>NC_138291.1:133400000-133712500 GCF_965601325.2 Salmo salar | reverse complement strand
TGTACGTGTCCGTGAGGGTCTCAGCTTTCCATAGATTGGTCATAGTAGTCTCTAGCTCTAACCATTCAGTCTGTACAGATGTTTATGTTGCAAGGGTTAACACCAAACTCTCCAAATTTAGGGATAGTATCCAATGCTCCACATTTTTTCAAATAACCAGCCCACCTGCTCCTTGTTAGTATAGTGTTGTGTATCCCTGCCTGTCACGCGGGAGACCGCGGTTCAATTCCCCGACGGGGAGGAAAGACTGAATTTATTAGGGTGTACAATGTCTCTGAGCCCACAAAGCAGGAAATATGCTTTGAATTAAAGCTTTTTGATACGATATCCAGCCGTGGGGGTTATTTCAGCATCGCAAGGCATTGGTTGTTCAGTGGTAGAATTCTCGCCTGCCACGAGGGAGGCCTGGGTTCGATTCCCGCCCAATGCAGGAACTTTTGAACAAGTCATTTTGACAAGTATGCAACCCTGAGGAAGAAATATCTTTTGAGATTGCCAGGTTAACAGCAATCTCTGGTCATGGTAGAATTCTCAACTGACTCTTGAAAAGTCTGAGTTTGGGTTCACTTACCGTTTGGACATTTACGCATTCTCAGTAGACTTTTGTGAATCCATTGTAGATTTCCAGTGTGTGAGGTGATTTACATTGTGCAAGGCTTTAGTTGTTAAATGGGAAACGAATATCCAACAAGTCAGTGACAACTGTCTTGAGTTTGGCCTTTGTGACTATGTCCTGGGATTTTCCACACACACCTCACCTTCTAACTACTATCGTGTGGCTTGTGAGCGGTATAGAGCAAAATCGACTACATGTACGTGTTCGTGAGGGTCTCAGCTTTCCATAGATGGGTCATAGTAGTCTCTAGCTCTAACCATTCAGTCTGTACAGATGTTTATGTTGCAAGGGTTAACACCAAACTCTCCAAATTTAGGGATAGTATCCAATGCTCCACATTTTTTCAAATAACCACCCCACCTGCTCCTCGTTAGTATAGTGTTGTGTATCCCTGCCTGTCACGCGGGAGACCGCGGTTCAATTCCCCGACGGGGAGGAAAGACTGAATTTATTAGGGTGTACAATGTCTCTGAGCCCACAAAGCAGGAAATATGCTTTGAATTAAAGCTTTTTGATACGATATCCAGCCGTGGGGGTTATTTCAGCATCGCAAGGCATTGGTTGTTCAGTGGTAGAATTCTTGCCTGCCACGAGGGAGGCCTGGGTTCGATTCCCGCCCAATGCAGGAACTTTTGAACAAGTCATTTTGACAAGTATGCAACCCTGAGGAAGAAATATCTTTGAGATTGCCAGGTTAACAGCAATCTCTGGTCATGGTAGAATTCTCAATTGACTCTTGAAAAGTCTGAGTTTGGGTTCACTTACCGTTTGGACATTTACGCATTCTCAGTAGACTTTTGTGAATCCATTGTAGATTTCCAGTGTGTGAGGTGATTTACTTTGTGCAAGGCTTTAGTTGTTAAATGGGAAACGAATATCCAACAAGTCAGTGACAACTGTCTTGAGTTTGGCCTTTGTGACTATGTCCTGGGATTTTCCACACACACCTCACCTTCTAACTACTATCGTGTGGCTTGTGAGCGGTATAGAGCAAAATCGACTACATGTACGTGTCCGTGAGGGTCTCAGCTTTCCATAGATTGGTCATAGTAGTCTCTAGCTCTAACCATTCAGTCTGTACAGATGTTTATGTTGCAAGGGTTAACACCAAACTCTCCAAATTTAGGGATAGTATCCAATGCTCCACATTTTTTCAAATAACCAGCCCACCTGCTCCTTGTTAGTATAGTGTTGTGTATCCCTGCCTGTCACGCGGGAGACCGCGGTTCAATTCCCCGACGGGGAGGAAAGACTGAATTTATTAGGGTGTACAATGTCTCTGAGCCCACAAAGCAGGAAATATGCTTTGAATTAAAGCTTTTTGATACGATATCCAGCCGTGGGGGTTATTTCAGCATCGCAAGGCATTGGTTGTTCAGTGGTAGAATTCTCGCCTGCCACGAGGGAGGCCTGGGTTCGATTCCCGCCCAATGCAGGAACTTTTGAACAAGTCATTTTGACAAGTATGCAACCCTGAGGAAGAAATATCTTTGAGATTGCCAGGTTAACAGCAATCTCTGGTCATGGTAGAATTCTCAATTGACTCTTGAAAAGTCTGAGTTTGGGTTCACTTACCGTTTGGACATTTACGCATTCTCAGTAGACTTTTGTGAATCCATTGTAGATTTCCAGTGTGTGAGGTGATTTACTTTGTGCAAGGCTTTAGTTGTTAAATGGGAAACGAATATCCAACAAGTCAGTGACAACTGTCTTGAGTTTGGCCTTTGTGACTATGTCCTGGGATTTTCCACACACACCTCACCTTCTAACTACTATCGTGTGGCTTGTGAGCGGTATAGAGCAAAATCGACTACATGTACGTGTCCGTGAGGGTCTCAGCTTTCCATAGATGGGTCATAGTAGTCTCTAGCTCTAACCATTCAGTCTGTACAGATGTTTATGTTGCAAGGGTTAACACCAAACTCTCCAAATTTAGGGATAGTATCCAATGCTCCACATTTTTTCAAATAACCAGCCCACCTGCTCCTTGTTAGTATAGTGGTGTGTATCCCTGCCTGTCACGCGGGAGACTGCGGTTCAATTCCCCGACGGGGAGGAAAGACTGAATTTATTAGGGTGTACAATGTCTCTGAGCCCACAAAGCAGGAAATATGCTTTGAATTAAAGCTTTTTGATACGATATCCAGCCGTGGGGGTTATTTCAGCATCGCAAGGCATTGGTTGTTCAGTGGTAGAATTCTCGCCTGCCACGAGGGAGGCCTGGGTTCGATTCCCGCCCAATGCACGAACTTTTGAACAAGTCATTTTGACAAGTATGCAACCCTGAGGAAGAAATATCTTTTGAGATTGCCAGGTTAACAGCAATCTCTGGTCATGGTAGAATTCTCAACTGACTCTTGAAAAGTCTGAGTTTGGGTTCACTTACCGTTTGGACATTTACGCATTCTCAGTAGACTTTTGTGAATCCATTGTAGATTTCCAGTGTGTGAGGTGATTTACTTTGTGCAAGGCTTTAGTTGTTAAATGGGAAACGAATATCCAACAAGTCAGTGACAACTGTCTTGAGTTTGGCCTTTGTGACTATGTCCTGGGATTTTCCACACACACCTCACCTTCTAACTACTATCGTGTGGCTTGGGAGCGGTATAGAGCAAAATCGACTACATGTACGTGTCCGTGAGGGTCTCAGCTTTCCATAGATTGGTCATAGTAGTCTCTAGCTCTAACCATTCACTCTGTACAGATGTTTATGTTGCAAGGGTTAACACCAAACTCTCCAAATTTAGGGATAGTATCCAATGCTCCACATTTTTTCAAATAACCAGCCCACCTGCTCCTTGTTAGTATAGTGGTGTGTATCCCTGCCTGTCACGCGGGAGACCGCGGTTCAATTCCCCGACGGGGAGGAAAGACTGAATTTATTAGGGTGTACAATGTCTCTGTGCCCACAAAGCCGGAAATATGCTTTGAATTAAAGCTTTTTGATACGATATCCAGCCGTGGGGGTTATTTCAGCATCGCAAGGCATTGGTTGTTCAGTGGTAGAATTCTCGCCTGCCACGAGGGAGGCCTGGGTTCGATTCCCGCCCAATGCACGAACTTTTGAACAAGTCTTTTTGACAAGTATGCAACCCTGAGGAAGAAATATCTTTTGAGATTGCCAGGTTAACAGCAATCTCTGGTCATGGTAGAATTCTCAACTGACTCTTGAAAAGTCTGAGTTTGGGTTCACTTACCGTTTGGACATTTACGCATTCTCAGTAGACTTTTGTGAATCCATTGTAGATTTCCAGTGTGTGAGGTGATTTACTTTGTGCAAGGCTTTAGTTGTTAAATGGGAAACGAATATCCAACAAGTCAGTGACAACTGTCTTGAGTTTGGCCTTTGTGACTATGTCCTGGGATTTTCCACACACACCTCACCTTCTAACTACTATCGTGTGGCTTGTGAGCGGTATAGAGCAAAATCGACTACATGTACGTGTCCGTGAGGGTCTCAGCTTTCCATAGATTGGTCATAGTAGTCTCTAGCTCTAACCATTCAGTCTGTACAGATGTTTATGTTGCAAGGGTTAACACCAAACTCTCCAAATTTAGGGATAGTATCCAATGCTCCACATTTTTTCAAATAACCAGCCCACCTGCTCCTTGTTAGTATAGTGTTGTGTATCCCTGCCTGTCACGCGGGAGACCGCGGTTCAATTCCCCGACGGGGAGGAAAGACTGAATTTATTAGGGTGTACAATGTCTCTGAGCCCACAAAGCAGGAAATATGCTTTGAATTAAAGCTTTTTGATACGATATCCAGCCGTGGGGGTTATTTCAGCATCGCAAGGCATTGGTTGTTCAGTGGTAGAATTCTCGCCTGCCACGAGGGAGGCCTGGGTTCGATTCCCGCCCAATGCAGGAACTTTTGAACAAGTCATTTTGACAAGTATGCAACCCTGAGGAAGAAATATCTTTGAGATTGCCAGGTTAACAGCAATCTCTGGTCATGGTAGAATTCTCAATTGACTCTTGAAAAGTCTGAGTTTGGGTTCACTTACCGTTTGGACATTTACGCATTCTCAGTAGACTTTTGTGAATCCATTGTAGATTTCCAGTGTGTGAGGTGATTTACTTTGTGCAAGGCTTTAGTTGTTAAATGGGAAACGAATATCCAACAAGTCAGTGACAACTGTCTTGAGTTTGGCCTTTGTGACTATGTCCTGGGATTTTCCACACACACCTCACCTTCTAACTACTATCGTGTGGCTTGTGAGCGGTATAGAGCAAAATCGACTACATGTACGTGTCCGTGAGGGTCTCAGCTTTCCATAGATGGGTCATAGTAGTCTCTAGCTCTAACCATTCAGTCTGTACAGATGTTTATGTTGCAAGGGTTAACACCAAACTCTCCAAATTTAGGGATAGTATCCAATGCTCCACATTTTTTCAAATAACCAGCCCACCTGCTCCTTGTTAGTATAGTGGTGTGTATCCCTGCCTGTCACGCGGGAGACTGCGGTTCAATTCCCCGACGGGGAGGAAAGACTGAATTTATTAGGGTGTACAATGTCTCTGAGCCCACAAAGCAGGAAATATGCTTTGAATTAAAGCTTTTTGATACGATATCCAGCCGTGGGGGTTATTTCAGCATCGCAAGGCATTGGTTGTTCAGTGGTAGAATTCTCGCCTGCCACGAGGGAGGCCTGGGTTCGATTCCCGCCCAATGCACGAACTTTTGAACAAGTCATTTTGACAAGTATGCAACCCTGAGGAAGAAATATCTTTTGAGATTGCCAGGTTAACAGCAATCTCTGGTCATGGTAGAATTCTCAACTGACTCTTGAAAAGTCTGAGTTTGGGTTCACTTACCGTTTGGACATTTACGCATTCTCAGTAGACTTTTGTGAATCCATTGTAGATTTCCAGTGTGTGAGGTGATTTACTTTGTGCAAGGCTTTAGTTGTTAAATGGGAAACGAATATCCAACAAGTCAGTGACAACTGTCTTGAGTTTGGCCTTTGTGACTATGTCCTGGGATTTTCCACACACACCTCACCTTCTAACTACTATCGTGTGGCTTGGGAGCGGTATAGAGCAAAATCGACTACATGTACGTGTCCGTGAGGGTCTCAGCTTTCCATAGATTGGTCATAGTAGTCTCTAGCTCTAACCATTCACTCTGTACAGATGTTTATGTTGCAAGGGTTAACACCAAACTCTCCAAATTTAGGGATAGTATCCAATGCTCCACATTTTTTCAAATAACCAGCCCACCTGCTCCTTGTTAGTATAGTGGTGTGTATCCCTGCCTGTCACGCGGGAGACCGCGGTTCAATTCCCCGACGGGGAGGAAAGACTGAATTTATTAGGGTGTACAATGTCTCTGTGCCCACAAAGCCGGAAATATGCTTTGAATTAAAGCTTTTTGATACGATATCCAGCCGTGGGGGTTATTTCAGCATCGCAAGGCATTGGTTGTTCAGTGGTAGAATTCTCGCCTGCCACGAGGGAGGCCTGGGTTCGATTCCCGCCCAATGCACGAACTTTTGAACAAGTCTTTTTGACAAGTATGCAACCCTGAGGAAGAAATATCTTTTGAGATTGCCAGGTTAACAGCAATCTCTGGTCATGGTAGAATTCTCAACTGACTCTTGAAAAGTCTGAGTTTGGGTTCACTTACCGTTTGGACATTTACGCATTCTCAGTAGACTTTTGTGAATCCATTGTAGATTTCCAGTGTGTGAGGTGATTTACTTTGTGCAAGGCTTTAGTTGTTAAATGGGAAACGAATATCCAACAAGTCAGTGACAACTGTCTTGAGTTTGGCCTTTGTGACTATGTCCTGGGATTTTCCACACACACCTCACCTTCTAACTACTATCGTGTGGCTTGTGAGCGGTATAGAGCAAAATCGACTACATGTACGTGTCCGTGAGGGTCTCAGCTTTCCATAGATGGGTCATAGTAGTCTCTAGCTCTAACCATTCAGTCTCTACAGATGTTTATGTTGCAAGGGTTAACACCAAACTCTCCAAATTTAGGGATAGTATCCAATGCTCCACATTTTTTCAAATAACTAGCCCAACTGCTCCTCGTTAGTATAGTGGTGAGTATCCCCGCCTGTCACGCGGGAGACTGGGGTTCAATTCCCCGACGGTGAGAAAGACTGAATTTATTAGGGTGTACAATGTCTCTGAGCCCACAAAGCAGGAAATATGCTTTGAATTAAAGCTTTTTGATACGATATCCAGCCGTGGGGGTTATTTCAGCATCGCAAGGCATTGGTTGTTCAGTGGTAGAATTCTCGCCTGCCACGAGGGAGGCCTGGGTTCGATTCCCGCCCAATGCAGGAACTTTTGAACAAGTCATTTTGACAAGTATGCAACCCTGAGGAAGAAATATCTTTGAGATTGCCAGGTTAACAGCAATCTCTGGTCATGGTAGAATTCTCAATTGACTCTTGAAAAGTGTGAGTTTGGGTTCACTTACCGTTTGGACATTTACGCATTCTCAGTAGACTTTTGTGAATCCATTGTAGATTTCCAGTGTGTGAGGTGATTTACTTTGTGCAAGGCTTTAGTTGTTAAATGGGAAACGAATATCCAACAAGTCAGTGACAACTGTCTTGAGTTTGGCCTTTGTGACTATGTCCTGGGATTTTCCACACACACCTCACCTTCTAACTACTATCGTGTGGCTTGTGAGCGGTATAGAGCAAAATCGACTACATGTACGTGTCCGTGAGGGTCTCAGCTTTC
The DNA here is from genome assembly GCF_965601325.2 of Salmo salar. Classification (NCBI taxonomy): domain Eukaryota; kingdom Metazoa; phylum Chordata; class Actinopteri; order Salmoniformes; family Salmonidae; genus Salmo; species Salmo salar. The sequence goes on along the minus strand of NC_138291.1, from coordinate 133,705,177 downwards.
CATAGATTGGTCATAGTAGTCTCTAGCTCTAACCATTCAGTCTGTACAGATGTTTATGTTGCAAGGGTTAACACCAAACTCTCCAAATTTAGGGATAGTATCCAATGCTCCACATTTTTTCAAATAACCAGCCCACCTGCTCCTTGTTAGTATAGTGGTGTGTATCCCTGCCTGTCACGCGGGAGACCGCGGTTCAATTCCCCGACGGGGAGGAAAGACTGAATTTATTAGGGTGTACAATGTCTCTGAGCCCACAAAGCAGGAAATATGCTTTGAATTAAAGCTTTTTGATACGATATCCAGCCGTGGGGGTTATTTCAGCATCGCAAGGCATTGGTTGTTCAGTGGTAGAATTCTCGCCTGCCACGAGGGAGGCCTGGGTTCGATTCCCGCCCAATGCAGGAACTTTTGAACAAGTCATTTTGACAAGTATGCAACCCTGAGGAAGAAATATCTTTTGAGATTGCCAGGTTAACAGCAATCTCTGGTCATGGTAGAATTCTCAACTGACTCTTGAAAAGTCTGAGTTTGGGTTCACTTACCGTTTGGACATTTACGCATTCTCAGTAGACTTTTGTGAATCCATTGTAGATTTCCAGTGTGTGAGGTGATTTACTTTGTGCAAGGCTTTAGTTGTTAAATGGGAAACGAATATCCAACAAGTCAGTGACAACTGTCTTGAGTTTGGCCTTTGTGACTATGTCCTGGGATTTTCCACACACACCTCACCTTCTAACTACTATCGTGTGGCTTGTGAGCGGTATAGAGCAAAATCGACTACATGTACGTGTCCGTGAGGGTCTCAGCTTTCCATAGATGGGTCATAGTAGTCTCTAGCTCTAACCATTCAGTCTCTACAGATGTTTATGTTGCAAGGGTTAACACCAAACTCTCCAAATTTAGGGATAGTATCCAATGCTCCACATTTTTTCAAATAACTAGCCCAACTGCTCCTCGTTAGTATAGTGGTGAGTATCCCCGCCTGTCACGCGGGAGACTGGGGTTCAATTCCCCGACGGTGAGAAAGACTGAATTTATTAGGGTGTACAATGTCTCTGAGCCCACAAAGCAGGAAATATGCTTTGAATTAAAGCTTTTTGATACGATATCCAGCCGTGGGGGTTATTTCAGCATCGCAAGGCATTGGTTGTTCAGTGGTAGAATTCTCGCCTGCCACGAGGGAGGCCTGGGTTCGATTCCCGCCCAATGCAGGAACTTTTGAACAAGTCATTTTGACAAGTATGCAACCCTGAGGAAGAAATATCTTTGAGATTGCCAGGTTAACAGCAATCTCTGGTCATGGTAGAATTCTCAATTGACTCTTGAAAAGTGAGAGTTTAGGTTCACTTACCGTTTGGACATTTACGCATTCTCAGTAGACTTTTGTGAATCCATTGTAGATTTCCAGTGTGTGAGGTGATTTACTTTGTGCAAGGCTTTAGTTGTTAAATGGGAAACGAATATCCAACAAGTCAGTGACAACTGTCTTGAGTTTGGCCTTTGTGACTATGTCCTGGGATTTTCCACACACACCTCACCTTCTAACTACTATCGTGTGGCTTGTGAGCGGTATAGAGCAAAATCGACTACATGTACGTGTCCGTGAGGGTCTCAGCTTTCCATAGATTGGTCATAGTAGTCTCTAGCTCTAACCATTCAGTCTGTACAGATGTTTATGTTGCAAGGGTTAACACCAAACTCTCCAAATTTAGGGATAGTATCCAATGCTCCACATTTTTTCAAATAACCAGCCCACCTGCTCCTTGTTAGTATAGTGGTGTGTATCCCTGCCTGTCACGCGGGAGACCGCGGTTCAATTCCCCGACGGGGAGGAAAGACTGAATTTATTAGGGTGTACAATGTCTCTGAGCCCACAAAGCAGGAAATATGCTTTGAATTAAAGCTTTTTGATACGATATCCAGCCGTGGGGGTTATTTCAGCATCGCAAGGCATTGGTTGTTCAGTGGTAGAATTCTCGCCTGCCACGAGGGAGGCCTGGGTTCGATTCCCGCCCAATGCAGGAACTTTTGAACAAGTCATTTTGACAAGTATGCAACCCTGAGGAAGAAATATCTTTGAGATTGCCAGGTTAACAGCAATCTCTGGTCATGGTAGAATTCTCAACTGACTCTTGAAAAGTCTGAGTTTGGGTTCACTTACCGTTTGGACATTTACGCATTCTCAGTAGACTTTTGTGAATCCATTGTAGATTTCCAGTGTGTGAGGTGATTTACTTTGTGCAAGGCTTTAGTTGTTAAATGGGAAACGAATATCCAACAAGTCAGTGACAACTGTCTTGAGTTTGGCCTTTGTGACTATGTCCTGGGATTTTCCACACACACCTCACCTTCTAACTACTATCGTGTGGCTTGTGAGCGGTATAGAGCAAAATCGACTACATGTACGTGTCCGTGAGGGTCTCAGCTTTCCATAGATTGGTCATAGTAGTCTCTAGCTCTAACCATTCAGTCTGTACAGATGTTTATGTTGCAAGGGTTAACACCAAACTCTCCAAATTTAGGGATAGTATCCAATGCTCCACATTTTTTCAAATAACCAGCCCACCTGCTCCTTGTTAGTATAGTGGTGTGTATCCCTGCCTGTCACGCGGGAGACCGCGGTTCAATTCCCCGACGGGGAGGAAAGACTGAATTTATTAGGGTGTACAATGTCTCTGAGCCCACAAAGCAGGAAATATGCTTTGAATTAAAGCTTTTTGATACGATATCCAGCCGTGGGGGTTATTTCAGCATCGCAAGGCATTGGTTGTTCAGTGGTAGAATTCTCGCCTGCCACGAGGGAGGCCTGGGTTCGATTCCCGCCCAATGCACGAACTTTTGAACAAGTCTTTTTGACAAGTATGCAACCCTGAGGAAGAAATATCTTTTGAGATTGCCAGGTTAACAGCAATCTCTGGTCATGGTAGAATTCTCAACTGACTCTTGAAAAGTCTGAGTTTGGGTTCACTTACCGTTTGGACATTTACGCATTCTCAGTAGACTTTTGTGAATCCATTGTAGATTTCCAGTGTGTGAGGTGATTTACTTTGTGCAAGGCTTTAGTTGTTAAATGGGAAACGAATATCCAACAAGTCAGTGACAACTGTCTTGAGTTTGGCCTTTGTGACTATGTCCTGGGATTTTCCACACACACCTCACCTTCTAACTACTATCGTGTGGCTTGTGAGCGGTATAGAGCAAAATCGACTACATGTACGTGTCCGTGAGGGTCTCAGCTTTCCATAGATGGGTCATAGTAGTCTCTAGCTCTAACCATTCAGTCTCTACAGATGTTTATGTTGCAAGGGTTAACACCAAACTCTCCAAATTTAGGGATAGTATCCAATGCTCCACATTTTTTCAAATAACTAGCCCAACTGCTCCTCGTTAGTATAGTGGTGAGTATCCCCGCCTGTCACGCGGGAGACTGGGGTTCAATTCCCCGACGGTGAGAAAGACTGAATTTATTAGGGTGTACAATGTCTCTGAGCCCACAAAGCAGGAAATATGCTTTGAATTAAAGCTTTTTGATACGATATCCAGCCGTGGGGGTTATTTCAGCATCGCAAGGCATTGGTTGTTCAGTGGTAGAATTCTCGCCTGCCACGAGGGAGGCCTGGGTTCGATTCCCGCCCAATGCAGGAACTTTTGAACAAGTCATTTTGACAAGTATGCAACCCTGAGGAAGAAATATCTTTGAGATTGCCAGGTTAACAGCAATCTCTGGTCATGGTAGAATTCTCAATTGACTCTTGAAAAGTGAGAGTTTAGGTTCACTTACCGTTTGGACATTTACGCATTCTCAGTAGACTTTTGTGAATCCATTGTAGATTTCCAGTGTGTGAGGTGATTTACTTTGTGCAAGGCTTTAGTTGTTAAATGGGAAACGAATATCCAACAAGTCAGTGACAACTGTCTTGAGTTTGGCCTTTGTGACTATGTCCTGGGATTTTCCACACACACCTCACCTTCTAACTACTATCGTGTGGCTTGTGAGCGGTATAGAGCAAAGTCGACTACATGTACGTGTCCGTGAGGGTCTCAGCTTTCCATAGATTGGTCATAGTAGTCTCTAGCTCTAACCATTCAGTCTGTACAGATGTTTATGTTGCAAGGGTTAACACCAAACTCTCCAAATTTAGGGATAGTATCCAATGCTCCACATTTTTTCAAATAACCAGCCCACCTGCTCCTTGTTAGTATAGTGGTGTGTATCCCTGCCTGTCACGCGGGAGACCGCGGTTCAATTCCCCGACGGGGAGGAAAGACTGAATTTATTAGGGTGTACAATGTCTCTGAGCCCACAAAGCAGGAAATATGCTTTGAATTAAAGCTTTTTGATACGATATCCAGCCGTGGGGGTTATTTCAGCATCGCAAGGCATTGGTTGTTCAGTGGTAGAATTCTCGCCTGCCACGAGGGAGGCCTGGGTTCGATTCCCGCCCAATGCAGGAACTTTTGAACAAGTCATTTTGACAAGTATGCAACCCTGAGGAAGAAATATCTTTGAGATTGCCAGGTTAACAGCAATCTCTGGTCATGGTAGAATTCTCAATTGACTCTTGAAAAGTGAGAGTTTAGGTTCACTTACCGTTTGGACATTTACGCATTCTCAGTAGACTTTTGTGAATCCATTGTAGATTTCCAGTGTGTGAGGTGATTTACTTTGTGCAAGGCTTTAGTTGTTAAATGGGAAACGAATATCCAACAAGTCAGTGACAACTGTCTTGAGTTTGGCCTTTGTGACTATGTCCTGGGATTTTCCACACACACCTCACCTTCTAACTACTATCGTGTGGCTTGTGAGCGGTATAGAGCAAAATCGACTACATGTACGTGTCCGTGAGGGTCTCAGCTTTCCATAGATTGGTCATAGTAGTCTCTAGCTCTAACCATTCAGTCTGTACAGATGTTTATGTTGCAAGGGTTAACACCAAACTCTCCAAATTTAGGGATAGTATCCAATGCTCCACATTTTTTCAAATAACCAGCCCACCTGCTCCTTGTTAGTATAGTGGTGTGTATCCCTGCCTGTCACGCGGGAGACCGCGGTTCAATTCCCCGACGGGGAGGAAAGACTGAATTTATTAGGGTGTACAATGTCTCTGAGCCCACAAAGCAGGAAATATGCTTTGAATTAAAGCTTTTTGATACGATATCCAGCCGTGGGGGTTATTTCAGCATCGCAAGGCATTGGTTGTTCAGTGGTAGAATTCTCGCCTGCCACGAGGGAGGCCTGGGTTCGATTCCCGCCCAATGCAGGAACTTTTGAACAAGTCATTTTGACAAGTATGCAACCCTGAGGAAGAAATATCTTTGAGATTGCCAGGTTAACAGCAATCTCTGGTCATGGTAGAATTCTCAATTGACTCTTGAAAAGTCTGAGTTTGGGTTCACTTACCGTTTGGACATTTACGCATTCTCAGTAGACTTTTGTGAATCCATTGTAGATTTCCAGTGTGTGAGGTGATTTACTTTGTGCAAGGCTTTAGTTGTTAAATGGGAAACGAATATCCAACAAGTCAGTGACAACTGTCTTGAGTTTGGCCTTTGTGACTATGTCCTGGGATTTTCCACACACACCTCACCTTCTAACTACTATCGTGTGGCTTGTGAGCGGTATAGAGCAAAATCGACTACATGTACGTGTCCGTGAGGGTCTCAGCTTTCCATAGATTGGTCATAGTAGTCTCTAGCTCTAACCATTCAGTCTGTACAGATGTTTATGTTGCAAGGGTTAACACCAAACTCTCCAAATTTAGGGATAGTATCCAATGCTCCACATTTTTTCAAATAACCAGCCCACCTGCTCCTTGTTAGTATAGTGGTGTGTATCCCTGCCTGTCACGCGGGAGACCGCGGTTCAATTCCCCGACGGGGAGGAAAGACTGAATTTATTAGGGTGTACAATGTCTCTGAGCCCACAAAGCAGGAAATATGCTTTGAATTAAAGCTTTTTGATACGATATCCAGCCGTGGGGGTTATTTCAGCATCGCAAGGCATTGGTTGTTCAGTGGTAGAATTCTCGCCTGCCACGAGGGAGGCCTGGGTTCGATTCCCGCCCAATGCAGGAACTTTTGAACAAGTCATTTTGACAAGTATGCAACCCTGAGGAAGAAATATCTTTTGAGATTGCCAGGTTAACAGCAATCTCTGGTCATGGTAGAATTCTCAACTGACTCTTGAAAAGTCTGAGTTTGGGTTCACTTACCGTTTGGACATTTACGCATTCTCAGTAGACTTTTGTGAATCCATTGTAGATTTCCAGTGTGTGAGGTGATTTACTTTGTGCAAGGCTTTAGTTGTTAAATGGGAAACGAATATCCAACAAGTCAGTGACAACTGTCTTGAGTTTGGCCTTTGTGACTATGTCCTGGGATTTTCCACACACACCTCACCTTCTAACTACTATCGTGTGGCTTGTGAGCGGTATAGAGCAAAATCGACTACATGTACGTGTCCGTGAGGGTCTCAGCTTTCCATAGATTGGTCATAGTAGTCTCTAGCTCTAACCATTCAGTCTGTACAGATGTTTATGTTGCAAGGGTTAACACCAAACTCTCCAAATTTAGGGATAGTATCCAATGCTCCACATTTTTTCAAATAACCAGCCCACCTGCTCCTTGTTAGTATAGTGGTGTGTATCCCTGCCTGTCACGCGGGAGACCGCGGTTCAATTCCCCGACGGGGAGGAAAGACTGAATTTATTAGGGTGTACAATGTCTCTGAGCCCACAAAGCAGGAAATATGCTTTGAATTAAAGCTTTTTGATACGATATCCAGCCGTGGGGGTTATTTCAGCATCGCAAGGCATTGGTTGTTCAGTGGTAGAATTCTCGCCTGCCACGAGGGAGGCCTGGGTTCGATTCCCGCCCAATGCAGGAACTTTTGAACAAGTCATTTTGACAAGTATGCAACCCTGAGGAAGAAATATCTTTTGAGATTGCCAGGTTAACAGCAATCTCTGGTCATGGTAGAATTCTCAACTGACTCTTGAAAAGTCTGAGTTTGGGTTCACTTACCGTTTGGACATTTACGCATTCTCAGTAGACTTTTGTGAATCCATTGTAGATTTCCAGTGTGTGAGGTGATTTACTTTGTGCAAGGCTTTAGTTGTTAAATGGGAAACGAATATCCAACAAGTCAGTGACAACTGTCTTGAGTTTGGCCTTTGTGACTATGTCCTGGGATTTTCCACACACACCTCACCTTCTAACTACTATCGTGTGGCTTGTGAGCGGTATAGAGCAAAATCGACTACATGTACGTGTCCGTGAGGGTCTCAGCTTTCCATAGATTGGTCATAGTAGTCTCTAGCTCTAACCATTCAGTCTGTACAGATGTTTATGTTGCAAGGGTTAACACCAAACTCTCCAAATTTAGGGATAGTATCCAATGCTCCACATTTTTTCAAATAACCAGCCCACCTGCTCCTTGTTAGTATAGTGGTGTGTATCCCTGCCTGTCACGCGGGAGACCGCGGTTCAATTCCCCGACGGGGAGGAAAGACTGAATTTATTAGGGTGTACAATGTCTCTGAGCCCACAAAGCAGGAAATATGCTTTGAATTAAAGCTTTTTGATACGATATCCAGCCGTGGGGGTTATTTCAGCATCGCAAGGCATTGGTTGTTCAGTGGTAGAATTCTCGCCTGCCACGAGGGAGGCCTGGGTTCGATTCCCGCCCAATGCAGGAACTTTTGAACAAGTCATTTTGACAAGTATGCAACCCTGAGGAAGAAATATCTTTGAGATTGCCAGGTTAACAGCAATCTCTGGTCATGGTAGAATTCTCAATTGACTCTTGAAAAGTCTGAGTTTGGGTTCACTTACCGTTTGGACATTTACGCATTCTCAGTAGACTTTTGTGAATCCATTGTAGATTTCCAGTGTGTGAGGTGATTTACTTTGTGCAAGGCTTTAGTTGTTAAATGGGAAACGAATATCCAACAAGTCAGTGACAACTGTCTTGAGTTTGGCCTTTGTGACTATGTCCTGGGATTTTCCACACACACCTCACCTTCTAACTACTATCGTGTGGCTTGTGAGCGGTATAGAGCAAAATCGACTACATGTACGTGTCCGTGAGGGTCTCAGCTTTCCATAGATTGGTCATAGTAGTCTCTAGCTCTAACCATTCAGTCTGTACAGATGTTTATGTTGCAAGGGTTAACACCAAACTCTCCAAATTTAGGGATAGTATCCAATGCTCCACATTTTTTCAAATAACCAGCCCACCTGCTCCTTGTTAGTATAGTGGTGTGTATCCCTGCCTGTCACGCGGGAGACCGCGGTTCAATTCCCCGACGGGGAGGAAAGACTGAATTTATTAGGGTGTACAATGTCTCTGAGCCCACAAAGCAGGAAATATGCTTTGAATTAAAGCTTTTTGATACGATATCCAGCCGTGGGGGTTATTTCAGCATCGCAAGGCATTGGTTGTTCAGTGGTAGAATTCTCGCCTGCCACGAGGGAGTCCTGGGTTCGATTCCCGCCCAATGCAGGAACTTTTGAACAAGTCATTTTGACAAGTATGCAACCCTGAGGAAGAAATATCTTTTGAGATTGCCAGGTTAACAGCAATCTCTGGTCATGGTAGAATTCTCAACTGACTCTTGAAAAGTCTAAGTTTGGGTTCACTTACCGTTTGGACATTTACGCATTCTCAGTAGACTTTTGTGAATCCATTGTAGATTTCCAGTGTGTGAGGTGATTTACTTTGTGCAAGGCTTTAGTTGTTAAATGGGAAACGAATATCCAACAAGTCAGTGACAACTTTCTTGAGTTTGGCCTTTGTGACTATGTCCTGGGATTTTCCACACACACCTCACCTTCTAACTACTATCGTGTGGCTTGTGAGCGGTATAGAGCAAAATCGACTACATGTACGTGTCCGTGAGGGTCTCAGCTTTCCATAGATGGGTCATAGTAGTCTCTAGCTCTAACCATTCAGTCTGTACAGATGTTTATGTTGCAAGGGTTAACACCAAACTCTCCAAATTTAGGGATAGTATCCAATGCTCCACATTTTTTCAAATAACCAGCCCACCTGCTCCTTGTTAGTATAGTGGTGTGTATCCCTGCCTGTCACGCGGGAGACCGCGGTTCAATTCCCCGACGGGGAGGAAAGACTGAATTTATTAGGGTGTACAATGTCTCTGAGCCCACAAAGCAGGAAATATGCTTTGAATTAAAGCTTTTTGATACGATATCCAGCCGTGGGGGTTATTTCAGCATCGCAAGGCATTGGTTGTTCAGTGGTAGAATTCTCGCCTGCCACGAGGGAGTCCTGGGTTCGATTCCCGCCCAATGCAGGAACTTTTGAACAAGTCATTTTGACAAGTATGCAACCCTGAGGAAGAAATATCTTTTGAGATTGCCAGGTTAACAGCAATCTCTGGTCATGGTAGAATTCTCAACTGACTCTTGAAAAGTCTAAGTTTGGGTTCACTTACCGTTTGGACATTTACGCATTCTCAGTAGACTTTTGTGAATCCATTGTAGATTTCCAGTGTGTGAGGTGATTTACTTTGTGCAAGGCTTTAGTTGTTAAATGGGAAACGAATATCCAACAAGTCAGTGACAACTGTCTTGAGTTTGGCCTTTGTGACTATGTCCTGGGATTTTCCACACACACCTCACCTTCTAACTACTATCGTGTGGCTTGTGAGCGGTATAGAGCAAAATCGACTACATGTACGTGTCCGTGAGGGTCTCAGCTTTCCATAGATGGGTCATAGTAGTCTCTAGCTCTAACCATTCAGTCTGTACAGATGTTTATGTTGCAAGGGTTAACACCAAACTCTCCAAATTTAGGGATAGTATCCAATGCTCCACATTTTTTCAAATAACCAGCCCACCTGCTCCTTGTTAGTATAGTGGTGTGTATCCCTGCCTGTCACGCGGGAGACCGCGGTTCAATTCCCCGACGGGGAGGAAAGACTGAATTTATTAGGGTGTACAATGTCTCTGAGCCCACAAAGCAGGAAATATGCTTTGAATTAAAGCTTTTTGATACGATATCCAGCCGTGGGGGTTATTTCAGCATCGCAAGGCATTGGTTGTTCAGTGGTAGAATTCTCGCCTGCCACGAGGGAGGCCTGGGTTCGATTCCCGCCCAATGCAGGAACTTTTGAACAAGTCATTTTGACAAGTATGCAACCCTGAGGAAGAAATATCTTTTGAGATTGCCAGGTTAACAGCAATCTCTGGTCATGGTAGAATTCTCAACTGACTCTTGAAAAGTCTGAGTTTGGGTTCACTTACCGTTTGGACAATTACGCATTCTCAGTAGACTTTTGTGAATCCATTGTAGATTTCCAGTGTGTGAGGTGATTTACTTTGTGCAAGGCTTTAGTTGTTAAATGGGAAACGAATATCCAACAAGTCAGTGACAACTGTCTTGAGTTTGGCCTTTGTGACTATGTCCTGGGATTTTCCACACACACCTCACCTTCTAACTACTATCGTGTGGCTTGTGAGCGGTATAGAGCAAAATCGACTACATGTACGTGTCCGTGAGGGTCTCAGCTTTCCATAGATGGGTCATAGTAGTCTCTAGCTCTAACCATTCAGTCTGTACAGATGTTTATGTTGCAAGGGTTAACACCAAACTCTCCAAATTTAGGGATAGTATCCAATGCTCCACATTTTTTCAAATAACCAGCCCACCTGCTCCTTGTTAGTATAGTGGTGTGTATCCCTGCCTGTCACGCGGGAGACCGCGGTTCAATTCCCCGACGGGGAGGAAAGACTGAATTTATTAGGGTGTACAATGTCTCTGAGCCCACAAAGCAGGAAATATGCTTTGAATTAAAGCTTTTTGATACGATATCCAGCCGTGGGGGTTATTTCAGCATCGCAAGGCATTGGTTGTTCAGTGGTAGAATTCTCGCCTGCCACGAGGGAGGCCTGGGTTCGATTCCCGCCCAATGCAGGAACTTTTGAACAAGTCATTTTGACAAGTATGCAACCCTGAGGAAGAAATATCTTTGAGATTGCCAGGTTAACAGCAATCTCTGGTCATGGTAGAATTCTCAATTGACTCTTGAAAAGTCTGAGTTTGGGTTCACTTACCGTTTGGACATTTACGCATTCTCAGTAGACTTTTGTGAATCCATTGTAGATTTCCAGTGTGTGAGGTGATTTACTTTGTGCAAGGCTTTAGTTGTTAAATGGGAAACGAATATCCAACAAGTCAGTGACAACTGTCTTGAGTTTGGCCTTTGTGACTATGTCCTGGGATTTTCCACACACACCTCACCTTCTAACTACTATCGTGTGGCTTGTGAGCGGTATAGAGCAAAATCGACTACATGTACGTGTCCGTGAGGGTCTCAGCTTTCCATAGATTGGTCATAGTAGTCTCTAGCTCTAACCATTCAGTCTGTACAGATGTTTATGTTGCAAGGGTTAACACCAAACTCTCCAAATTTAGGGATAGTATCCAATGCTCCACATTTTTTCAAATAACCAGCCCACCTGCTCCTTGTTAGTATAGTGGTGTGTATCCCTGCCTGTCACGCGGGAGACCGCGGTTCAATTCCCCGACGGGGAGGAAAGACTGAATTTATTAGGGTGTACAATGTCTCTGAGCCCACAAAGCAGGAAATATGCTTTGAATTAAAGCTTTTTGATACGATATCCAGCCGTGGGGGTTATTTCAGCATCGCAAGGCATTGGTTGTTCAGTGGTAGAATTCTCGCCTGCCACGAGGGAGGCCTGGGTTCGATTCCCGCCCAATGCAGGAACTTTTGAACAAGTCATTTTGACAAGTATGCAACCCTGAGGAAGAAATATCTTTTGAGATTGCCAGGTTAACAGCAATCTCTGGTCATGGTAGAATTCTCAACTGACTCTTGAAAAGTCTGAGTTTGGGTTCACTTACCGTTTGGACATTTACGCATTCTCAGTAGACTTTTGTGAATCCATTGTAGATTTCCAGTGTGTGAGGTGATTTACTTTGTGCAAGGCTTTAGTTGTTAAATGGGAAACGAATATCCAACAAGTCAGTGACAACTGTCTTGAGTTTGGCCTTTGTGACTATGTCCTGGGATTTTCCACACACACCTCACCTTCTAACTACTATCGTGTGGCTTGTGAGCGGTATAGAGCAAAATCGACTACATGTACGTGTCCGTGAGGGTCTCAGCTTTCCATAGATTGGTCATAGTAGTCTCTAGCTCTAACCATTCAGTCTGTACAGATGTTTATGTTGCAAGGGTTAACACCAAACTCTCCAAATTTAGGGATAGTATCCAATGCTCCACATTTTTTCAAATAACCCCCCCACCTGCTCCTTGTTAGTATAGTGGTGTGTATCCCTGCCTGTCACGCGGGAGACCGCGGTTCAATTCCCCGACGGGGAGGAAAGACTGAATTTATTAGGGTGTACAATGTCTCTGAGCCCACAAAGCAGGAAATATGCTTTGAATTAAAGCTTTTTGATACGATATCCAGCCGTGGGGGTTATTTCAGCATCGCAAGGCATTGGTTGTTCAGTGGTAGAATTCTCGCCTGCCACGAGGGAGGCCTGGGTTCGATTCCCGCCCAATGCAGGAACTTTTGAACAAGTCATTTTGACAAGTATGCAACCCTGAGGAAGAAATATCTTTGAGATTGCCAGGTTAACAGCAATCTCTGGTCATGGTAGAATTCTCAATTGACTCTTGAAAAGTCTGAGTTTGGGTTCACTTACCGTTTGGACATTTACGCATTCTCAGTAGACTTTTGTGAATCCATTGTAGATTTCCAGTGTGTGAGGTGATTTACTTTGTGCAAGGCTTTAGTTGTTAAATGGGAAACGAATATCCAACAAGTCAGTGACAACTTTCTTGAGTTTGGCCTTTGTGACTATGTCCTGGGATTTTCCACACACACCTCACCTTCTAACTACTATCGTGTGGCTTGTGAGCGGTATAGAGCAAAATCGACTACATGTACGTGTCCGTGAGGGTCTCAGCTTTCCATAGATTGGTCATAGTAGTCTCTAGCTCTAACCATTCAGTCTGTACAGATGTTTATGTTGCAAGGGTTAACACCAAACTCTCCAAATTTAGGGATAGTATCCAATGCTCCACATTTTTTCAAATAACCAGCCCACCTGCTCCTTGTTAGTATAGTGGTGTGTATCCCTGCCTGTCACGCGGGAGACCGCGGTTCAATTCCCCGACGGGGAGGAAAGACTGAATTTATTAGGGTGTACAATGTCTCTGAGCCCACAAAGCAGGAAATATGCTTTGAATTAAAGCTTTTTGATACGATATCCAGCCGTGGGGGTTATTTCAGCATCGCAAGGCATTGGTTGTTCAGTGGTAGAATTCTTGCCTGCCACGAGGGAGGCCTGGGTTCGATTCCCGCCCAATGCAGGAACTTTTGAACAAGTCATTTTGACAAGTATGCAACCCTGAGGAAGAAATATCTTTTGAGATTGCCAGGTTAACAGCAATCTCTGGTCATGGTAGAATTCTCAACTGACTCTTGAAAAGTCTGAGTTTGGGTTCACTTACCGTTTGGACATTTACGCATTCTCAGTAGACTTTTGTGAATCCATTGTAGATTTCCAGTGTGTGAGGTGATTTACTTTGTGCAAGGCTTTAGTTGTTAAATGGGAAACGAATATCCAACAAGTCAGTGACAACTGTCTTGAGTTTGGCCTTTGTGACTATGTCCTGGGATTTTCCACACACACCTCACCTTCTAACTACTATCGTGTGGCTTGTGAGCGGTATAGAGCAAAATCGACTACATGTACGTGTCCGTGAGGGTCTCAGCTTTCCATAGATTGGTCATAGTAGTCTCTAGCTCTAACCATTCAGTCTGTACAGATGTTTATGTTGCAAGGGTTAACACCAAACTCTCCAAATTTAGGGATAGTATCCAATGCTCCACATTTTTTCAAATAACCAGCCCACCTGCTCCTTGTTAGTATAGTGGTGTGTATCCCTGCCTGTCACGCGGGAGACCGCGGTTCAATTCCCCGACGGGGAGGAAAGACTGAATTTATTAGGGTGTACAATGTCTCTGAGCCCACAAAGCAGGAAATATGCTTTGAATTAAAGCTTTTTGATACGATATCCAGCCGTGGGGGTTATTTCAGCATCGCAAGGCATTGGTTGTTCAGTGGTAGAATTCTCGCCTGCCACGATGGAGGCCTGGGTTCGATTCCCGCCCAATGCAGGAACTTTTGAACAAGTCATTTTGACAAGTATGCAACCCTGAGGAAGAAATATCTTTTGAGATTGCCAGGTTAACAGCAATCTCTGGTCATGGTAGAATTCTCAACTGACTCTTGAAAAGTCTGAGTTTGGGTTCACTTACCGTTTGGACATTTACGCATTCTCAGTAGACTTTTGTGAATCCATTGTAGATTTCCAGTGTGTGAGGTGATTTACTTTGTGCAAGGCTTTAGTTGTTAAATGGGAAACGAATATCCAACAAGTCAGTGACAACTGTCTTGAGTTTGGCCTTTGTGACTATGTCCTGGGATTTTCCACACACACCTCACCTTCTAACTACTATCGTGTGGCTTGTGAGCGGTATAGAGCAAAATCGACTACATGTACGTGTCCGTGAGGGTCTCAGCTTTCCATAGATTGGTCATAGTAGTCTCTAGCTCTAACCATTCAGTCTGTACAGATGTTTATGTTGCAAGGGTTAACACCAAACTCTCCAAATTTAGGGATAGTATCCAATGCTCCACATTTTTTCAAATAACCAGCCCACCTGCTCCTTGTTAGTATAGTGGTGTGTATCCCTGCCTGTCACGCGGGAGACCGCGGTTCAATTCCCCGACGGGGAGGAAAGACTGAATTTATTAGGGTGTACAATGTCTCTGAGCCCACAAAGCAGGAAATATGCTTTGAATTAAAGCTTTTTGATACGATATCCAGCCGTGGGGGTTATTTCAGCATCGCAAGGCATTGGTTGTTCAGTGGTAGAATTCTCGCCTGCCACGAGGGAGGCCTGGGTTCGATTCCCGCCCAATGCAGGAACTTTTGAACAAGTCATTTTGACAAGTATGCAACCCTGAGGAAGAAATATCTTTTGAGATTGCCAGGTTAACAGCAATCTCTGGTCATGGTAGAATTCTCAACTGACTCTTGAAAAGTCTGAGTTTGGGTTCACTTACCGTTTGGACATTTACGCATTCTCAGTAGACTTTTGTGAATCCATTGTAGATTTCCAGTGTGTGAGGTGATTTACTTTGTGCAAGGCTTTAGTTGTTAAATGGGAAACGAATATCCAACAAGTCAGTGACAACTGTCTTGAGTTTGGCCTTTGTGACTATGTCCTGGGATTTTCCACACACACCTCACCTTCTAACTACTATCGTGTGGCTTGTGAGCGGTATAGAGCAAAATCGACTACATGTACGTGTCCGTGAGGGTCTCAGCTTTCCATAGATGGGTCATAGTAGTCTCTAGCTCTAACCATTCAGTCTCTACAGATGTTTATGTTGCAAGGGTTAACACCAAACTCTCCAAATTTAGGGATAGTATCCAATGCTCCACATTTTTTCAAATAACTATCCCAACTGCTCCTCGTTAGTATAGTGGTGAGTATCCCCGCCTGTCACGCGGGAGACTGGGGTTCAATTCCCCGACGGTGAGAAAGACTGAATTTATTAGGGTGTACAATGTCTCTGAGCCCACAAAGCAGGAAATATGCTTTGAATTAAAGCTTTTTGATACGATATTCAGCCGTGGGGGTTATTTCAGCATCGCAAGGCATTGGTTGTTCAGTGGTAGAATTCTCGCCTGCCACGAGGGAGGCCTGGGTTCGATTCCCGCCCAATGCAGGAACTTTTGAACAAGTCATTTTGACAAGTATGCAACCCTGAGGAAGAAATATCTTTGAGATTGCCAGGTTAACAGCAATCTCTGGTCATGGTAGAATTCTCAATTGACTCTTGAAAAGTGAGAGTTTAGGTAAACTTACCGTTTGGACATTTACGCATTCTCAGTAGACTTTTGTGAATCCATTGTAGATTTCCAGTGTGTGAGGTGATTTACTTTGTGCAAGGCTTTAGTTGTTAAATGGGAAACGAATATCCAACAAGTCAGTGACAACTGTCTTGAGTTTGGCCTTTGTGACTATGTCCTGGGATTTTCCACACACACCTCACCTTCTAACTACTATCGTGTGGCTTGTGAGCGGTATAGAGCAAAATCGACTACATGTACGTGTCCGTGAGGGTCTCAGCTTTCCATAGATGGGTCATAGTAGTCTCTAGCTCTAACCATTCAGTCTCTACAGATGTTTATGTTGCAAGGGTTAACACCAAACTCTCCAAATTTAGGGATAGTATCCAATGCTCCACATTTTTTCAAATAACTAGCCGAACTGCTCCTCGTTAGTATAGTGGTGAGTATCCCCGCCTGTCACGCGGGAGACTGGGGTTCAATTCCCCGACGGTGAGAAAGACTGAATTTATTAGGGTGTACAATGTCTCTGAGCCCACAAAGCAGGAAATATGCTTTGAATTAAAGCTTTTTGATACGATATTCAGCCGTGGGGGTTATTTCAGCATCGCAAGGCATTGGTTGTTCAGTGGTAGAATTCTCGCCTGCCACGAGGGAGGCCTGGGTTCGATTCCCGCCCAATGCAGGAACTTTTGAACAAGTCATTTTGACAAGTATGCAACCCTGAGGAAGAAATATCTTTGAGATTGCCAGGTTAACAGCAATCTCTGGTCATGGTAGAATTCTCAATTGACTCTTGAAAAGTGAGAGTTTAGGTAAACTTACCGTTTGGACATTTACGCATTCTCAGTAGACTTTTGTGAATCCATTGTAGATTTCCAGTGTGTGAGGTGATTTACTTTGTGCAAGGCTTTAGTTGTTAAATGGGAAACGAATATCCAACAAGTCAGTGACAACTGTCTTGAGTTTGGCCTTTGTGACTATGTCCTGGGATTTTCCACACACACCTCACCTTCTAACTACTATCGTGTGGCTTGTGAGCGGTATAGAGCAAAATCGACTACATGTACGTGTCCGTGAGGGTCTCAGCTTTCCATAGATTGGTCATAGTAGTCTCTAGCTCTAACCATTCAGTCTGTACAGATGTTTATGTTGCAAGGGTTAACACCAAACTCTCCAAATTTAGGGATAGTATCCAATGCTCCACATTTTTTCAAATAACCAGCCCACCTGCTCCTTGTTAGTATAGTGGTGTGTATCCCTGCCTGTCACGCGGGAGACCGCGGTTCAATTCCCCGACGGGGAGGAAAGACTGAATTTATTAGTGTGTACAATGTCTCTGAGCCCACAAAGCAGGAAATATGCTTTGAATTAAAGCTTTTTGATACGATATCCAGCCGTGGGGGTTATTTCAGCATCGCAAGGCATTGGTTGTTCAGTGGTAGAATTCTCGCCTGCCACGAGGGAGGCCTGGGTTCGATTCCCGCCCAATGCAGGAACTTTTGAACAAGTCATTTTGACAAGTATGCAACCCTGAGGAAGAAATATCTTTGAGATTGCCAGGTTAACAGCAATCTCTGGTCAAGGTAGAATTCTCAATTGACTCTTGAAAAGTGAGAGTTTAGGTTCACTTACCGTTTGGACATTTACGCATTCTCAGTAGACTTTTGTGAATCCATTGTAGATTTCCAGTGTGTGAGGTGATTTACTTTGTGCAAGGCTTTAGTTGTTAAATGGAAACGAATATCCAACAAGTCAGTGACAACTGTCTTGAGTTTGGCCTTTGTGACTATGTCCTGGGATTTTCCACACACACCTCACCTTCTAACTACTATCGTGTGGCTTGTGAGCGGTATAGAGCAAAATCGACTACATGTACGTGTCCGTGAGGGTCTCAGCTTTCCATAGATTGGTCATAGTAGTCTCTAGCTCTAACCATTCAGTCTGTACAGATGTTTATGTTGCAAGGGTTAACACCAAACTCTCCAAATTTAGGGACAGTATCCAATGCTCCACATTTTTTCAAATAACCAGCCCACCTGCTCCTTGTTAGTATAGTGGTGAGTATCCCCACCTGTCACGCGGGAGACCGGGGTTCAATTCCCCGACGGTGAGGAAAGACTGAATTTATTAGGGTGTACAATGTCTCTGAGCCCACAAAGCAGGAAATATGCTTTGAATTAAAGCTTTTTGATACGATATCCAGCCGTGGGGGTTATTTCAGCATCGCAAGGCATTGGTTGTTCAGTGGTAGAATTCTCGCCTGCCACGAGGGAGGCCTGGGTTCGATTCCCGCCCAATGCAGGAACTTTTGAACAAGTCATTTTGACAAGTATGCAACCCTGAGGAAGAAATATCTTTGAGATTGCCAGGTTAACAGCAATCTCTGGTCATGGTAGAATTCTCAATTGACTCTTGAAAAGTCTGAGTTTGGGTTCACTTACCGTTTGGACATTTACGCATTCTCAGTAGACTTTTGTGAATCCATTGTAGATTTCCAGTGTGTGAGGTGATTTACTTTGTGCAAGGCTTTAGTTGTTAAATGGGAAACGAATATCCAACAAGTCAGTGACAACTGTCTTGAGTTTGGCCTTTGTGACTATGTCCTGGGATTTTCCACACACACCTCACCTTCTAACTACTATCGTGTGGCTTGTGAGCGGTATAGAGCAAAATCGACTACATGTACGTGTCCGTGAGGGTCTCAGCTTTCCATAGATTGGTCATAGTAGTCTCTAGCTCTAACCATTCAGTCTGTACAGATGTTTATGTTGCAAGGGTTAACACCAAACTCTCCAAATTTAGGGATAGTATCCAATGCTCCACATTTTTTCAAATAACCAGCCCACCTGCTCCTTGTTAGTATAGTGGTGAGTATCCCCACCTGTCACGCGGGAGACCGGGGTTCAATTCCCCGACGGTGAGGAAAGACTGAATTTATTAGGGTGTACAATGTCTCTGAGCCCACAAAGCAGGAAATATGCTTTGAATTAAAGCTTTTTGATACGATATCCAGCCGTGGGGGTTATTTCAGCATCGCAAGGCATTGGTTGTTCAGTGGTAGAATTCTCGCCTGCCACGAGGGAGGCCTGGGTTCGATTCCCGCCCAATGCAGGAACTTTTGAACAAGTCATTTTGACAAGTATGCAACCCTGAGGAAGAAATATCTTTGAGATTGCCAGGTTAACAGCAATCTCTGGTCATGGTAGAATTCTCAATTGACTCTTGAAAAGTCTGAGTTTGGGTTCACTTACCGTTTGGACATTTACGCATTCTCAGTAGACTTTTGTGAATCCATTGTAGATTTCCAGTGTGTGAGGTGATTTACTTTGTGCAAGGCTTTAGTTGTTAAATGGGAAACGAATATCCAACAAGTCAGTGACAACTGTCTTGAGTTTGGCCTTTGTGACTATGTCCTGGGATTTTCCACACACACCTCACCTTCTAACTACTATCGTGTGGCTTGTGAGCGGTATAGAGCAAAATCGACTACATGTACGTGTCCGTGAGGGTCTCAGCTTTCCATAGATTGGTCATAGTAGTCTCTAGCTCTAACCATTCAGTCTGTACAGATGTTTATGTTGCAAGGGTTAACACCAAACTCTCCAAATTTAGGGATAGTATCCAATGCTCCACATTTTTTCAAATAACCAGCCCACCTGCTCCTTGTTAGTATAGTGGTGTGTATCCCTGCCTGTCACGCGGGAGACCGCGGTTCAATTCCCCGACGGGGAGGAAAGACTGAATTTATTAGGGTGTACCATTGTCTCTGAGCCCACAAAGCAGGAAATATGCTTTGAATTAAAGCTTTTTGATACGATATCCAGCCGTGGGGGTTATTTCAGCATCGCAAGGCATTGGTTGTTCAGTGGTAGAATTCTCGCCTGCCACGAGGGAGGCCTGGGTTCGATTCCCGCACAATGCAGGAACTTTTGAACAAGTCATTTTGACAAGTATGCAACCCTGAGGAAGAAATATCTTTGAGATTGCCAGGTTAACAGCAATCTCTGGTCATGGTAGAATTCTCAATTGACTCTTGAAAAGTCTGAGTTTGGGTTCACTTACCGTTTGGACATTTACGCATTCTCAGTAGACTTTTGTGAATCCATTGTAGATTTCCAGTGTGTGAGGTGATTTACTTTGTGCAAGGCTTTAGTTGTTAAATGGGAAACGAATATCCAACAAGTCAGTGACAACTGTCTTGAGTTTGGCCTTTGTGACTATGTCCTGGGATTTTCCACACACACCTCACCTTCTAACTACTATCGTGTGGCTTGTGAGCGGTATAGAGCAAAATCGACTACATGTACGTGTCCGTGAGGGTCTCAGCTTTCCATAGATTGGTCATAGTAGTCTCTAGCTCTAACCATTCAGTCTGTACAGATGTTTATGTTGCAAGGGTTAACACCAAACTCTCCAAATTTAGGGATAGTATCCAATGCTCCACATTTTTTCAAATAACCAGCCCTCCTGCTCCTTGTTAGTATAGTGGTGTGTATCCCTGCCTGTCACGCGGGAGACCGCGGTTCAATTCCCCGACGCGGAGGAAAGACTGAATTTATTAGGGTGTACAATGTCTCTGAGCCCACAAAGCAGGAAATATGCTTTGAATTAAAGCTTTTTGATACGATATCCAGCCGTGGGGGTTATTTCAGCATCGCAAGGCATTGGTTGTTCAGTGGTAGAATTCTCGCCTGCCACGAGGGAGGCCTGGGTTCGATTCCCGCCCAATGCAGGAACTTTTGAACAAGTCATTTTGACAAGTATGCAACCCTGAGGAAGAAATATCTTTGAGATTGCCAGGTTAACAGCAATCTCTGGTCATGGTAGAATTCTCAATTGACTCTTGAAAAGTCTGAGTTTGGGTTCACTTACCGTTTGGACATTTACGCATTCTCAGTAGACTTTTGTGAATCCATTGTAGATTTCCAGTGTGTGAGGTGATTTACTTTGTGCAAGGCTTTAGTTGTTAAATGGGAAACGAATATCCAACAAGTCAGTGACAACTGTCTTGAGTTTGGCCTTTGTGACTATGTCCTGGGATTTTCCACACACACCTCACCTTCTAACTACTATCGTGTGGCTTGTGAGCGGTATAGAGCAAAATCGACTACATGTACGTGTCCGTGAGGGTCTCAGCTTTCCATAGATTGGTCATAGTAGTCTCTAGCTCTAACCATTCAGTCTGTACAGATGTTTATGTTGCAAGGGTTAACACCAAACTCTCCAAATTTAGGGATAGTATCCAATGCTCCACATTTTTTCAAATAACCAGCCCACCTGCTCCTTGTTAGTATAGTGGTGAGTATCCCCACCTGTCACGCGGGAGACCGGGGTTCAATTCCCCGACGGTGAGGAAAGACTGAATTTATTAGGGTGTACAATGTCTCTGAGCCCACAAAGCAGGAAATATGCTTTGAATTAAAGCTTTTTGATACGATATCCAGCCGTGGGGGTTATTTCAGCATCGCAAGGCATTGGTTGTTCAGTGGTAGAATTCTCGCCTGCCACGAGGGAGGCCTGGGTTCGATTCCCGCCCAATGCAGGAACTTTTGAACAAGTCATTTTGACAAGTATGCAACCCTGAGGAAGAAATATCTTTGAGATTGCCAGGTTAACAGCAATCTCTGGTCAAGGTAGAATTCTCAATTGACTCTTGAAAAGTGAGAGTTTAGGTTCACTTACCGTTTGGACATTTACGCATTCTCAGTAGACTTTTGTGAATCCATTGTAGATTTCCAGTGTGTGAGGTGATTTACTTTGTGCAAGGCTTTAGTTGTTAAATGGAAACGAATATCCAACAAGTCAGTGACAACTGTCTTGAGTTTGGCCTTTGTGACTATGTCCTGGGATTTTCCACACACACCTCACCTTCTAACTACTATCGTGTGGCTTGTGAGCGGTATAGAGCAAAATCGACTACATGTACGTGTCCGTGAGGGTCTCAGCTTTCCATAGATTGGTCATAGTAGTCTCTAGCTCTAACCATTCAGTCTGTACAGATGTTTATGTTGCAAGGGTTAACACCAAACTCTCCAAATTTAGGGATAGTATCCAATGCTCCACATTTTTTCAAATAACCAGCCCACCTGCTCCTTGTTAGTATAGTGGTGAGTATCCCCACCTGTCACGCGGGAGACCGGGGTTCAATTCCCCGACGGTGAGGAAAGACTGAATTTATTAGGGTGTACAATGTCTCTGAGCCCACAAAGCAGGAAATATGCTTTGAATTAAAGCTTTTTGATACGATATCCAGCCGTGGGGGTTATTTCAGCATCGCAAGGCATTGGTTGTTCAGTGGTAGAATTCTCGCCTGCCACGAGGGAGGCCTGGGTTCGATTCCCGCCCAATGCAGGAACTTTTGAACAAGTCATTTTGACAAGTATGCAACCCTGAGGAAGAAATATCTTTGAGATTGCCAGGTTAACAGCAATCTCTGGTCATGGTAGAATTCTCAATTGACTCTTGAAAAGTCTGAGTTTGGGTTCACTTACCGTTTGGACATTTACGCATTCTCAGTAGACTTTTGTGAATCCATTGTAGATTTCCAGTGTGTGAGGTGATTTACTTTGTGCAAGGCTTTAGTTGTTAAATGGGAAACGAATATCCAACAAGTCAGTGACAACTGTCTTGAGTTTGGCCTTTGTGACTATGTCCTGGGATTTTCCACACACACCTCACCTTCTAACTACTATCGTGTGGCTTGTGAGCGGTATAGAGCAAAATCGACTACATGTACGTGTCCGTGAGGGTCTCAGCTTTCCATAGATTGGTCATAGTAGTCTCTAGCTCTAACCATTCAGTCTGTACAGATGTTTATGTTGCAAGGGTTAACACCAAACTCTCCAAATTTAGGGATAGTATCCAATGCTCCACATTTTTTCAAATAACCAGCCCACCTGCTCCTTGTTAGTATAGTGGTGAGTATCCCCACCTGTCACGCGGGAGACCGGGGTTCAATTCCCCGACGGTGAGGAAAGACTGAATTTATTAGGGTGTACAATGTCTCTGAGCCCACAAAGCAGGAAATATGCTTTGAATTAAAGCTTTTTGATACGATATCCAGCCGTGGGGGTTATTTCAGCATCGCAAGGCATTGGTTGTTCAGTGGTAGAATTCTCGCCTGCCACGAGGGAGGCCTGGGTTCGATTCCCGCCCAATGCAGGAACTTTTGAACAAGTCATTTTGACAAGTATGCAACCCTGAGGAAGAAATATCTTTGAGATTGCCAGGTTAACAGCAATCTCTGGTCATGGTAGAATTCTCAATTGACTCTTGAAAAGTCTGAGTTTGGGTTCACTTACCGTTTGGACATTTACGCATTCTCAGTAGACTTTTGTGAATCCATTGTAGATTTCCAGTGTGTGAGGTGATTTACTTTGTGCAAGGCTTTAGTTGTTAAATGGGAAACGAATATCCAACAAGTCAGTGACAACTGTCTTGAGTTTGGCCTTTGTGACTATGTCCTGGGATTTTCCACACACACCTCACCTTCTAACTACTATCGTGTGGCTTGTGAGCGGTATAGAGCAAAATCGACTACATGTACGTGTCCGTGAGGGTCTCAGCTTTCCATAGATTGGTCATAGTAGTCTCTAGCTCTAACCATTCAGTCTGTACAGATGTTTATGTTGCAAGGGTTAACACCAAACTCTCCAAATTTAGGGATAGTATCCAATGCTCCACATTTTTTCAAATAACCAGCCCACCTGCTCCTTGTTAGTATAGTGGTGTGTATCCCTGCCTGTCACGCGGGAGACCGCGGTTCAATTCCCCGACGGGGAGGAAAGACTGAATTTATTAGGGTGTACAATGTCTCTGAGCCCACAAAGCAGGAAATATGCTTTGAATTAAAGCTTTTTGATACGATATCCAGCCGTGGGGGTTATTTCAGCATCGCAAGGCATTGGTTGTTCAGTGGTAGAATTCTCGCCTACCACGAGGGAGGCCTGGGTTCGATTCCCGCCCAATGCAGGAACTTTTGAACAAGTCATTTTGACAAGTATGCAACCCTGAGGAAGAAATATCTTTTGAGATTGCCAGGTTAACAGCAATCTCTGGTCATGGTAGAATTCTCAACTCACTCTTGAAAAGTCTGAGTTTGGGTTCACTTACCGTTTGGACATTTACGCATTCTCAGTAGACTTTTGTGAATCCATTGTAGATTTCCAGTGTGTGAGGTGATTAACTTTGTGCAAGGCTTTAGTTGTTAAATGGGAAACGAATATCCAACAAGTCAGTGACAACTGTCTTGAGTTTGGCCTTTGTGACTATGTCCTGGGATTTTCCACACACACCTCACCTTCTAACTACTATCGTGTGGCTTGTGAGCGGTATAGAGCAAAATCGACTACATGTACGTGTCCGTGAGGGTCTCAGCTTTCCATAGATTGGTCATAGTAGTCTCTAGCTCTAACCATTCAGTCTGTACAGATGTTTATGTTGCAAGGGTTAACACCAAACTCTCCAAATTTAGGGATAGTATCCAATGCTCCACATTTTTTCAAATAACCAGCCCACCTGCTCCTTGTTAGTATAGTGGTGTGTATCCCTGCCTGTCACGCGGGAGACCGCGGTTCAATTCCCCGACGGGGAGGAAAGACTGAATTTATTAGGGTGTACAATGTCTCTGAGCCCACAAAGCAGGAAATATGCTTTGAATTAAAGCTTTTTGATACGATATCCAGCCGTGGGGGTTATTTCAGCATCGCAAGGCATTGGTTGTTCAGTGGTAGAATTCTCGCCTACCACGAGGGAGGCCTGGGTTCGATTCCCGCCCAATGCAGGAACTTTTGAACAAGTCATTTTGACAAGTATGCAACCCTGAGGAAGAAATATCTTTTGAGATTGCCAGGTTAACAGCAATCTCTGGTCATGGTAGAATTCTCAACTGACTCTTGAAAAGTCTGAGTTTGGGTTCACTTACCGTTTGGACATTTACGCATTCTCAGTAGACTTTTGTGAATCCATTGTAGATTTCCAGTGTGTGAGGTGATTAACTTTGTGCAAGGCTTTAGTTGTTAAATGGGAAATGAATATCCAACAAGTCAGTGACAACTGTCTTGAGTTTGGCCTTTGTGACTATGTCCTGGGATTTTCCACACACACCTCACCTTCTAACTACTATCGTGTGGCTTGTGAGCGGTATAGAGCAAAATCGACTACATGTACGTGTCCGTGAGGGTCTCAGCTTTCCATAGATTGGTCATAGTAGTCTCTAGCTCTAACCATTCAGTCTGTACAGATGTTTATGTTGCAAGGGTTAACACCAAACTCTCCAAATTTAGGGATAGTATCCAATGCTCCACATTTTTTCAAATAACCAGCCCACCTGCTCCTTGTTAGTATAGTGGTGAGTATCCCCACCTGTCACGCGGGAGACCGGGGTTCAATTCCCCGACGGTGAGGTAAGACTGAATTTATTAGGGTGTACAATGTCTCTGAGCCCACAAAGCAGGAAATATGCTTTGAATTAAAGCTTTTTGATACGATATCCAGCCGTGGGGGTTATTTCAGCATCGCAAGGCATTGGTTGTTCAGTGGTAGAATTCTCGCCTGCCACGAGGGAGGCCTGGGTTCGATTCCCGCCCAATGCAGGAACTTTTGAACAAGTCATTTTGACAAGTATGCAACCCTGAGGAAGAAATATCTTTGAGATTGCCAGGTTAACAGCAATCTCTGGTCATGGTAGAATTCTCAATTGACTCTTGAAAAGTCTGAGTTTGGGTTCACTTACCGTTTGGACATTTACGCATTCTCAGTAGACTTTTGTGAATCCATTGTAGATTTCCAGTGTGTGAGGTGATTTACTTTGTGCAAGGCTTTAGTTGTTAAATGGGAAACGAATATCCAACAAGTCAGTGACAACTGTCTTGAGTTTGGCCTTTGTGACTATGTCCTGGGATTTTCCACACACACCTCACCTTCTAACTACTATCGTGTGGCTTGTGAGCGGTATAGAGCAAAATCGACTACATGTACGTGTCCGTGAGGGTCTCAGCTTTCCATAGATTGGTCATAGTAGTCTCTAGCTCTAACCATTCAGTCTGTACAGATGTTTATGTTGCAAGGGTTAACACCAAACTCTCCAAATTTAGGGATAGTATCCAATGCTCCACATTTTTTCAAATAACCAGCCCACCTGCTCCTTGTTAGTATAGTGGTGAGTATCCCCACCTGTCACGCGGGAGACCGGGGTTCAATTCCCCGACGGTGAGGAAAGACTGAATTTATTAGGGTGTACAATGTCTCTGAGCCCACAAAGCAGGAAATATGCTTTGAATTAAAGCTTTTTGATACGATATCCAGCCGTGGGGGTTATTTCAGCATCGCAAGGCATTGGTTGTTCAGTGGTAGAATTCTCGCCTGCCACGAGGGAGGCCTGGGTTCGATTCCCGCCCAATGCAGGAACTTTTGAACAAGTCATTTTGACAAGTATGCAACCCTGAGGAAGAAATATCTTTGAGATTGCCAGGTTAACAGCAATCTCTGGTCATGGTAGAATTCTCAATTGACTCTTGAAAAGTCTGAGTTTGGGTTCACTTACCGTTTGGACATTTACGCATTCTCAGTAGACTTTTGTGAATCCATTGTAGATTTCCAGTGTGTGAGGTGATTTACTTTGTGCAAGGCTTTAGTTGTTAAATGGGAAACGAATATCCAACAAGTCAGTGACAACTGTCTTGAGTTTGGCCTTTGTGACTATGTCCTGGGATTTTCCACACACACCTCACCTTCTAACTACTATCGTGTGGCTTGTGAGCGGTATAGAGCAAAATCGACTACATGTACGTGTCCGTGAGGGTCTCAGCTTTCCATAGATTGGTCATAGTAGTCTCTAGCTCTAACCATTCAGTCTGTACAGATGTTTATGTTGCAAACTCTCCAAACTCTCCAAATTTAGGGATAGTATCCAATGCTCCACATTTTTTCAAATAACCAGCCCACCTGCTCCTTGTTAGTATAGTGGTGTGTATCCCTGCCTGTCACGCGGGAGACCGCGGTTCAATTCCCCGACGGGGAGGAAAGACTGAATTTATTAGGGTGTACAATGTCTCTGAGCCCACAAAGCAGGAAATATGCTTTGAATTAAAGCTTTTTGATACGATATCCAGCCGTGGGGGTTATTTCAGCATCGCAAGGCATTGGTTGTTCAGTGGTAGAATTCTCGCCTACCACGAGGGAGGCCTGGGTTCGATTCCCGCCCAATGCAGGAACTTTTGAACAAGTCATTTTGACAAGTATGCAACCCTGAGGAAGAAATATCTTTTGAGATTGCCAGGTTAACAGCAATCTCTGGTCATGGTAGAATTCTCAACTGACTCTTGAAAAGTCTGAGTTTGGGTTCACTTACCGTTTGGACATTTACGCATTCTCAGTAGACTTTTGTGAATCCATTGTAGATTTCCAGTGTGTGAGGTGATTAACTTTGTGCAAGGCTTTAGTTGTTAAATGGGAAATGAATATCCAACAAGTCAGTGACAACTGTCTTGAGTTTGGCCTTTGTGACTATGTCCTGGGATTTTCCACACACACCTCACCTTCTAACTACTATCGTGTGGCTTGTGAGCGGTATAGAGCAAAATCGACTACATGTACGTGTCCGTGAGGGTCTCAGCTTTCCATAGATTGGTCATAGTAGTCTCTAGCTCTAACCATTCAGTCTGTACAGATGTTTATGTTGCAAGGGTTAACACCAAACTCTCCAAATTTAGGGATAGTATCCAATGCTCCACATTTTTTCAAATAACCAGCCCACCTGCTCCTTGTTAGTATAGTGGTGTGTATCCCTGCCTGTCACGCGGGAGACCGCGGTTCAATTCCCCGACGGGGAGGAAAGACTGAATTTATTAGGGTGTACAATGTCTCTGAGCCCACAAAGCAGGAAATATGCTTTGAATTAAAGCTTTTTGATACGATATCCAGCCGTGGGGGTTATTTCAGCATCGCAAGGCATTGGTTGTTCAGTGGTAGAATTCTCGCCTACCACGAGGGAGGCCTTGGTTCGATTCCCGCCCAATGCAGGAGCTTTTGAACAAGTCATTTTGACAAGTATGCAACCCTGAGGAAGAAATATCTTTTGAGATTGCCAGGTTAACAGCAATCTCTGGTCATGGTAGAATTCTCAACTGACTCTTGAAAAGTCTGAGTTTGGGTTCACTTACCGTTTGGACATTTACGCATTCTCAGTAGACTTTTGTGAATCCATTGTAGATTTCCAGTGTGTGAGGTGATTAACTTTGTGCAAGGCTTTAGTTGTTAAATGGGAAACGAATATCCAACAAGTCAGTGACAACTGTCTTGAGTTTGGCCTTTGTGACTATGTCCTGGGATTTTCCACACACACCTCACCTTCTAACTACTATCGTGTGGCTTGTGAGCGGTATAGAGCAAAATCGACTACATGTACGTGTCCGTGAGGGTCTCAGCTTTCCATAGATTGGTCATAGTAGTCTCTAGCTCTAACCATTCAGTCTGTACAGATGTTTATGTTGCAAGGGTTAACACCAAACTCTCCAAATTTAGGGATAGTATCCAATGCTCCACATTTTTTCAAATAACCAGCCCACCTGCTCCTTGTTAGTATAGTGGTGTGTATCCCTGCCTGTCACGCGGGAGACCGCGGTTCAATTCCCCGACGGGGAGGAAAGACTGAATTTATTAGGGTGTACAATGTCTCTGAGCCCACAAAGCAGGAAATATGCTTTGAATTAAAGCTTTTTGATACGATATCCAGCCGTGGGGGTTATTTCAGCATCGCAAGGCATTGGTTGTTCAGTGGTAGAATTCTCGCCTGCCACGAGGGAGGCCTGGGTTCGATTCCCGCCCAATGCAGGAACTTTTGAACAAGTCATTTTGACAAGTATGCAACCCTGAGGAAGAAATATCTTTGAGATTGCCAGGTTAACAGCAATCTCTGGTCATGGTAGAATTCTCAATTGACTCTTGAAAAGTCTGAGTTTGGGTTCACTTACCGTTTGGACATTTACGCATTCTCAGTAGACTTTTGTGAATCCATTGTAGATTTCCAGTGTGTGAGGTGATTTACTTTGTGCAAGGCTTTAGTTGTTAAATGGGAAACGAATATCCAACAAGTCAGTGACAACTGTCTTGAGTTTGGCCTTTGTGACTATGTCCTGGGATTTTCCACACACACCTCACCTTCTAACTACTATCGTGTGGCTTGTGAGCGGTATAGAGCAAAATCGACTACATGTACGTGTCCGTGAGGGTCTCAGCTTTCCATAGATGGGTCATAGTAGTCTCTAGCTCTAACCATTCAGTCTCTACAGATGTTTATGTTGCAAGGGTTAACACCAAACTCTCCAAATTTAGGGATAGTATCCAATGCTCCACATTTTTTCAAATAACTAGCCCAACTGCTCCTCGTTAGTATAGTGGTGAGTATCCCCGCCTGTCACGCGGGAGACTGGGGTTCAATTCCCCGACGGTGAGAAAGACTGAATTTATTAGGGTGTACAATGTCTCTGAGCCCACAAAGCAGGAAATATGCTTTGAATTAAAGCTTTTTGATACGATATTCAGCCGTGGGGGTTATTTCAGCATCGCAAGGCATTGGTTGTTCAGTGGTAGAATTCTCGCCTGCCACGAGGGAGGCCTGGGTTCGATTCCCGCCCAATGCAGGAACTTTTGAACAAGTCATTTTGACAAGTATGCAACCCTGAGGAAGAAATATCTTTGAGATTGCCAGGTTAACAGCAATCTCTGGTCATGGTAGAATTCTCAATTGACTCTTGAAAAGTGAGAGTTTAGGTAAACTTACCGTTTGGACATTTACGCATTCTCAGTAGACTTTTGTGAATCCATTGTAGATTTCCAGTGTGTGAGGTGATTTACTTTGTGCAAGGCTTTAGTTGTTAAATGGGAAACGAATATCCAACAAGTCAGTGACAACTGTCTTGAGTTTGGCCTTTGTGACTATGTCCTGGGATTTTCCACACACACCTCACCTTCTAACTACTATCGTGTGGCTTGTGAGCGGTATAGAGCAAAATCGACTACATGTACGTGTCCGTGAGGGTCTCAGCTTTCCATAGATGGGTCATAGTAGTCTCTAGCTCTAACCATTCAGTCTGTACAGATGTTTATGTTGCAAGGGTTAACACCAAACTCTCCAAATTTAGGGATAGTATCCAATGCTCCACATTTTTTCAAATAACCAGCCCACCTGCTCCTTGTTAGTATAGTGGTGTGTATCCCTGCCTGTCACGCGGGAGACTGCGGTTCAATTCCCCGACGGGGAGGAAAGACTGAATTTATTAGGGTGTACAATGTCTCTGAGCCCACAAAGCAGGAAATATGCTTTGAATTAAAGCTTTTTGATACGATATCCAGCCGTGGGGGTTATTTCAGCATCGCAAGGCATTGGTTGTTCAGTGGTAGAATTCTCGCCTGCCACGAGGGAGGCCTGGGTTCGATTCCCGCCCAATGCAGGAACTTTTGAACAAGTCATTTTGACAAGTATGCAACCCTGAGGAAGAAATATCTTTGAGATTGCCAGGTTAACAGCAATCTCTGGTCATGGTAGAATTCTCAATTGACTCTTGAAAAGTCTGAGTTTGGGTTCACTTACCGTTTGGACATTTACGCATTCTCAGTAGACTTTTGTGAATCCATTGTAGATTTCCAGTGTGTGAGGTGATTTACTTTGTGCAAGGCTTTAGTTGTTAAATGGGAAACGAATATCCAACAAGTCAGTGACAACTGTCTTGAGTTTGGCCTTTGTGACTATGTCCTGGGATTTTCCACACACACCTCACCTTCTAACTACTATCGTGTGGCTTGTGAGCGGTATAGAGCA
Organism: Salmo salar; assembly: GCF_965601325.2. NCBI lineage: Eukaryota > Metazoa > Chordata > Actinopteri > Salmoniformes > Salmonidae > Salmo > Salmo salar. Next base: position 133,674,433 of record NC_138291.1, on the reverse strand, counting down.
AAATCGACTACATGTACGTGTCCGTGAGGGTCTCAGCTTTCCATAGATTGGTCATAGTAGTCTCTAGCTCTAACCATTCAGTCTGTACAGATGTTTATGTTGCAAGGGTTAACACCAAACTCTCCAAATTTAGGGATAGTATCCAATGCTCCAAATTTTTTCAAATAACTAGCCCAACTGCTCCTCGTTAGTATAGTGGTGAGTATCCCCGCCTGTCACGCGGGAGACTGGGGTTCAATTCCCCGACGGTGAGAAAGACTGAATTTATTAGGGTGTACAATGTCTCTGAGCCCACAAAGCAGGAAATATGCTTTGAATTAAAGCTTTTTGATACGATATTCAGCCGTGGGGGTTATTTCAGCATCGCAAGGCATTGGTTGTTCAGTGGTAGAATTCTCGCCTGCCACGAGGGAGGCCTGGGTTCGATTCCCGCCCAATGCAGGAACTTTTGAACAAGTCATTTTGACAAGTATGCAACCCTGAGGAAGAAATATCTTTGAGATTGCCAGGTTAACAGCAATCTCTGGTCATGGTAGAATTCTCAATTGACTCTTGAAAAGTGAGAGTTTAGGTAAACTTACCGTTTGGACATTTACGCATTCTCAGTAGACTTTTGTGAATCCATTGTAGATTTCCAGTGTGTGAGGTGATTTACTTTGTGCAAGGCTTTAGTTGTTAAATGGGAAACGAATATCCAACAAGTCAGTGACAACTGTCTTGAGTTTGGCCTTTGTGACTATGTCCTGGGATTTTCCACACACACCTCACCTTCTAACTACTATCGTGTGGCTTGTGAGCGGTATAGAGCAAAATCGACTACATGTACGTGTCCGTGAGGGTCTCAGCTTTCCATAGATTGGTCATAGTAGTCTCTAGCTCTAACCATTCAGTCTGTACAGATGTTTATGTTGCAAGGGTTAACACCAAACTCTCCAAATTTAGGGATAGTATCCAATGCTCCACATTTTTTCAAATAACCAGCCCACCTGCTCCTTGTTAGTATAGTGGTGTGTATCCCTGCCTGTCACGCGGGAGACCGCGGTTCAATTCCCCGACGGGGAGGAAAGACTGAATTTATTAGGGTGTACAATGTCTCTGAGCCCACAAAGCAGGAAATATGCTTTGAATTAAAGCTTTTTGATACGATATCCAGCCGTGGGGGTTATTTCAGCATCGCAAGGCATTGGTTGTTCAGTGGTAGAATTCTCGCCTGCCACGAGGGAGGCCTGGGTTCGATTCCCGCCCAATGCAGGAACTTTTGAACAAGTCATTTTGACAAGTATGCAACCCTGAGGAAGAAATATCTTTGAGATTGCCAGGTTAACAGCAATCTCTGGTCATGGTAGAATTCTCAATTGACTCTTGAAAAGTATGAGTTTGGGTTCACTTACCGTTTGGACATTTACGCATTCTCAGTAGACTTTTGTGAATCCATTGTAGATTTCCAGTGTGTGAGGTGATTTACTTTGTGCAAGGCTTTAGTTGTTAAATGGGAAACGAATATCCAACAAGTCAGTGACAACTGTCTTGAGTTTGGCCTTTGTGACTATGTCCTGGGATTTTCCACACACACCTCACCTTCTAACTACTATCGTGTGGCTTGTGAGCGGTATAGAGCAAAATCGACTACATGTACGTGTCCGTGAGGGTCTCAGCTTTCCATAGATTGGTCATAGTAGTCTCTAGCTCGAACCATTCAGTCTGTACAGATGTTTATGTTGCAAGGGTTAACACCAAACTCTCCAAATTTAGGGATAGTATCCAATGCTCCACATTTTTTCAAGTAACCAGCCCACCTGCTCCTTGTTAGTATAGTGGTGTGTATCCCTGCCTGTCACGCGGGAGACCGCGGTTCAATTCCCCGACTGGGAGGAAAGACTGAATTTATTAGGGTGTACAATGTCTCTGAGCCCACAAAGCAGGAATATGCTTTGAATTAAAGCTTTTTGATACGATATCCAGCCGTGGGGGTTATTTCAGCATCGCAAGGCATTGGTTGTTCAGTGGTAGAATTCTCGCCTGCCACGAGGGAGGCCTGGGTTCGATTCCCGCCCAATGCAGGAACTTTTGAACAAGTCATTTTGACAAGTATGCAACCCTGAGGAAGAAATATCTTTGAGATTGCCAGGTTAACAGCAATCTCTGGTCATGGTAGAATTCTCAATTGACTCTTGAAAAGTCTGAGTTTGGGTTCACTTACCGTTTGGACATTTACGCATTCTCAGTAGACTTTTGTGAATCCATTGTAGATTTCCAGTGTGTGAGGTGATTTACTTTGTGCAAGGCTTTAGTTGTTAAATGGGAAACGAATATCCAACAAGTCAGTGACAACTGTCTTGAGTTTGGCCTTTGTGACTATGTCCTGGGATTTTCCACACACACCTCACCTTCTAACTACTATCGTGTGGCTTGTGAGCGGTATAGAGCAAAATCGACTACATGTACGTGTCCGTGAGGGTCTCAGCTTTCCATAGATTGGTCATAGTAGTCTCTAGCTCTAACCATTCAGTCTGTACAGATGTTTATGTTGCAAGGGTTAACACCAAACTCTCCAAATTTAGGGATAGTATCCAATGCTCCAAATTTTTTCAAATAACTAGCCCAACTGCTCCTCGTTAGTATAGTGGTGAGTATCCCCGCCTGTCACGCGGGAGACTGGGGTTCAATTCCCCGACGGTGAGAAAGACTGAATTTATTAGGGTGTACAATGTCTCTGAGCCCACAAAGCAGGAAATATGCTTTGAATTAAAGCTTTTTGATACGATATTCAGCCGTGGGGGTTATTTCAGCATCGCAAGGCATTGGTTGTTCAGTGGTAGAATTCTCGCCTGCCACGAGGGAGGCCTGGGTTCGATTCCCGCCCAATGCAGGAACTTTTGAACAAGTCATTTTGACAAGTATGCAACCCTGAGGAAGAAATATCTTTGAGATTGCCAGGTTAACAGCAATCTCTGGTCATGGTAGAATTCTCAATTGACTCTTGAAAAGTGAGAGTTTAGGTAAACTTACCGTTTGGACATTTACGCATTCTCAGTAGACTTTTGTGAATCCATTGTAGATTTCCAGTGTGTGAGGTGATTTACTTTGTGCAAGGCTTTAGTTGTTAAATGGGAAACGAATATCCAACAAGTCAGTGACAACTGTCTTGAGTTTGGCCTTTGTGACTATGTCCTGGGATTTTCCACACACACCTCACCTTCTAACTACTATCGTGTGGCTTGTGAGCGGTATAGAGCAAAATCGACTACATGTACGTGTCCGTGAGGGTCTCAGCTTTCCATAGATTGGTCATAGTAGTCTCTAGCTCTAACCATTCAGTCTGTACAGATGTTTATGTTGCAAGGGTTAACACCAAACTCTCCAAATTTAGGGATAGTATCCAATGCTCCACATTTTTTCAAATAACCAGCCCACCTGCTCCTTGTTAGTATAGTGGTGTGTATCCCTGCCTGTCACGCGGGAGACCGCGGTTCAATTCCCCGACGGGGAGGAAAGACTGAATTTATTAGGGTGTACAATGTCTCTGAGCCCACAAAGCAGGAAATATGCTTTGAATTAAAGCTTTTTGATACGATATCCAGCCGTGGGGGTTATTTCAGCATCGCAAGGCATTGGTTGTTCAGTGGTAGAATTCTCGCCTGCCACGAGGGAGGCCTGGGTTCGATTCCCGCCCAATGCAGGAACTTTTGAACAAGTCATTTTGACAAGTATGCAACCCTGAGGAAGAAATATCTTTGAGATTGCCAGGTTAACAGCAATCTCTGGTCATGGTAGAATTCTCAATTGACTCTTGAAAAGTCTGAGTTTGGGTTCACTTACCGTTTGGACATTTACGCATTCTCAGTAGACTTTTGTGAATCCATTGTAGATTTCCAGTGTGTGAGGTGATTTACTTTGTGCAAGGCTTTAGTTGTTAAATGGGAAACGAATATCCAACAAGTCAGTGACAACTGTCTTGAGTTTGGCCTTTGTGACTATGTCCTGGGATTTTCCACACACACCTCACCTTCTAACTACTATCGTGTGGCTTGTGAGCGGTATAGAGCAAAATCGACTACATGTACGTGTCCGTGAGGGTCTCAGCTTTCCATAGATGGGTCATAGTAGTCTCTAGCTCTAACCATTCAGTCTCTACAGATGTTTATGTTGCAAGGGTTAACACCAAACTCTCCAAATTTAGGGATAGTATCCAATGCTCCAAATTTTTTCAAATAACTAGCCCAACTGCTCCTCGTTAGTATAGTGGTGAGTATCCCCGCCTGTCACGCGGGAGACTGGGGTTCAATTCCCCGACGGTGAGAAAGACTGAATTTATTAGGGTGTACAATGTCTCTGAGCCCACAAAGCAGGAAATATGCTTTGAATTAAAGCTTTTTGATACGATATTCAGCCGTGGGGGTTATTTCAGCATCGCAAGGCATTGGTTGTTCAGTGGTAGAATTCTCGCCTGCCACGAGGGAGGCCTGGGTTCGATTCCCGCCCAATGCAGGAACTTTTGAACAAGTCATTTTGACAAGTATGCAACCCTGAGGAAGAAATATCGTTGAGATTGCCAGGTTAACAGCAATCTCTGGTCATGGTAGAATTCTCAATTGACTCTTGAAAAGTGAGAGTTTAGGTAAACTTACCGTTTGGACATTTACGCATTCTCAGTAGACTTTTGTGAATCCATTGTAGATTTCCAGTGTGTGAGGTGATTTACTTTGTGCAAGGCTTTAGTTGTTAAATGGGAAACGAATATCCAACAAGTCAGTGACAACTGTCTTGAGTTTGGCCTTTGTGACTATGTCCTGGGATTTTCCACACACACCTCACCTTCTAACTACTATCGTGTGGCTTGTGAGCGGTATAGAGCAAAATCGACTACATGTACGTGTCCGTGAGGGTCTCAGCTTTCCATAGATTGGTCATAGTAGTCTCTAGCTCTAACCATTCAGTCTGTACAGATGTTTATGTTGCAAGGGTTAACACCAAACTCTCCAAATTTAGGGATAGTATCCAATGCTCCACATTTTTTCAAATAACCAGCCCACCTGCTCCTTGTTAGTATAGTGGTGTGTATCCCTGCCTGTCACGCGGGAGACCGTGGTTCAATTCCCCGACGGGGAGGAAAGACTGAATTTATTAGGGTGTACAATGTCTCTGAGCCCACAAAGCAGGAAATATGCTTTGAATTAAAGCTTTTTGATACGATATCCAGCCGTGGGGGTTATTTCAGCATCGCAAGGCATTGGTTGTTCAGTGGTAGAATTCTCGCCTGCCACGAGGGAGGCCTGGGTTCGATTCCCGCCCAATGCAGGAACTTTTGAACAAGTCATTTTGACAAGTATGCAACCCTGAGGAAGAAATATCTTTGAGATTGCCAGGTTAACAGCAATCTCTGGTCATGGTAGAATTCTCAATTGACTCTTGAAAAGTCTGAGTTTGGGTTCACTTACCGTTTGGACATTTACGCATTCTCAGTAGACTTTTGTGAATCCATTGTAGATTTCCAGTGTGTGAGGTGATTTACTTTGTGCAAGGCTTTAGTTGTTAAATGGGAAACGAATATCCAACAAGTCAGTGACAACTGTCTTGAGTTTGGCCTTTGTGACTATGTCCTGGGATTTTCCACACACACCTCACCTTCTAACTACTATCGTGTGGCTTGTGAGCGGTATAGAGCAAAATCGACTACATGTACGTGTCCGTGAGGGTCTCAGCTTTCCATAGATTGGTCATAGTAGTCTCTAGCTCTAACCATTCAGTCTCTACAGATGTTTATGTTGCAAGGGTTAACACCAAACTCTCCAAATTTAGGGATAGTATCCAATGCTCCACATTTTTTCAAATAACCAGCCCACCTGCTCCTTGTTAGTATAGTGGTGTGTATCCCTGCCTGTCACGCGGGAGACCGCGGTTCAATTCCCCGACGGGGAGGAAAGACTGAATTTATTAGGGTGTACAATGTCTCTGAGCCCACAAAGCAGGAAATATGCTTTGAATTAAAGCTTTTTGATACGATATCCAGCCGTGGGGGTTATTTCAGCATCGCAAGGCATTGGTTGTTCAGTGGTAGAATTCTCGCCTGCCACGAGGGAGGCCTGGGTTCGATTCCCGCCCAATGCAGGAACTTTTGAACAAGTCATTTTGACAAGTATGCAACCCTGAGGAAGAAATATCTTTGAGATTGCCAGGTTAACAGCAATCTCTGGTCAAGGTAGAATTCTCAATTGACTCTTGAAAAGTGAGAGTTTAGGTTCACTTACCGTTTGGACATTTACGCATTCTCAGTAGACTTTTGTGAATCCATTGTAGATTTCCAGTGTGTGAGGTGATTTACTTTGTGCAAGGCTTTAGTTGTTAAATGGGAAACGAATATCCAACAAGTCAGTGACAACTGTCTTGAGTTTGGCCTTTGTGACTATGTCCTGGGATTTTCCACACACACCTCACCTTCTAACTACTATCGTGTGGCTTGTGAGCGGTATAGAGCAAAATCGACTACATGTACGTGTCCGTGAGGGTCTCAGCTTTCCATAGATGGGTCATAGTAGTCTCTAGCTCTAACCATTCAGTCTGTACAGATGTTTATGTTGCAAGGGTTAACACCAAACTCTCCAAATTTAGGGATAGTATCCAATGCTCCACATTTTTTCAAATAACCAGCCCACCTGCTCCTTGTTAGTATAGTGGTGAGTATCCCCACCTGTCACGCGGGAGACCGGGGTTCAATTCCCCGACGGTGAGGAAAGACTGAATTTATTAGGGTGTACAATGTCTCTGAGCCCACAAAGCAGGAATATGCTTTGAATTAAAGCTTTTTGATACGATATCCAGCCGTGGGGGTTATTTCAGCATCGCAAGGCATTGGTTGTTCAGTGGTAGAATTCTCGCCTGCCACGAGGGAGGCCTGGGTTCGATTCCCGCCCAATGCAGGAACTTTTGAACAAGTCATTTTGACAAGTATGCAACCCTGAGGAAGAAATATCTTTGAGATTGCCAGGTTAACAGCAATCTCTGGTCATGGTAGAATTCTCAATTGACTCTTGAAAAGTCTGAGTTTGGGTTCACTTACCGTTTGGACATTTACGCATTCTCAGTAGACTTTTGTGAATCCATTGTAGATTTCCAGTGTGTGAGGTGATTTACTTTGTGCAAGGCTTTAGTTGTTAAATGGGAAACGAATATCCAACAAGTCAGTGACAACTGTCTTGAGTTTGGCCTTTGTGACTATGTCCTGGGATTTTCCACACACACCTCACCTTCTAACTACTATCGTGTGGCTTGTGAGCGGTATAGAGCAAAATCGACTACATGTACGTGTCCGTGAGGGTCTCAGCTTTCCATAGATTGGTCATAGTAGTCTCTAGCTCTAACCATTCAGTCTGTACAGATGTTTATGTTGCAAGGGTTAACACCAAACTCTCCAAATTTAGGGATAGTATCCAATGCTCCAAATTTTTTCAAATAACTAGCCCAACTGCTCCTCGTTAGTATAGTGGTGAGTATCCCCGCCTGTCACGCGGGAGACTGGGGTTCAATTCCCCGACGGTGAGAAAGACTGAATTTATTAGGGTGTACAATGTATCTGAGCCCACAAAGCAGGAAATATGCTTTGAATTAAAGCTTTTTGATACGATATTCAGCCGTGGGGGTTATTTCAGCATCGCAAGGCATTGGTTGTTCAGTGGTAGAATTCTCGCCTGCCACGAGGGAGGCCTGGGTTCGATTCCCGCCCAATGCAGGAACTTTTGAACAAGTCATTTTGACAAGTATGCAACCCTGAGGAAGAAATATCTTTGAGATTGCCAGGTTAACAGCAATCTCTGGTCATGGTAGAATTCTCAATTGACTCTTGAAAAGTGAGAGTTTAGGTAAACTTACCGTTTGGACATTTACGCATTCTCAGTAGACTTTTGTGAATCCATTGTAGATTTCCAGTGTGTGAGGTGATTTACTTTGTGCAAGGCTTTAGTTGTTAAATGGGAAACGAATATCCAACAAGTCAGTGACAACTGTCTTGAGTTTGGCCTTTGTGACTATGTCCTGGGATTTTCCACACACACCTCACCTTCTAACTACTATCGTGTGGCTTGTGAGCGGTATAGAGCAAAATCGACTACATGTACGTGTCCGTGAGGGTCTCAGCTTTCCATAGATTGGTCATAGTAGTCTCTAGCTCTAACCATTCAGTCTGTACAGATGTTTATGTTGCAAGGGTTAACACCAAACTCTCCAAATTTAGGGATAGTATCCAATGCTCCACATTTTTTCAAATAACCAGCCCACCTGCTCCTTGTTAGTATAGTGGTGTGTATCCCTGCCTGTCACGCGGGAGACCGCGGTTCAATTCCCCGACGGGGAGGAAAGACTGAATTTATTAGGGTGTACAATGTCTCTGAGCCCACAAAGCAGGAAATATGCTTTGAATTAAAGCTTTTTGATACGATATCCAGCCGTGGGGGTTATTTCAGCATCGCAAGGCATTGGTTGTTCAGTGGTAGAATTCTCGCCTGCCACGAGGGAGGCCTGGGTTCGATTCCCGCCCAATGCAGGAACTTTTGAACAAGTCATTTTGACAAGTATGCAACCCTGAGGAAGAAATATCTTTGAGATTGCCAGGTTAACAGCAATCTCTGGTCATGGTAGAATTCTCAATTGACTCTTGAAAAGTATGAGTTTGGGTTCACTTACCGTTTGGACATTTACGCATTCTCAGTAGACTTTTGTGAATCCATTGTAGATTTCCAGTGTGTGAGGTGATTTACTTTGTGCAAGGCTTTAGTTGTTAAATGGGAAACGAATATCCAACAAGTCAGTGACAACTGTCTTGAGTTTGGCCTTTGTGACTATGTCCTGGGATTTTCCACACACACCTCACCTTCTAACTACTATCGTGTGGCTTGTGAGCGGTATAGAGCAAAATCGACTACATGTACGTGTCCGTGAGGGTCTCAGCTTTCCATAGATTGGTCATAGTAGTCTCTAGCTCTAACCATTCAGTCTGTACAGATGTTTATGTTGCAAGGGTTAACACCAAACTCTCCAAATTTAGGGATAGTATCCAATGCTCCAAATTTTTTCAAATAACTAGCCCAACTGCTCCTCGTTAGTATAGTGGTGAGTATCCCCGCCTGTCACGCGGGAGACTGGGGTTCAATTCCCCGACGGTGAGAAAGACTGAATTTATTAGGGTGTACAATGTATCTGAGCCCACAAAGCAGGAAATATGCTTTGAATTAAAGCTTTTTGATACGATATTCAGCCGTGGGGGTTATTTCAGCATCGCAAGGCATTGGTTGTTCAGTGGTAGAATTCTCGCCTGCCACGAGGGAGGCCTGGGTTCGATTCCCGCCCAATGCAGGAACTTTTGAACAAGTCATTTTGACAAGTATGCAACCCTGAGGAAGAAATATCTTTGAGATTGCCAGGTTAACAGCAATCTCTGGTCATGGTAGAATTCTCAATTGACTCTTGAAAAGTGAGAGTTTAGGTAAACTTACCGTTTGGACATTTACGCATTCTCAGTAGACTTTTGTGAATCCATTGTAGATTTCCAGTGTGTGAGGTGATTTACTTTGTGCAAGGCTTTAGTTGTTAAATGGGAAACGAATATCCAACAAGTCAGTGACAACTGTCTTGAGTTTGGCCTTTGTGACTATGTCCTGGGATTTTCCACACACACCTCACCTTCTAACTACTATCGTGTGGCTTGTGAGCGGTATAGAGCAAAATCGACTACATGTACGTGTCCGTGAGGGTCTCAGCTTTCCATAGATTGGTCATAGTAGTCTCTAGCTCTAACCATTCAGTCTGTACAGATGTTTATGTTGCAAGGGTTAACACCAAACTCTCCAAATTTAGGGATAGTATCCAATGCTCCACATTTTTTCAAATAACCAGCCCACCTGCTCCTTGTTAGTATAGTGGTGTGTATCCCTGCCTGTCACGCGGGAGACCGCGGTTCAATTCCCCGACGGGGAGGAAAGACTGAATTTATTAGGGTGTACAATGTCTCTGAGCCCACAAAGCAGGAAATATGCTTTGAATTAAAGCTTTTTGATACGATATCCAGCCGTGGGGGTTATTTCAGCATCGCAAGGCATTGGTTGTTCAGTGGTAGAATTCTCGCCTGCCACGAGGGAGGCCTGGGTTCGATTCCCGCCCAATGCAGGAACTTTTGAACAAGTCATTTTGACAAGTATGCAACCCTGAGGAAGAAATATCTTTGAGATTGCCAGGTTAACAGCAATCTCTGGTCATGGTAGAATTCTCAATTGACTCTTGAAAAGTATGAGTTTGGGTTCACTTACCGTTTGGACATTTACGCATTCTCAGTAGACTTTTGTGAATCCATTGTAGATTTCCAGTGTGTGAGGTGATTTACTTTGTGCAAGGCTTTAGTTGTTAAATGGGAAACGAATATCCAACAAGTCAGTGACAACTGTCTTGAGTTTGGCCTTTGTGACTATGTCCTGGGATTTTCCACACACACCTCACCTTCTAACTACTATCGTGTGGCTTGTGAGCGGTATAGAGCAAAATCGACTACATGTACGTGTCCGTGAGGGTCTCAGCTTTCCATAGATTGGTCATAGTAGTCTCTAGCTCGAACCATTCAGTCTGTACAGATGTTTATGTTGCAAGGGTTAACACCAAACTCTCCAAATTTAGGGATAGTATCCAATGCTCCACATTTTTTCAAGTAACCAGCCCACCTGCTCCTTGTTAGTATAGTGGTGTGTATCCCTGCCTGTCACGCGGGAGACCGCGGTTCAATTCCCCGACTGGGAGGAAAGACTGAATTTATTAGGGTGTACAATGTCTCTGAGCCCACAAAGCAGGAATATGCTTTGAATTAAAGCTTTTTGATACGATATCCAGCCGTGGGGGTTATTTCAGCATCGCAAGGCATTGGTTGTTCAGTGGTAGAATTCTCGCCTGCCACGAGGGAGGCCTGGGTTCGATTCCCGCCCAATGCAGGAACTTTTGAACAAGTCATTTTGACAAGTATGCAACCCTGAGGAAGAAATATCTTTGAGATTGCCAGGTTAACAGCAATCTCTGGTCATGGTAGAATTCTCAATTGACTCTTGAAAAGTCTGAGTTTGGGTTCACTTACCGTTTGGACATTTACGCATTCTCAGTAGACTTTTGTGAATCCATTGTAGATTTCCAGTGTGTGAGGTGATTTACTTTGTGCAAGGCTTTAGTTGTTAAATGGGAAACGAATATCCAACAAGTCAGTGACAACTGTCTTGAGTTTGGCCTTTGTGACTATGTCCTGGGATTTTCCACACACACCTCACCTTCTAACTACTATCGTGTGGCTTGTGAGCGGTATAGAGCAAAATCGACTACATGTACGTGTCCGTGAGGGTCTCAGCTTTCCATAGATTGGTCATAGTAGTCTCTAGCTCTAACCATTCAGTCTGTACAGATGTTTATGTTGCAAGGGTTAACACCAAACTCTCCAAATTTAGGGATAGTATCCAATGCTCCAAATTTTTTCAAATAACTAGCCCAACTGCTCCTCGTTAGTATAGTGGTGAGTATCCCCGCCTGTCACGCGGGAGACTGGGGTTCAATTCCCCGACGGTGAGAAAGACTGAATTTATTAGGGTGTACAATGTCTCTGAGCCCACAAAGCAGGAAATATGCTTTGAATTAAAGCTTTTTGATACGATATTCAGCCGTGGGGGTTATTTCAGCATCGCAAGGCATTGGTTGTTCAGTGGTAGAATTCTCGCCTGCCACGAGGGAGGCCTGGGTTCGATTCCCGCCCAATGCAGGAACTTTTGAACAAGTCATTTTGACAAGTATGCAACCCTGAGGAAGAAATATCTTTGAGATTGCCAGGTTAACAGCAATCTCTGGTCATGGTAGAATTCTCAATTGACTCTTGAAAAGTGAGAGTTTAGGTAAACTTACCGTTTGGACATTTACGCATTCTCAGTAGACTTTTGTGAATCCATTGTAGATTTCCAGTGTGTGAGGTGATTTACTTTGTGCAAGGCTTTAGTTGTTAAATGGGAAACGAATATCCAACAAGTCAGTGACAACTGTCTTGAGTTTGGCCTTTGTGACTATGTCCTGGGATTTTCCACACACACCTCACCTTCTAACTACTATCGTGTGGCTTGTGAGCGGTATAGAGCAAAATCGACTACATGTACGTGTCCGTGAGGGTCTCAGCTTTCCATAGATTGGTCATAGTAGTCTCTAGCTCTAACCATTCAGTCTGTACAGATGTTTATGTTGCAAGGGTTAACACCAAACTCTCCAAATTTAGGGATAGTATCCAATGCTCCACATTTTTTCAAATAACCAGCCCACCTGCTCCTTGTTAGTATAGTGGTGTGTATCCCTGCCTGTCACGCGGGAGACCGCGGTTCAATTCCCCGACGGGGAGGAAAGACTGAATTTATTAGGGTGTACAATGTCTCTGAGCCCACAAAGCAGGAAATATGCTTTGAATTAAAGCTTTTTGATACGATATCCAGCCGTGGGGGTTATTTCAGCATCGCAAGGCATTGGTTGTTCAGTGGTAGAATTCTCGCCTGCCACGAGGGAGGCCTGGGTTCGATTCCCGCCCAATGCAGGAACTTTTGAACAAGTCATTTTGACAAGTATGCAACCCTGAGGAAGAAATATCTTTGAGATTGCCAGGTTAACAGCAATCTCTGGTCATGGTAGAATTCTCAATTGACTCTTGAAAAGTCTGAGTTTGGGTTCACTTACCGTTTGGACATTTACGCATTCTCAGTAGACTTTTGTGAATCCATTGTAGATTTCCAGTGTGTGAGGTGATTTACTTTGTGCAAGGCTTTAGTTGTTAAATGGGAAACGAATATCCAACAAGTCAGTGACAACTGTCTTGAGTTTGGCCTTTGTGACTATGTCCTGGGATTTTCCACACACACCTCACCTTCTAACTACTATCGTGTGGCTTGTGAGCGGTATAGAGCAAAATCGACTACATGTACGTGTCCGTGAGGGTCTCAGCTTTCCATAGATGGGTCATAGTAGTCTCTAGCTCTAACCATTCAGTCTCTACAGATGTTTATGTTGCAAGGGTTAACACCAAACTCTCCAAATTTAGGGATAGTATCCAATGCTCCAAATTTTTTCAAATAACTAGCCCAACTGCTCCTCGTTAGTATAGTGGTGAGTATCCCCGCCTGTCACGCGGGAGACTGGGGTTCAATTCCCCGACGGTGAGAAAGACTGAATTTATTAGGGTGTACAATGTCTCTGAGCCCACAAAGCAGGAAATATGCTTTGAATTAAAGCTTTTTGATACGATATTCAGCCGTGGGGGTTATTTCAGCATCGCAAGGCATTGGTTGTTCAGTGGTAGAATTCTCGCCTGCCACGAGGGAGGCCTGGGTTCGATTCCCGCCCAATGCAGGAACTTTTGAACAAGTCATTTTGACAAGTATGCAACCCTGAGGAAGAAATATCGTTGAGATTGCCAGGTTAACAGCAATCTCTGGTCATGGTAGAATTCTCAATTGACTCTTGAAAAGTGAGAGTTTAGGTAAACTTACCGTTTGGACATTTACGCATTCTCAGTAGACTTTTGTGAATCCATTGTAGATTTCCAGTGTGTGAGGTGATTTACTTTGTGCAAGGCTTTAGTTGTTAAATGGGAAACGAATATCCAACAAGTCAGTGACAACTGTCTTGAGTTTGGCCTTTGTGACTATGTCCTGGGATTTTCCACACACACCTCACCTTCTAACTACTATCGTGTGGCTTGTGAGCGGTATAGAGCAAAATCGACTACATGTACGTGTCCGTGAGGGTCTCAGCTTTCCATAGATTGGTCATAGTAGTCTCTAGCTCTAACCATTCAGTCTGTACAGATGTTTATGTTGCAAGGGTTAACACCAAACTCTCCAAATTTAGGGATAGTATCCAATGCTCCACATTTTTTCAAATAACCAGCCCACCTGCTCCTTGTTAGTATAGTGGTGTGTATCCCTGCCTGTCACGCGGGAGACCGTGGTTCAATTCCCCGACGGGGAGGAAAGACTGAATTTATTAGGGTGTACAATGTCTCTGAGCCCACAAAGCAGGAAATATGCTTTGAATTAAAGCTTTTTGATACGATATCCAGCCGTGGGGGTTATTTCAGCATCGCAAGGCATTGGTTGTTCAGTGGTAGAATTCTCGCCTGCCACGAGGGAGGCCTGGGTTCGATTCCCGCCCAATGCAGGAACTTTTGAACAAGTCATTTTGACAAGTATGCAACCCTGAGGAAGAAATATCTTTGAGATTGCCAGGTTAACAGCAATCTCTGGTCATGGTAGAATTCTCAATTGACTCTTGAAAAGTCTGAGTTTGGGTTCACTTACCGTTTGGACATTTACGCATTCTCAGTAGACTTTTGTGAATCCATTGTAGATTTCCAGTGTGTGAGGTGATTTACTTTGTGCAAGGCTTTAGTTGTTAAATGGGAAACGAATATCCAACAAGTCAGTGACAACTGTCTTGAGTTTGGCCTTTGTGACTATGTCCTGGGATTTTCCACACACACCTCACCTTCTAACTACTATCGTGTGGCTTGTGAGCGGTATAGAGCAAAATCGACTACATGTACGTGTCCGTGAGGGTCTCAGCTTTCCATAGATTGGTCATAGTAGTCTCTAGCTCTAACCATTCAGTCTCTACAGATGTTTATGTTGCAAGGGTTAACACCAAACTCTCCAAATTTAGGGATAGTATCCAATGCTCCACATTTTTTCAAATAACCAGCCCACCTGCTCCTTGTTAGTATAGTGGTGTGTATCCCTGCCTGTCACGCGGGAGACCGCGGTTCAATTCCCCGACGGGGAGGAAAGACTGAATTTATTAGGGTGTACAATGTCTCTGAGCCCACAAAGCAGGAAATATGCTTTGAATTAAAGCTTTTTGATACGATATCCAGCCGTGGGGGTTATTTCAGCATCGCAAGGCATTGGTTGTTCAGTGGTAGAATTCTCGCCTGCCACGAGGGAGGCCTGGGTTCGATTCCCGCCCAATGCAGGAACTTTTGAACAAGTCATTTTGACAAGTATGCAACCCTGAGGAAGAAATATCTTTGAGATTGCCAGGTTAACAGCAATCTCTGGTCAAGGTAGAATTCTCAATTGACTCTTGAAAAGTGAGAGTTTAGGTTCACTTACCGTTTGGACATTTACGCATTCTCAGTAGACTTTTGTGAATCCATTGTAGATTTCCAGTGTGTGAGGTGATTTACTTTGTGCAAGGCTTTAGTTGTTAAATGGGAAACGAATATCCAACAAGTCAGTGACAACTGTCTTGAGTTTGGCCTTTGTGACTATGTCCTGGGATTTTCCACACACACCTCACCTTCTAACTACTATCGTGTGGCTTGTGAGCGGTATAGAGCAAAATCGACTACATGTACGTGTCCGTGAGGGTCTCAGCTTTCCATAGATGGGTCATAGTAGTCTCTAGCTCTAACCATTCAGTCTCTACAGATGTTTATGTTGCAAGGGTTAACACCAAACTCTCCAAATTTAGGGATAGTATCCAATGCTCCAAATTTTTTCAAATAACTAGCCCAACTGCTCCTCGTTAGTATAGTGGTGAGTATCCCCGCCTGTCACGCGGGAGACTGGGGTTCAATTCCCCGACGGTGAGAAAGACTGAATTTATTAGGGTGTACAATGTCTCTGAGCCCACAAAGCAGGAAATATGCTTTGAATTTAAGCTTTTTGATACGATATTCAGCCGTGGGGGTTATTTCAGCATCGCAAGGCATTGGTTGTTCAGTGGTAGAATTCTCGCCTGCCACGAGGGAGGCCTGGGTTCGATTCCCGCCCAATGCAGGAACTTTTGAACAAGTCATTTTGACAAGTATGCAACCCTGAGGAAGAAATATCTTTGAGATTGCCAGGTTAACAGCAATCTCTGGTCAAGGTAGAATTCTCAATTGACTCTTGAAAAGTGAGAGTTTAGGTTCACTTACCGTTTGGACATTTACGCATTCTCAGTAGACTTTTGTGAATCCATTGTAGATTTCCAGTGTGTGAGGTGATTTACTTTGTGCAAGGCTTTAGTTGTTAAATGGGAAACGAATATCCAACAAGTCAGTGACAACTGTCTTGAGTTTGGCCTTTGTGACTATGTCCTGGGATTTTCCACACACACCTCACCTTCTAACTACTATCGTGTGGCTTGTGAGCGGTATAGAGCAAAATCGACTACATGTACGTGTCCGTGAGGGTCTCAGCTTTCCATAGATTGGTCATAGTAGTCTCTAGCTCTAACCATTCAGTCTGTACAGATGTTTATGTTGCAAGGGTTAACACCAAACTCTCCAAATTTAGGGATAGTATCCAATGCTCCACATTTTTTCAAATAACCAGCCCACCTGCTCCTTGTTAGTATAGTGGTGTGTATCCCTGCCTGTCACGCGGGAGACCGTGGTTCAATTCCCCGACGGGGAGGAAAGACTGAATTTATTAGGGTGTACAATGTCTCTGAGCCCACAAAGCAGGAAATATGCTTTGAATTAAAGCTTTTTGATACGATATCCAGCCGTGGGGGTTATTTCAGCATCGCAAGGCATTGGTTGTTCAGTGGTAGAATTCTCGCCTGCCACGAGGGAGGCCTGGGTTCGATTCCCGCCCAATGCAGGAACTTTTGAACAAGTCATTTTGACAAGTATGCAACCCTGAGGAAGAAATATCTTTGAGATTGCCAGGTTAACAGCAATCTCTGGTCATGGTAGAATTCTCAATTGACTCTTGAAAAGTCTGAGTTTGGGTTCACTTACCGTTTGGACATTTACGCATTCTCAGTAGACTTTTGTGAATCCATTGTAGATTTCCAGTGTGTGAGGTGATTTACTTTGTGCAAGGCTTTAGTTGTTAAATGGGAAACGAATATCCAACAAGTCAGTGACAACTGTCTTGAGTTTGGCCTTTGTGACTATGTCCTGGGATTTTCCACACACACCTCACCTTCTAACTACTATCGTGTGGCTTGTGAGCGGTATAGAGCAAAATCGACTACATGTACGTGTCCGTGAGGGTCTCAGCTTTCCATAGATTGGTCATAGTAGTCTCTAGCTCTAACCATTCAGTCTCTACAGATGTTTATGTTGCAAGGGTTAACACCAAACTCTCCAAATTTAGGGATAGTATCCAATGCTCCACATTTTTTCAAATAACCAGCCCACCTGCTCCTTGTTAGTATAGTGGTGTGTATCCCTGCCTGTCACGCGGGAGACCGCGGTTCAATTCCCCGACGGGGAGGAAAGACTGAATTTATTAGGGTGTACAATGTCTCTGAGCCCACAAAGCAGGAAATATGCTTTGAATTAAAGCTTTTTGATACGATATCCAGCCGTGGGGGTTATTTCAGCATCGCAAGGCATTGGTTGTTCAGTGGTAGAATTCTCGCCTGCCACGAGGGAGGCCTGGGTTCGATTCCCGCCCAATGCAGGAACTTTTGAACAAGTCATTTTGACAAGTATGCAACCCTGAGGAAGAAATATCTTTGAGATTGCCAGGTTAACAGCAATCTCTGGTCAAGGTAGAATTCTCAATTGACTCTTGAAAAGTGAGAGTTTAGGTTCACTTACCGTTTGGACATTTACGCATTCTCAGTAGACTTTTGTGAATCCATTGTAGATTTCCAGTGTGTGAGGTGATTTACTTTGTGCAAGGCTTTAGTTGTTAAATGGGAAACGAATATCCAACAAGTCAGTGACAACTGTCTTGAGTTTGGCCTTTGTGACTATGTCCTGGGATTTTCCACACACACCTCACCTTCTAACTACTATCGTGTGGCTTGTGAGCGGTATAGAGCAAAATCGACTACATGTACGTGTCCGTGAGGGTCTCAGCTTTCCATAGATGGGTCATAGTAGTCTCTAGCTCTAACCATTCAGTCTCTACAGATGTTTATGTTGCAAGGGTTAACACCAAACTCTCCAAATTTAGGGATAGTATCCAATGCTCCAAATTTTTTCAAATAACTAGCCCAACTGCTCCTCGTTAGTATAGTGGTGAGTATCCCCGCCTGTCACGCGGGAGACTGGGGTTCAATTCCCCGACGGTGAGAAAGACTGAATTTATTAGGGTGTACAATGTCTCTGAGCCCACAAAGCAGGAAATATGCTTTGAATTTAAGCTTTTTGATACGATATTCAGCCGTGGGGGTTATTTCAGCATCGCAAGGCATTGGTTGTTCAGTGGTAGAATTCTCGCCTGCCACGAGGGAGGCCTGGGTTCGATTCCCGCCCAATGCAGTAACTTTTGAACAAGTCATTTTGACAAGTATGCAACCCTGAGGAAGAAATATCTTTGAGATTGCCAGGTTAACAGCAATCTCTGGTCAAGGTAGAATTCTCAATTGACTCTTGAAAAGTGAGAGTTTAGGTTCACTTACCGTTTGGACATTTACGCATTCTCAGTAGACTTTTGTGAATCCATTGTAGATTTCCAGTGTGTGAGGTGATTTACTTTGTGCAAGGCTTTAGTTGTTAAATGGGAAACGAATATCCAACAAGTCAGTGACAACTGTCTTGAGTTTGGCCTTTGTGACTATGTCCTGGGATTTTCCACACACACCTCACCTTCTAACTACTATCGTGTGGCTTGTGAGCGGTATAGAGCAAAATCGACTACATGTACGTGTCCGTGAGGGTCTCAGCTTTCCATAGATTGGTCATAGTAGTCTCTAGCTCTAACCATTCAGTCTGTACAGATGTTTATGTTGCAAGGGTTAACACCAAACTCTCCAAATTTAGGGATAGTATCCAATGCTCCACATTTTTTCAAATAACCAGCCCACCTGCTCCTTGTTAGTATAGTGGTGAGTATCCCCACCTGTCACGCGGGAGACCGGGGTTCAATTCCCCGACGGTGAGGAAAGACTGAATTTATTAGGGTGTACAATGTCTCTGAGCCCACAAAGCAGGAAATATGCTTTGAATTAAAGCTTTTTGATACGATATCCAGCCGTGGGGGTTATTTCAGCATCGCAAGGCATTGGTTGTTCAGTGGTAGAATTCTCGCCTGCCACGAGGGAGGCCTGGGTTCGATTCCCGCCCAATGCAGGAACTTTTGAACAAGTCATTTTGACAAGTATGCAACCCTGAGGAAGAAATATCTTTGAGATTGCCAGGTTAACAGCAATCTCTGGTCATGGTAGAATTCTCAATTGACTCTTGAAAAGTCTGAGTTTGGGTTCACTTACCGTTTGGACATTTACGCATTCTCAGTAGACTTTTGTGAATCCATTGTAGATTTCCAGTGTGTGAGGTGATTTACTTTGTGCAAGGCTTTAGTTGTTAAATGGGAAACGAATATCCAACAAGTCAGTGACAACTGTCTTGAGTTTGGCCTTTGTGACTATGTCCTGGGATTTTCCACACACACCTCACCTTCTAACTACTATCGTGTGGCTTGTGAGCGGTATAGAGCAAAATCGACTACATGTACGTGTCCGTGAGGGTCTCAGCTTTCCATAGATTGGTCATAGTAGTCTCTAGCTCTAACCATTCAGTCTGTACAGATGTTTATGTTGCAAGGGTTAACACCAAACTCTCCAAATTTAGGGATAGTATCCAATGCTCCACATTTTTTCAAATAACCAGCCCACCTGCTCCTTGTTAGTATAGTGGTGTGTATCCCTGCCTGTCACGCGGGAGACCGCGGTTCAATTCCCCGACGGGGAGGAAAGACTGAATTTATTAGGGTGTACAATGTCTCTGAGCCCACAAAGCAGGAAATATGCTTTGAATTAAAGCTTTTTGATACGATATCCAGCCGTGGGGGTTATTTCAGCATCGCAAGGCATTGGTTGTTCAGTGGTAGAATTCTCGCCTGCCACGAGGGAGGCCTGGGTTCGATTCCCGCCCAATGCAGGAACTTTTGAACAAGTCATTTTGACAAGTATGCAACCCTGAGGAAGAAATATCTTTGAGATTGCCAGGTTAACAGCAATCTCTGGTCAAGGTAGAATTCTCAATTGACTCTTGAAAAGTGAGAGTTTAGGTTCACTTACCGTTTGGACATTTACGCATTCTCAGTAGACTTTTGTGAATCCATTGTAGATTTCCAGTGTGTGAGGTGATTTACTTTGTGCAAGGCTTTAGTTGTTAAATGGGAAACGAATATCCAACAAGTCAGTGACAACTGTCTTGAGTTTGGCCTTTGTGACTATGTCCTGGGATTTTCCACACACACCTCACCTTCTAACTACTATCGTGTGGCTTGTGAGCGGTATAGAGCAAAATCGACTACATGTACGTGTCCGTGAGGGTCTCAGCTTTCCATAGATTGGTCATAGTAGTCTCTAGCTCTAACCATTCAGTCTGTACAGATGTTTATGTTGCAAGGGTTAACACCAAACTCTCCAAATTTAGGGATAGTATCCAATGCTCCACATTTTTTCAAATAACCAGCCCACCTGCTCCTTGTTAGTATAGTGGTGAGTATCCCCACCTGTCACGCGGGAGACCGGGGTTCAATTCCCCGACGGTGAGGAAAGACTGAATTTATTAGGGTGTACAATGTCTCTGAGCCCACAAAGCAGGAAATATGCTTTGAATTAAAGCTTTTTGATACGATATCCAGCCGTGGGGGTTATTTCAGCATCGCAAGGCATTGGTTGTTCAGTGGTAGAATTCTCGCCTGCCACGAGGGAGGCCTGGGTTCGATTCCCGCCCAATGCAGGAACTTTTGAACAAGTCATTTTGACAAGTATGCAACCCTGAGGAAGAAATATCTTTGAGATTGCCAGGTTAACAGCAATCTCTGGTCATGGTAGAATTCTCAATTGACTCTTGAAAAGTCTGAGTTTGGGTTCACTTACCGTTTGGACATTTACGCATTCTCAGTAGACTTTTGTGAATCCATTGTAGATTTCCAGTGTGTGAGGTGATTTACTTTGTGCAAGGCTTTAGTTGTTAAATGGGAAACGAATATCCAACAAGTCAGTGACAACTGTCTTGAGTTTGGCCTTTGTGACTATGTCCTGGGATTTTCCACACACACCTCACCTTCTAACTACTATCGTGTGGCTTGTGAGCGGTATAGAGCAAAATCGACTACATGTACGTGTCCGTGAGGGTCTCAGCTTTCCATAGATTGGTCATAGTAGTCTCTAGCTCTAACCATTCAGTCTGTACAGATGTTTATGTTGCAAGGGTTAACACCAAACTCTCCAAATTTAGGGATAGTATCCAATGCTCCACATTTTTTCAAATAACCAGCCCACCTGCTCCTTGTTAGTATAGTGGTGTGTATCCCTGCCTGTCACGCGGGAGACCGCGGTTCAATTCCCCGACGGGGAGGAAAGACTGAATTTATTAGGGTGTACCATTGTCTCTGAGCCCACAAAGCAGGAAATATGCTTTGAATTAAAGCTTTTTGATACGATATCCAGCCGTGGGGGTTATTTCAGCATCGCAAGGCATTGGTTGTTCAGTGGTAGAATTCTCGCCTGCCACGAGGGAGGCCTGGGTTCGATTCCCGCACAATGCAGGAACTTTTGAACAAGTCATTTTGACAAGTATGCAACCCTGAGGAAGAAATATCTTTGAGATTGCCAGGTTAACAGCAATCTCTGGTCATGGTAGAATTCTCAATTGACTCTTGAAAAGTCTGAGTTTGGGTTCACTTACCGTTTGGACATTTACGCATTCTCAGTAGACTTTTGTGAATCCATTGTAGATTTCCAGTGTGTGAGGTGATTTACTTTGTGCAAGGCTTTAGTTGTTAAATGGGAAACGAATATCCAACAAGTCAGTGACAACTGTCTTGAGTTTGGCCTTTGTGACTATGTCCTGGGATTTTCCACACACACCTCACCTTCTAACTACTATCGTGTGGCTTGTGAGCGGTATAGAGCAAAATCGACTACATGTACGTGTCCGTGAGGGTCTCAGCTTTCCATAGATTGGTCATAGTAGTCTCTAGCTCTAACCATTCAGTCTGTACAGATGTTTATGTTGCAAGGGTTAACACCAAACTCTCCAAATTTAGGGATAGTATCCAATGCTCCACATTTTTTCAAATAACCAGCCCACCTGCTCCTTGTTAGTATAGTGGTGTGTATCCCTGCCTGTCACGCGGGAGACCGCGGTTCAATTCCCCGACGGGGAGGAAAGACTGAATTTATTAGGGTGTACAATGTCTCTGAGCCCACAAAGCAGGAAATATGCTTTGAATTAAAGCTTTTTGATACGATATCCAGCCGTGGGGGTTATTTCAGCATCGCAAGGCATTGGTTGTTCAGTGGTAGAATTCTCGCCTGCCACGAGGGAGGCCTGGGTTCGATTCCCGCCCAATGCAGGAACTTTTGAACAAGTCATTTTGACAAGTATGCAACCCTGAGGAAGAAATATCTTTGAGATTGCCAGGTTAACAGCAATCTCTGGTCATGGTAGAATTCTCAATTGACTCTTGAAAAGTCTGAGTTTGGGTTCACTTACCGTTTGGACATTTACGCATTCTCAGTAGACTTTTGTGAATCCATTGTAGATTTCCAGTGTGTGAGGTGATTTACTTTGTGCAAGGCTTTAGTTGTTAAATGGGAAACGAATATCCAACAAGTCAGTGACAACTGTCTTGAGTTTGGCCTTTGTGACTATGTCCTGGGATTTTCCACACACACCTCACCTTCTAACTACTATCGTGTGGCTTGTGAGCGGTATAGAGCAAAATCGACTACATGTACGTGTCCGTGAGGGTCTCAGCTTTCCATAGATTGGTCATAGTAGTCTCTAGCTCTAACCATTCAGTCTGTACAGATGTTTATGTTGCAAGGGTTAACACCAAACTCTCCAAATTTAGGGATAGTATCCAATGCTCCACATTTTTTCAAATAACCAGCCCACCTGCTCCTTGTTAGTATAGTGGTGTGTATCCCTGCCTGTCACGCGGTAGACCGGGGTTCAATTCCCCGACGGGGAGGAAAGACTGAATTTATTAGGGTGTACCATTGTCTCTGAGCCCACAAAGCAGGAAATATGCTTTGAATTAAAGCTTTTTGATACGATATCCAGCCGTGGGGGTTATTTCAGCATCGCAAGGCATTGGTTGTTCAGTGGTAGAATTCTCGCCTGCCACGAGGGAGGCCTGGGTTCGATTCCCGCCCAATGCAGGAACTTTTGAACAAGTCATTTTGACAAGTATGCAACCCTGAGGAAGAAATATCTTTGAGATTGCCAGGTTAACAGCAATCTCTGGTCATGGTAGAATTCTCAATTGACTCTTGAAAAGTCTGAGTTTGGGTTCACTTACCGTTTGGACATTTACGCATTCTCAGTAGACTTTTGTGAATCCATTGTAGATTTCCAGTGTGTGAGGTGATTTACTTTGTGCAAGGCTTTAGTTGTTAAATGGGAAACGAATATCCAACAAGTCAGTGACAACTGTCTTGAGTTTGGCCTTTGTGACTATGTCCTGGGATTTTCCACACACACCTCACCTTCTAACTACTATCGTGTGGCTTGTGAGCGGTATAGAGCAAAATCGACTACATGTACGTGTCCGTGAGGGTCTCAGCTTTCCATAGATTGGTCATAGTAGTCTCTAGCTCTAACCATTCAGTCTGTACAGATGTTTATGTTGCAAGGGTTAACACCAAACTCTCCAAATTTAGGGATAGTATCCAATGCTCCACATTTTTTCAAATAACCAGCCCACCTGCTCCTTGTTAGTATAGTGGTGTGTATCCCTGCCTGTCACGCGGGAGACCGCGGTTCAATTCCCCGACGGGGAGGAAAGACTGAATTTATTAGGGTGTACCATTGTCTCTGAGCCCACAAAGCAGGAAATATGCTTTGAATTAAAGCTTTTTGATACGATATCCAGCCGTGGGGGTTATTTCAGCATCGCAAGGCATTGGTTGTTCAGTGGTAGAATTCTCGCCTGCCACGAGGGAGGCCTGGGTTCGATTCCCGCCCAATGCAGGAACTTTTGAACAAGTCATTTTGACAAGTATGCAACCCTGAGGAAGAAATATCTTTGAGATTGCCAGGTTAACAGCAATCTCTGGTCATGGTAGAATTCTCAATTGACTCTTGAAAAGTCTGAGTTTGGGTTCACTTACCGTTTGGACATTTACGCATTCTCAGTAGACTTTTGTGAATCCATTGTAGATTTCCAGTGTGTGAGGTGATTTACTTTGTGCAAGGCTTTAGTTGTTAAATGGGAAACGAATATCCAACAAGTCAGTGACAACTGTCTTGAGTTTGGCCTTTGTGACTATGTCCTGGGATTTTCCACACACACCTCACCTTCTAACTACTATCGTGTGGCTTGTGAGCGGTATAGAGCAAAATCGACTACATGTACGTGTCCGTGAGGGTCTCAGCTTTCCATAGATTGGTCATAGTAGTCTCTAGCTCTAACCATTCAGTCTGTACAGATGTTTATGTTGCAAGGGTTAACACCAAACTCTCCAAATTTAGGGATAGTATCCAATGCTCCACATTTTTTCAAATAACCAGCCCACCTGCTCCTTGTTAGTATAGTGGTGTGTATCCCTGCCTGTCACGCGGGAGACCGCGGTTCAATTCCCCGACGGGGAGGAAAGACTGAATTTATTAGGGTGTACCATTGTCTCTGAGCCCACAAAGCAGGAAATATGCTTTGAATTAAAGCTTTTTGATACGATATCCAGCCGTGGGGGTTATTTCAGCATCGCAAGGCATTGGTTGTTCAGTGGTAGAATTCTCGCCTGCCACGAGGGAGGCCTGGGTTCGATTCCCGCCCAATGCAGGAACTTTTGAACAAGTCATTTTGACAAGTATGCAACCCTGAGGAAGAAATATCTTTGAGATTGCCAGGTTAACAGCAATCTCTGGTCATGGTAGAATTCTCAATTGACTCTTGAAAAGTCTGAGTTTGGGTTCACTTACCGTTTGGACATTTACGCATTCTCAGTAGACTTTTGTGAATCCATTGTAGATTTCCAGTGTGTGAGGTGATTTACTTTGTGCAAGGCTTTAGTTGTTAAATGGGAAACGAATATCCAACAAGTCAGTGACAACTGTCTTGAGTTTGGCCTTTGTGACTATGTCCTGGGATTTTCCACACACACCTCACCTTCTAACTACTATCGTGTGGCTTGTGAGCGGTATAGAGCAAAATCGACTACATGTACGTGTCCGTGAGGGTCTCAGCTTTCCATAGATTGGTCATAGTAGTCTCTAGCTCTAACCATTCAGTCTGTACAGATGTTTATGTTGCAAGGGTTAACACCAAACTCTCCAAATTTAGGGATAGTATCCAATGCTCCACATTTTTTCAAATAACCAGCCCACCTGCTCCTTGTTAGTATAGTGGTGTGTATCCCTGCCTGTCACGCGGGAGACCGCGGTTCAATTCCCCGACGGGGAGGAAAGACTGAATTTATTAGGGTGTACAATGTCTCTGAGCCCACAAAGCAGGAAATATGCTTTGAATTAAAGCTTTTTGATACGATATCCAGCCGTGGGGGTTATTTCAGCATCGCAAGGCATTGGTTGTTCAGTGGTAGAATTCTCGCCTGCCACGAGGGAGGCCTGGGTTCGATTCCCGCCCAATGCAGGAACTTTTGAACAAGTCATTTTGACAAGTATGCAACCCTGAGGAAGAAATATCTTTGAGATTGCCAGGTTAACAGCAATCTCTGGTCATGGTAGAATTCTCAATTGACTCTTGAAAAGTCTGAGTTTGGGATCACTTACCGTTTGGACATTTACGCATTCTCAGTAGACTTTTGTGAATCCATTGTAGATTTCCAGTGTGTGAGGTGATTTACTTTGTGCAAGGCTTTAGTTGTTAAATGGGAAACGAATATCCAACAAGTCAGTGACAACTGTCTTGAGTTTGGCCTTTGTGACTATGTCCTGGGATTTTCCACACACACCTCACCTTCTAACTACTATCGTGTGGCTTGTGAGCGGTATAGAGCAAAATCGACTACATGTACGTGTCCGTGAGGGTCTCAGCTTTCCATAGATGGGTCATAGTAGTCTCTAGCTCTAACCATTCAGTCTGTACAGATGTTTATGTTGCAAGGGTTAACACCAAACTCTCCAAATTTAGGGATAGTATCCAATGCTCCACATTTTTTCAAATAACTAGCCCAACTGCTCCTCGTTAGTATAGTGGTGAGTATCCCCGCCTGTCACGCGGGAGACCGTGGTTCAATTCCCCGACGGTGAGGAAAGACTGAATTTATTAGGGTGTACAATGTCTCTGAGCCCACAAAGCAGGAAATATGCTTTGAATTAAAGCTTTTTGATACGATATCCAGCCGTGGGGGTTATTTCAGCATCGCAAGGCATTGGTTGTTCAGTGGTAGAATTCTCGCCTGCCACGAGGGAGGCCTGGGTTCGATTCCCGCCCAATGCAGGAACTTTTGAACAAGTCATTTTGACAAGTATGCAACCCTGAGGAAGAAATATCTTTGAGATTGCCAGGTTAACAGCAATCTCTGGTCATGGTAGAATTCTCAATTGACTCTTGAAAAGTGAGAGTTTAGGTTCATTTACCGTTTGGACATTTACGCATTCTCAGTAGACTTTTGTGAATCCATTGTAGATTTCCAGTGTGTGAGGTGATTTACTTTGTGCAAGGCTTTAGTTGTTAAATGGGAAACGAATATCCAACAAGTCAGTGACAACTGTCTTGAGTTTGGCCTTTGTGACTATGTCCTGGGATTTTCCACACACACCTCACCTTCTAACTACTATCGTGTGGCTTGTGAGCGGTATAGAGCAAAATCGACTACATGTACGTGTCCGTGAGGGTCTCAGCTTTCCATAGATTGGTCATAGTAGTCTCTAGCTCTAACCATTCAGTCTGTACAGATGTTTATGTTGCAAGGGTTAACACCAAACTCTCCAAATTTAGGGATAGTATCCAATGCTCCACATTTTTTCAAATAACCAGCCCACCTGCTCCTTGTTAGTATAGTGGTGTGTATCCCTGCCTGTCACGCGGGAGACCGTGGTTCAATTCCCCGACGGGGAGGAAAGACTGAATTTATTAGGGTGTACAATGTCTCTGAGCCCACAAAGCAGGAAATATGCTTTGAATTAAAGCTTTTTGATACGATATCCAGCCGTGGGGGTTATTTCAGCATCGCAAGGCATTGGTTGTTCAGTGGTAGAATTCTCGCCTACCACGAGGGAGGCCTGGGTTCGATTCCCGCCCAATGCAGGAACTTTTGAACAAGTCATTTTGACAAGTATGCAACCCTGAGGAAGAAATATCTTTTGAGATTGCCAGGTTAACAGCAATCTCTGGTCATGGTAGAATTCTCAACTGACTCTTGAAAAGTCTGAGTTTGGGTTCACTTACTGTTTGGACATTTGCGCATTCTCAGTGGACTTTTGTGAATCAATTGTAGATTTCCAGTGTGTGAGGTGATTTACTTTGTGCAAGGGGTCAGTTGTTAAATGGGAAACGAATATCCAACAAGTCAGTGACAACTGTCTTGAGTTTGGCCTTTGTGACTATGTCCTGGGATTTTCCACACACACCTCACCTTCTAACTACTATCGTGTGACTTGTGAGCGGTATAGAGCAAAATCGACTACATGCACATGTCCTGGAGGGTCTCAGCTTTCCATAGATGGGTCATAGTAGTCTCTAGCTCTAACCATTCAGTCTCTACAGATGTTTATGTTTGAAGGGTTAACACCCAACTCTCCAAATTTAGGGATAGTATCCAATGCTCCACATTTTTTCAACTAACCAACCCAACTGCTCCTTGTTATTATAGAGGTGAGTATCCCTCCCTGTCACGCGGGAGACCGGGTTCAATTCACCGACGGGGAGGAAAGACTGATTTTATTAGGGTGTACAATGTCTCTGAGCCCACAAAGCAGGAAATATGCTTTGAATTAAAGCTTTTTGATACGATATCCAGCTGTGGGGGTTATTTCAGCATTGCAAGGCATTGTTTGTTCAGTGGTAGAATTCTCGCCTGCCACGCGGGAGGCCCGGGTTCGATTCCCGGCCAATGCAGGAACTTTTGAACAAGTCATTTTGACAAGTATGCAACCCTGAGGAAGAAATATCTTTTGAGATTGCCAGGTTAACAGCAATCTCTGGTCATGGTAGAATTCTCAACTGACTCTTGAAAAGTGAGAGTTTAGGTTCACTTACCGTTTGGACATTTACGCATTCTCAGTAGACTTTTGTGAATCCATTGTAGATTTCCAGTGTGTGAGGTGATTTACTTTGTGCAAGGCTTTAGTTGTTAAATGGGAAACGAATATCCAACAAGTCAGTGACAACTGTCTTGAGTTTGGCCTTTGTGACTATGTCCTGGGATTTTCCACACACACCTCACCTTCTAACTACTATCGTGTGACTTGTGAGCGGTATAGAGCAAAATCGACTACATGCACGTGTCCGTGAGGGTTTCAGCTTTCCATAGATGGGTCATAGTAGTCTCTAGCTCTAACCATTCAGTCTCTACAGATGTTTATGTTTGAAGGGTTAACACCCAACTCTCCAAATTTAGGGATAGTATCCAATGCTCCACATTTTTTCAACTAACCAACCCACCTGCTCCTTGTTATTATAGAGGTGAGTATCCCTGCCTGTCACGCGGGAGACCGGGTTCAATTCACCGACGGGGAGGAAAGACTGATTTTATTAGGGTGTACAATGTCTCTGAGCCCACAAAGCAGGAAATATGCTTTGAATTAAAGCTTTTTGATACGATATCCAGCCGTGGGGGTTATTTCTGCATCGCAAAGCATTGGTTGTTCAGTGGTAGAATTCTCGCCTGCAACGCGGGAGGCCCGGGTTCGATTCCCGGCCAATGCAGGAACTTTTGAACAAGTCATTTTGACAAGTATGCAACCCCATGAGGAAATAAATCTCTTTTGAGATTGCCAGGTTAACAGCAATCTCTGGTCATGGTAGAATTCTCAACTGACTC
The DNA here is from genome assembly GCF_965601325.2 of Salmo salar. Lineage (NCBI taxonomy): Eukaryota > Metazoa > Chordata > Actinopteri > Salmoniformes > Salmonidae > Salmo > Salmo salar. The sequence continues at coordinate 133,645,534 of NC_138291.1, read as the reverse complement.
TTGAAAAGTCTGAGTTTGGGTTCACTTACTGTTTGGACATTTGCGCATTCTCAGTGGACTTTTGTGAATCAATTGTAGATTTCCAGTGTGTGAGGTGATTTACTTTGTGCAAGGGGTCAGTTGTTAAATGGGAAACGAATATCCAACAAGTCAGTGACAACTGTCTTGAGTTTGGCCTTTGTGACTATGTCCTGGGATTTTCCACACACACCTCACCTTCTAACTACTATCGTGTGACTTGTGAGCGGTATAGAGCAAAATCGACTACATGCACATGTCCTGGAGGGTCTCAGCTTTCCATAGATGGGTCATAGTAGTCTCTAGCTCTAACCATTCAGTCTCTACAGATGTTTATGTTTGAAGGGTTAACACCCAACTCTCCAAATTTAGGGATAGTATCCAATGCTCCACATTTTTTCAACTAACCAACCCAACTGCTCCTTGTTATTATAGAGGTGAGTATCCCTCCCTGTCACGCGGGAGACCGGGTTCAATTCACCGACGGGGAGGAAAGACTGATTTTATTAGGGTGTACAATGTCTCTGAGCCCACAAAGCAGGAAATATGCTTTGAATTAAAGCTTTTTGATACGATATCCAGCTGTGGGGGTTATTTCAGCATTGCAAGGCATTGTTTGTTCAGTGGTAGAATTCTCGCCTGCCACGCGGGAGGCCCGGGTTCGATTCCCGGCCAATGCAGGAACTTTTGAACAAGTCATTTTGACAAGTATGCAACCCCATGAGGAAATAAATCTCTTTTGAGATTGCCAGGTTAACAGCAATCTCTGGTCATGGTAGAATTCTCAACTGACTCTTGAAAAGTCTGAGTTTGGGTTCACTTACTGTTTGGACATTTGCGCATTCTCAGTGGACTTTTGTGAATCAATTGTAGATTTCCAGTGTGTGAGGTGATTTACTTTGTGCAAGGGGTTAGTTGTTAAATGGGAAACGAATATCCAACAAGTCAGTGACAACTGTCTTGAGTTTGGCCTTTGTGACTATGTCCTTGGATTTTCCACACACACCTCACCTTCTAACTACTATCGTGTGACTTGTGAGCGGTATAGAGCAAAATCGACTACATGCACGTGTCCATGAGGGTTTCAGCTTTCCATAGATGGGTCATAGTAGTCTCTAGCTCTAACCATTCAGTCTCTACAGATGTTTATGTTTGAAGGGTTAACACCCAACTCTCCAAATTTAGGGATAGTATCCAATGCTCCACATTTTTTCAACTAACCAACCCACCTGCTCCTTGTTATTATAGAGGTGAGTATCCCTGCCTGTCACGCGGGAGACCGGGTTCAATTCACCGACGGGGAGGAAAGACTGATTTTATTAGGGTGTACAATGTCTCTGAGCCCACAAAGCAGGAAATATGCTTTGAATTAAAGCTTTTTTATACGATATCCAGCTGTGGGGGTTATTTCAGCATCTCAAAGCATTGGTTGTTCAGTGGTAGAATTCTCTCCTGCCACGCGGGAGGCCCGGGTTCGATTCCCGGCCAATGCAGGAACTTTTGAACAAGTCATTTTGACAAGTATGCAACCCCATGAGGAAATAAATCTCTTTTGAGATTGCCAGGTTAACAGCAATCTCTGGTCATGGTAGAATTCTCAACTGACTCTTGAAAAGTCTGAGTTTGGGTTCACTTACCGTTTGGACATTTACGCATTCTCAGTGGACTTTTGTGAATCAATTGTAGATTTCCAGTGTGTGAGGTGATTTACTTTGTGCAAGGGGTTAGTTGTTAAATGGGAAACGAATATCCAACAAGTCAGTGACAACTGTCTTGAGTTTGGCCTTTGTGACTATGTCCTAGGATTTTCCACACACACCTCACCTTCTAACTACTATCGTGTGACTTTTGAGCGGTATAGAGCAAAATCGACTACATGCAAGTGTCCGTGAGGGTCTCAGCTTTCCATAGATGGGTCATAGTAGTCTCTAGCTCTAACCATTCAGTCTCTACAGATGTTTATGTTTGAAGGGTTAACACCCAACTCTCCAAATTTAGGGATAGTATCCAATGCTCCACATTTTTTCAACTAACCAACCCACCTGCTCCTTGTTATTATAGAGGTGAGTATCCCTGCCTGTCACGCGGGAGACCGGGTTCAATTCACCGACGGGGAGGAAAGACTGATTTTATTAGGGTGTACAATGTCTCTGAGCCCACAAAGCAGGAAATATGCTTTGAATTAAAGCTTTGTGATACGATATCCAGCTGTGGGGGTTATTTCAGCATTGCAAGGCATTGGTTGTTCAGTGGTAGAATTCTCGCCTGCCACGCGGGAGGCCCGGGTTCGATTCCTGGCCAATGCAGGAACTTTTGAACAAGTCATTTTGACAAGTATGCAACCCCATGAGGAAATAAATCTCTTTTGAGATTGCCAGGTAAACAGCAATCTCTGGTCATGGTAGAATTCTCAACTGACTCTTGAAAAGTCTGAGTTTGGGTTCACTTACCGTTTGGACATCTACGCATTCTCAGTAGACTTTTGTGAATCCATTGTAGATTTCCAGTGTGTGAGGTGATTTACTTTGTGCAAGGTGTTAGTTGTTAAATGGGAAACGAATATCCAACAAGTCAGTGACAACTGTCTTGAGTTTGGCCTTTGTGACTATGTCCTGGGATTTTCCACACACACCTCACCTTCTAACTACTATCGTGTGACTTGTGAGCGGTATAGAGCAAAATCGACTACATGCACGTGTCCGTGAGGGTCTCAGCTTTCCATAGATGGGTCATAGTAGTCTCTAGCTCTAACCATTCAGTCTCTACAGATGTTTATGTTTGAAGGGTTAACACCCAACTCTCCAAATTTAGGGATAGTATCCAATGCTCCACATTTTTTCAACTAACCAACCCACCTGCTCCTTGTTATTATAGAGGTGAGTATCCCTGCCTGTCACGCGGGAGACCGGGTTCAATTCACCGACGGGGAGGAAAGACTGATTTTATTAGGGTGTACAATGTCTCTGAGCCCACAAAGCAGGAAATATGCTTTGAATTAAAGCTTTGTGATACGATATCCAGCTGTGGGGGTTATTTCAGCATTGCAAGGCATTGGTTGTTCAGTGGTAGAATTCTCGCCTGCCACGCGGGAGGCCCGGGTTCGATTCCTGGCCAATGCAGGAACTTTTGAACAAGTCATTTTGACAAGTATGCAACCCCATGAGGAAATAAATCTCTTTTGAGATTGCCAGGTAAACAGCAATCTCTGGTCATGGTAGAATTCTCAACTGACTCTTGAAAAGTCTGAGTTTGGGTTCACTTACCGTTTGGACATTTACGCATTCTCAGTAGACTTTTGTGAATCCATTGTAGATTTCCAGTGTGTGAGGTGATTTACTTTGTGCAAGGTGTTAGTTGTTAAATGGGAAACGAATATCCAACAAGTCAGTGACAACTGTCTTGAGTTTGGCCTTTGTGACTATGTCCTGGGATTTTCCACACACACCTCACCTTCTAACTACTATCGTGTGACTTGTGAGCGGTATAGAGCAAAATCGACTACATGCACGTGTCCGTGAGGGTCTCAGCTTTCCATAGATGGGTCATAGTAGTCTCTAGCTCTAACCATTCAGTCTCTACAGATGTTTATGTTTGAAGGGTTAACACCCAACTCTCCAAATTTAGGGATAGTATCCAATGCTCCACATTTTTTCAACTAACCAACCCACCTGCTCCTTGTTATTATAGAGGTGAGTATCCCTGCCTGTCACGCGGGAGACCGGGTTCAATTCACCGACGGGGAGGAAAGACTGATTTTATTAGGGTGTACAATGTCTCTGAGCCCACAAAGCAGGAAATATGCTTTGAATTAAAGCTTTGTGATACGATATCCAGCTGTGGGGGTTATTTCAGCATTGCAAGGCATTGGTTGTTCAGTGGTAGAATTCTCGCCTGCCACGCGGGAGGCCCGGGTTCGATTCCTGGCCAATGCAGGAACTTTTGAACAAGTCATTTTGACAAGTATGCAACCCCATGAGGAAATAAATCTCTTTTGAGATTGCCAGGTAAACAGCAATCTCTGGTCATGGTAGAATTCTCAACTGACTCTTGAAAAGTCTGAGTTTGGGTTCACTTACCGTTTGGACATTTACGCATTCTCAGTAGACTTTTGTGAATCCATTGTAGATTTCCAGTGTGTGAGGTGATTTACTTTGTGCAAGGTGTTAGTTGTTAAATGGGAAACGAATATCCAACAAGTCAGTGACAACTGTCTTGAGTTTGGCCTTTGTGACTATGTCCTGGGATTTTCCACACACACCTCACCTTCTAACTACTATCGTGTGACTTGTGAGCGGTATAGAGCAAAATCGACTACATGCACGTGTCCGTGAGGGTTTCAGCTTTCCATAGATGGGTCATAGTAGTCTCTAGCTCTAACCATTCAGTCTCTACAGATGTTTATGTTTGAAGGGTTAACACCCAACTCTCCAAATTTAGGGATAGTATCCAATGCTCCACATTTTTTCAACTAATCAACCCACCTGCTCCTTGTTATTATAGAGGTGAGTATCCCTGCCTGTCACGCGGGAGACCGGGTTCAATTCACCGACGGGGAGGAAAGACTGATTTTATTAGGGTGTACAATGTCTCTGAGCCCACAAAGCAGGAAATATGCTTTGAATTAAAGCTTTTTGATACGATATCCAGCCGTGGGGGTTATTTCAGCATCGCAAGGCATTGGTTGTTCAGTGATAGAATTCTCGCCTGCCACGCGGGAGGCCCGGGTTCGATTCCCAGCCAATGCAGGAACTTTTGAACAAGTCATTTTGACAAGTATGCAACCCTGAGGAAGAAATATCTTTTGAGATTGCCAGGTTAACAGCAATCTCTGGTCATGGTAGAATTCTCAACTGACTCTTGAAAAGTGAGAGTTTAGGTTCACTTACCGTTTGGACATTTACGCATTCTCAGTAGACTTTTGTGAATCCATTGTAGATTTCCAGTGTGTGAGGTGATTTACTTTGTGCAAGGCTTTAGTTGTTAAATGGGAAACGAATATCCAACAAGTCAGTGACAACTGTCTTGAGTTTGGCCTTTGTGACTATGTCCTGGGATTTTCCACACACACCTCACCTTCTAACTACTATCGTGTGACTTGTGAGCGGTATAGAGCAAAATCGACTACATGCACATGTCCGGGAGGGTCTCAGCTTTCTATAGATGGGTCATAGTAGTCTCTAGCTCTAACCATTCAGTCTCTACAGATGTTTATGTTTGAAGGGTTAACACCCAACTCTCCAAATTTAGGGATAGTATCCAATGCTCCACATTTTTTCAACTAACCAACCCAACTGCTCCTTGTTATTATAGAGGTGAGTATCCCTCCCTGTCACGCGGGAGACCGGGTTCAATTCACCGACGGGGAGGAAAGACTGATTTTATTAGGGTGTACAATGTCTCTGAGCCCACAAAGCAGGAAATATGCTTTGAATTAAAGCTTTTTGATACGATATCCAGCTGTGGGGGTTATTTCAGCATTGCAAGGCATTGTTTGTTCAGTGGTAGAATTCTCGCCTGCCACGCGGGAGGCCCGGGTTCGATTCCCGGCCAATGCAGGAACTTTTGAACAAGTCATTTTGACAAGTATGCAACCCCATGAGGAAATAAATCTCTTTTGAGATTGCCAGGTTAACAGCAATCTCTGGTCATGGTAGAATTCTCAACTGACTCTTGAAAAGTCTGAGTTTGGGTTCACTTACTGTTTGGACATTTGCGCATTCTCAGTGGACTTTTGTGAATCAATTGTAGATTTCCAGTGTGTGAGGTGATTTACTTTGTGCAAGGGGTTAGTTGTTAAATGGGAAACGAATATCCAACAAGTCAGTGACAACTGTCTTGAGTTTGGCCTTTGTGACTATGTCCTGGGATTTTCCACACACACCTCACCTTCTAACTACTATCGTGTGACTTGTGAGCGGTATAGAGCAAAATCGACTACATGCACGTGTCCATGAGGGTTTCAGCTTTCCATAGATGGGTCATAGTAGTCTCTAGCTCTAACCATTCAGTCTCTACAGATGTTTATGTTTGAAGGGTTAACACCCAACTCTCCAAATTTAGGGATAGTATCCAATGCTCCACATTTTTTCAACTAACCAACCCACCTGCTCCTTGTTATTATAGAGGTGAGTATCCCTGCCTGTCACGCGGGAGACCGGGTTCAATTCACCGACGGGGAGGAAAGACTGATTTTATTAGGGTGTACAATGTCTCTGAGCCCACAAAGCAGGAAATATGCTTTGAATTAAAGCTTTTTTATACGATATCCAGCTGTGGGGGTTATTTCAGCATCGCAAAGCATTGGTTGTTCAGTGGTAGAATTCTCTCCTGCCACGCGGGAGGCCCGGGTTCGATTCCCGGCCAATGCAGGAACTTTTGAACAAGTCATTTTGACAAGTATGCAACCCCATGAGGAAATAAATCTCTTTTGAGATTGCCAGGTTAACAGCAATCTCTGGTCATGGTAGAATTCTCAACTGACTCTTGAAAAGTCTGAGTTTGGGTTCACTTACCGTTTGGACATTTACGCATTCTCAGTGGACTTTTGTGAATCAATTGTAGATTTCCAGTGTGTGAGGTGATTTACTTTGTGCAAGGCTTTTGTTGTTAAATGGGAAACGAATATCCAACAAGTCAGTGACAACTGTCTTGAGTTTGGCCTTTGTGACTATGTCCTGGGATTTTCCACACACACCTCACCTTCTAACTACTATCGTGTGACTTGTGAGCGGTATAGAGCAAAATCGACTACATGCACATGCCCGTGAGGGTCTCAGCTTTCCATAGATGGGTCATAGTAGTCTCTAGCTCTAACCATTCAGTCTCTACAGAAGTTTATGTTTGAAGGGTTAACACCCAACTCTCCAAATTTAGGGATAGTATCCAATGCTCCACATTTTTTCAACTAACCAACCCAACTGCTCCTTGTTATTATAGAGGTGAGTATCCCTCCCTGTCACGCGGGAGACCGGGTTCAATTCACCGACGGGGAGGAAAGACTGATTTTATTAGGGTGTACAATGTCTCTGAGCCCACAAAGCAGGAAATATGCTTTGAATTAAAGCTTTTTGATACGATATCCAGCTGTGGGGGTTATTTCAGCATTGCAAGGCATTGTTTGTTCAGTGGTAGAATTCTCTCTTGCCACGCGGGAGGCCTGGGTTTGATTCCCGGGCAATGCAGGAACTTTTGAACAAGTCATTTTGACAAGTATGCAACCCCCTGAGGAAGAAATCTCTTTTGAGATTGCCAGATTAACAGCAATCTCTGGTCATGGTAGAATTCTCAACTGACTCTTGAAAAGTCTGAGTTTGGGTTCACTTACCGTTTGGACATTTACGCATTCTCAGTGGACTTTTGTGAATCAATTGTAGATTTCCAGTGTGTGAGGTGATTTACTTTGTGCAAGGCTTTTGTTGTTAAATGGGAAACGAATATCCAACAAGTCAGTGACAACTGTCTTGAGTTTGGCCTTTGTGACTATGTCCTGGGATTTTCCACACACACCTCACCTTCTAACTACTATCGTGTGACTTGTGAGCGGTATAGAGCAAAATCGACTACATGCACATGCCCGTGAGGGTCTCAGCTTTCCATAGATGGGTCATAGTAGTCTCTAGCTCTAACCATTCAGTCTCTACAGATGTTTATGTTTGAAGGGTTAACACCCAACTCTCCAAATTTAGGGATAGTATCCAATGCTCCACATTTTTTCAACTAACCAACCCAACTGCTCCTTGTTATTATAGAGGTGAGTATCCCTCCCTGTCACGCGGGAGACCGGGTTCAATTCACCGACGGGGAGGAAAGACTGATTTTATTAGGGTGTACAATGTCTCTGAGCCCACAAAGCAGGAAATATGCTTTGAATTAAAGCTTTTTGATACGATATCCAGCTGTGGGGGTTATTTCAGCATTGCAAGGCATTGTTTGTTCAGTGGTAGAATTCTCTCTTGCCACGCGGGAGGCCTGGGTTTGATTCCCGGGCAATGCAGGAACTTTTGAACAAGTCATTTTGACAAGTATGCAACCCCCTGAGGAAGAAATCTCTTTTGAGATTGCCAGATTAACAGCAATCTCTGGTCATGGTAGAATTCTCAACTGACTCTTGAAAAGTCTGAGTTTGGGTTCACTTACCGTTTGGACATTTACTCATTCTCAGTAGACTTTTGTGAATCCATTGTAGATTTCCAGTGTGTGAGGTGATTTACTTTGTGCAAGGCTTTTGTTGTTAAATGGGAAACGAATATCCAACAAGTCAGTGACAACTGTCTTGAGTTTGGCCTTTGTGACTATGTCCTGGGATTTTCCACACACACCTCACCTTCTAACTATCGTGTGACTTGTGAGCGGTATAGAGCAAAATCGACTACATGCACATGCCCGTGAGGGTCTCAGCTTTCCATAGATGGGTCATAGTAGTCTCTAGCTCTAACCATTCAGTCTCTACAGATGTTTATGTTTGAAGGGTTAACACCCAACTCTCCAAATTTAGGGATAGTATCCAATGCTCCACATTTTTTCAACTAACCAACCCAACTGCTCCTTGTTATTATAGAGGTGAGTATCCCTCCCTGTCACGCGGGAGACCGGGTTCAATTCACCGACGGGGAGGAAAGACTGATTTTATTAGGGTGTACAATGTCTCTGAGCCCACAAAGCAGGAAATATGCTTTGAATTAAAGCTTTTTGATACGATATCCAGCTGTGGGGGTTATTTCAGCATTGCAAGGCATTGTTTGTTCAGTGGTAGAATTCTCTCTTGCCACGCGGGAGGCCTGGGTTTGATTCCCGGGCAATGCAGGAACTTTTGAACAAGTCATTTTGACAAGTATGCAACCCCCTGAGGAAGAAATCTCTTTTGAGATTGCCAGATTAACAGCAATCTCTGGTCATGGTAGAATTCTCAACTGACTCTTGAAAAGTCTGAGTTTGGGTTCACTTACCGTTTGGACATTTACTCATTCTCAGTAGACTTTTGTGAATCCATTGTAGATTTCCAGTGTGTGAGGTGATTTACTTTGTGCAAGGCTTTTGTTGTTAAATGGGAAACGAATATCCAACAAGTCAGTGACAACTGTCTTGAGTTTGGCCTTTGTGACTATGTCCTGGGATTTTCCACACACACCTCACCTTCTAACTATCGTGTGACTTGTGAGCGGTATAGAGCAAAATCGACTACATGCACATGCCCGTGAGGGTCTCAGCTTTCCATAGATGGGTCATAGTAGTCTCTAGCTCTAACCATTCAGTCTCTACAGATGTTTATGTTTGAAGGGTTAACACCCAACTCTCCAAATTTAGGGATAGTATCCAATGCTCCACATTTTTTCAACTAACCAACCCAACTGCTCCTTGTTATTATAGAGGTGAGTATCCCTCCCTGTCACGCGGGAGACCGGGTTCAATTCACCGACGGGGAGGAAAGACTGATTTTATTAGGGTGTACAATGTCTCTGAGCCCACAAAGCAGGAAATATGCTTTGAATTAAAGCTTTTTGATACGATATCCAGCTGTGGGGGTTATTTCAGCATTGCAAGGCATTGTTTGTTCAGTGGTAGAATTCTCTCTTGCCACGCGGGAGGCCTGGGTTTGATTCCCGGGCAATGCAGGAACTTTTGAACAAGTCATTTTGACAAGTATGCAACCCCCTGAGGAAGAAATCTCTTTTGAGATTGCCAGATTAACAGCAATCTCTGGTCATGGTAGAATTCTCAACTGACTCTTGAAAAGTCTGAGTTTGGGTTCACTTACCGTTTGGACATTTACTCATTCTCAGTAGACTTTTGTGAATCCATTGTAGATTTCCAGTGTGTGAGGTGATTTACTTTGTGCAAGGCTTTTGTTGTTAAATGGGAAACGAATATCCAACAAGTCAGTGACAACTGTCTTGAGTTTGGCCTTTGTGTCTATGTCCTGGGATTTTCCACACACACCTCACCTTCTAACTACTGTCGTGTGGCTTGTGAGCGGTATAGAGCAACATCGACTACATGTACGTGTCCGTGAGGGTCTCAGCTTTCCATAGATGGGTCATAGTAGTCTCTTGCTCTAACCATTCAGTCTGTTCAGATGTTTATGTTGCAAGGGTTAACACCAAACTCTCCAAATTTAGGGATAGTATCCAATGCTCCACATTTTTTCAAATAACCAGCCCACCTGCTCCTCGTTAGTATAGTGGTGAGTATCCCCGCCTGTCACGCGGGAGACAGGGGTTCAATTCCCCGACGGGGAGGAAAGACTGATTTTATTAGGGTGTACAATGTCTCTGAGCCCACAAAGCAGGAAATATGCTTTGAATTAAAGCTTTTTGATACGATATCCAGCCGTGGGGGTTATTTCTGCATCGCAAAGCATTGGTTGTTCAGTGGTAGAATTCTCGCCTGCCACGCGGGAGGCCCGGGTTCGATTCCCGGCCAATGCAGGAACTTTTGAACAAGTCATTTTGACAAGTATGCAACCCCATGAGGAAATAAATCTCTTTTGAGATTGCCAGGTTAACAGCAATCTCTGGTCATGGTAGAATTCTCAACTGACTCTTGAAAAGTCTGAGTTTGGGTTCACTTACCGTTTGGACATTTACTCATTCTCAGTAGACTTTTGTGAATCCATTGTAGATTTCCAGTGTGTGAGGTGATTTACTTTGTGCAAGGCTTTTGTTGTTAAATGGGAAACGAATATCCAACAAGTCAGTGACAACTGTCTTGAGTTTGGCCTTTGTGTCTATGTCCTGGGATTTTCCACACACACCTCACCTTCTAACTACTGTCGTGTGGCTTGTGAGCGGTATAGAGCAACATCGACTACATGTACGTGTCCGTGAGGGTCTCAGCTTTCCATAGATGGGTCATAGTAGTCTCTTGCTCTAACCATTCAGTCTGTTCAGATGTTTATGTTGCAAGGGTTAACACCAAACTCTCCAAATTTAGGGATAGTATCCAATGCTCCACATTTTTTCAAATAACCAGCCCACCTGCTCCTCGTTAGTATAGTGGTGAGTATCCCCGCCTGTCACGCGGGAGACAGGGGTTCAATTCCCCGACGGGGAGGAAAGACTGATTTTATTAGGGTGTACAATGTCTCTGAGCCCACAAAGCAGGAAATATGCTTTGAATTAAAGCTTTTTGATACGATATCCAGCCGTGGGGGTTATTTCTGCATCGCAAAGCATTGGTTGTTCAGTGGTAGAATTCTCGCCTGCCACGCGGGAGGCCCGGGTTCGATTCCCGGCCAATGCAGGAACTTTTGAACAAGTCATTTTGACAAGTATGCAACCCCATGAGGAAATAAATCTCTTTTGAGATTGCCAGGTTAACAGCAATCTCTGGTCATGGTAGAATTCTCAACTGACTCTTGAAAAGTCTGAGTTTGGGTTCACTTACCGTTTGGACATTTACTCATTCTCAGTAGACTTTTGTGAATCCATTGTAGATTTCCAGTGTGTGAGGTGATTTACTTTGTGCAAGGCTTTTGTTGTTAAATGGGAAACGAATATCCAACAAGTCAGTGACAACTGTCTTGAGTTTGGCCTTTGTGACTATGTCCTGGGATTTTCCACACACACCTCACCTTCTAACTACTATCGTGTGACTTGTGAGCGGTATAGAGCAAAATCGACTACATGTACCTGTCCGTGAGGGTCTCAGCTTTCCATAGATGGGTCATAGTAGTCTCTAGCTCTAACCATTCAGTCTCTACAGATGTTTATGTTGCAAGGGTTAACACCCAACTCTCCAAATTTAGGGATAGTATCCAATGCTCCACATTTTTTCAACTAACCAACCCACCTGCTCCTTGTTATTATAGAGGTGAGTATCCCTGCCTGTCACGCGGGAGACCGGGTTCAATTCACCGACGGGGAGGAAAGACTGATTTTATTAGGGTGTACAATGTCTCTGAGCCCACAAAGCAGGAAATATGCTTTGAATTAAAGCTTTTTTATACGATATCCAGCTGTGGGGGTTATTTCAGCATCGCAAAGCATTGGTTGTTCAGTGGTAGAATTCTCTCCTGCCACGCGGGAGGCCCGGGTTCGATTCCCGGCCAATGCAGGAACTTTTGAACAAGTCATTTTGACAAGTATGCAACCCCATGAGGAAATAAATCTCTTTTGAGATTGCCAGGTTAACAGCAATCTCTGGTCATGGTAGAATTCTCAACTGACTCTTGAAAAGTCTGAGTTTGGGTTCACTTACCGTTTGGACATTTACGCATTCTCAGTGGACTTTTGTGAATCAATTGTAGATTTCCAGTGTGTGAGGTGATTTACTTTGTGCAAGGCTTTTGTTGTTAAATGGGAAACGAATATCCAACAAGTCAGTGACAACTGTCTTGAGTTTGGCCTTTGTGACTATGTCCTGGGATTTTCCACACACACCTCACCTTCTAACTACTATCGTGTGACTTGTGAGCGGTATAGAGCAAAATCGACTACATGCACATGCCCGTGAGGGTCTCAGCTTTCCATAGATGGGTCATAGTAGTCTCTAGCTCTAACCATTCAGTCTCTACAGATGTTTATGTTTGAAGGGTTAACACCCAACTCTCCAAATTTAGGGATAGTATCCAATGCTCCACATTTTTTCAACTAACCAACCCAACTGCTCCTTGTTATTATAGAGGTGAGTATCCCTCCCTGTCACGCGGGAGACCGGGTTCAATTCACCGACGGGGAGGAAAGACTGATTTTATTAGGGTGTACAATGTCTCTGAGCCCACAAAGCAGGAAATATGCTTTGAATTAAAGCTTTTTGATACGATATCCAGCTGTGGGGGTTATTTCAGCATTGCAAGGCATTGTTTGTTCAGTGGTAGAATTCTCTCTTGCCACGCGGGAGGCCTGGGTTTGATTCCCGGGCAATGCAGGAACTTTTAAACAAGTCATTTTGACAAGTATGCAACCCCCTGAGGAAGAAATCTCTTTTGAGATTGCCAGATTAACAGCAATCTCTGGTCATGGTAGAATTCTCAACTGACTCTTGAAAAGTCTGAGTTTGGGTTCACTTACCGTTTGGACATTTACTCATTCTCAGTAGACTTTTGTGAATCCATTGTAGATTTCCAGTGTGTGAGGTGATTTACTTTGTGCAAGGCTTTTGTTGTTAAATGGGAAACGAATATCCAACAAGTCAGTGACAACTGTCTTGAGTTTGGCCTTTGTGTCTATGTCCTGGGATTTTCCACACACACCTCACCTTCTAACTACTGTCGTGTGGCTTGTGAGCGGTATAGAGCAACATTGACTACATGTACGTGTCCGTGAGGGTCTCAGCTTTCCATAGATGGGTCATAGTAGTCTCTTGCTCTAACCATTCAGTCTGTTCAGATGTTTATGTTGCAAGGGTTAACACCAAACTCTCCAAATTTAGGGATAGTATCCAATGCTCCACATTTTTTCAAATAACCAGCCCACCTGCTCCTCGTTAGTATAGTGGTGAGTATCCCCGCCTGTCACGCGGGAGACAGGGGTTCAATTCCCCGACGGGGAGGAAAGACTGATTTTATTAGGGGTGTACAATGTCTCTGAGCCCACAAAGCAGGAAATATGCTTTGAATTAAAGCTTTTTGATACGATATCCAGCCGTGGGGGTTATTTCTGCATCGCAAAGCATTGGTTGTTCAGTGGTAGAATTCTCGCCTGCCACGCGGGAGGCCCGGGTTCGATTCCCGGCCAATGCAGGAACTTTTGAACAAGTCATTTTGACAAGTATGCAACCCCATGAGGAAATAAATCTCTTTTGAGATTGCCAGGTTAACAGCAATCTCTGGTCATGGTAGAATTCTCACACTGACTCTTGAAAAGTCTGAGTTTGGGTTCACTTACTGTTTGGACATTTACTCATTCTCAGTAGACTTTTGTGAATCCATTGTAGATTTCCAGTGTGTGAGGTGATTTACTTTGTGCAAGGCTTTTGTTGTTAAATGGGAAACGAATATCCAACAAGTCAGTGACAACTGTCTTGAGTTTGGCCTTTGTGACTATGTCCTGGGATTTTCCACACACACCTCACCTTCTAACTACTATCGTGTGACTTGTGAGCGGTATAGAGCAAAATCGACTACATGTACCTGTCCGTGAGGGTCTCAGCTTTCCATAGATGGGTCATAGTAGTCTCTAGCTCTAACCATTCAGTCTCTACAGATGTTTATGTTGCAAGGGTTAACACCCAACTCTCCAAATTTAGGGATAGTATCCAATGCTCCACATTTTTTCAACTAACCAACCCACCTGCTCCTTGTTATTATAGAGGTGAGTATCCCTGCCTGTCACGCGGGAGACCGGGTTCAATTCACCGACGGGGAGGAAAGACTGATTTTATTAGGGTGTACAATGTCTCTGAGCCCACAAAGCAGGAAATATGCTTTGAATTAAAGCTTTTTTATACGATATCCAGCTGTGGGGGTTATTTCAGCATCGCAAAGCATTGGTTGTTCAGTGGTAGAATTCTCTCCTGCCACGCGGGAGGCCCGGGTTCGATTCCCGGCCAATGCAGGAACTTTTGAACAAGTCATTTTGACAAGTATGCAACCCCATGAGGAAATAAATCTCTTTTGAGATTGCCAGGTTAACAGCAATCTCTGGTCATGGTAGAATTCTCAACTGACTCTTGAAAAGTCTGAGTTTGGGTTCACTTACCGTTTGGACATTTACGCATTCTCAGTGGACTTTTGTGAATCAATTGTAGATTTCCAGTGTGTGAGGTGATTTACTTTGTGCAAGGCTTTTGTTGTTAAATGGGAAACGAATATCCAACAAGTCAGTGACAACTGTCTTGAGTTTGGCCTTTGTGACTATGTCCTGGGATTTTCCACACACACCTCACCTTCTAACTACTATCGTGTGACTTGTGAGCGGTATAGAGCAAAATCGACTACATGCACATGCCCGTGAGGGTCTCAGCTTTCCATAGATGGGTCATAGTAGTCTCTAGCTCTAACCATTCAGTCTCTACAGATGTTTATGTTTGAAGGGTTAACACCCAACTCTCCAAATTTAGGGATAGTATCCAATGCTCCACATTTTTTCAACTAACCAACCCAACTGCTCCTTGTTATTATAGAGGTGAGTATCCCTCCCTGTCACGCGGGAGACCGGGTTCAATTCACCGACGGGGAGGAAAGACTGATTTTATTAGGGTGTACAATGTCTCTGAGCCCACAAAGCAGGAAATATGCTTTGAATTAAAGCTTTTTGATACGATATCCAGCTGTGGGGGTTATTTCAGCATTGCAAGGCATTGTTTGTTCAGTGGTAGAATTCTCTCTTGCCACGCGGGAGGCCTGGGTTTGATTCCCGGGCAATGCAGGAACTTTTAAACAAGTCATTTTGACAAGTATGCAACCCCCTGAGGAAGAAATCTCTTTTGAGATTGCCAGATTAACAGCAATCTCTGGTCATGGTAGAATTCTCAACTGACTCTTGAAAAGTCTGAGTTTGGGTTCACTTACCGTTTGGACATTTACTCATTCTCAGTAGACTTTTGTGAATCCATTGTAGATTTCCAGTGTGTGAGGTGATTTACTTTGTGCAAGGCTTTTGTTGTTAAATGGGAAACGAATATCCAACAAGTCAGTGACAACTGTCTTGAGTTTGGCCTTTGTGTCTATGTCCTGGGATTTTCCACACACACCTCACCTTCTAACTACTGTCGTGTGGCTTGTGAGCGGTATAGAGCAACATTGACTACATGTACGTGTCCGTGAGGGTCTCAGCTTTCCATAGATGGGTCATAGTAGTCTCTTGCTCTAACCATTCAGTCTGTTCAGATGTTTATGTTGCAAGGGTTAACACCAAACTCTCCAAATTTAGGGATAGTATCCAATGCTCCACATTTTTTCAAATAACCAGCCCACCTGCTCCTCGTTAGTATAGTGGTGAGTATCCCCGCCTGTCACGCGGGAGACAGGGGTTCAATTCCCCGACGGGGAGGAAAGACTGATTTTATTAGGGGTGTACAATGTCTCTGAGCCCACAAAGCAGGAAATATGCTTTGAATTAAAGCTTTTTGATACGATATCCAGCCGTGGGGGTTATTTCTGCATCGCAAAGCATTGGTTGTTCAGTGGTAGAATTCTCGCCTGCCACGCGGGAGGCCCGGGTTCGATTCCCGGCCAATGCAGGAACTTTTGAACAAGTCATTTTGACAAGTATGCAACCCCATGAGGAAATAAATCTCTTTTGAGATTGCCAGGTTAACAGCAATCTCTGGTCATGGTAGAATTCTCACACTGACTCTTGAAAAGTCTGAGTTTGGGTTCACTTACTGTTTGGACATTTACTCATTCTCAGTAGACTTTTGTGAATCCATTGTAGATTTCCAGTGTGTGAGGTGATTTACTTTGTGCAAGGCTTTTGTTGTTAAATGGGAAACGAATATCCAACAAGTCAGTGACAACTGTCTTGAGTTTGGCCTTTGTGACTATGTCCTGGGATTTTCCACACACACCTCACCTTCTAACTACTATCGTGTGACTTGTGAGCGGTATAGAGCAAAATCGACTACATGTACCTGTCCGTGAGGGTCTCAGCTTTCCATAGATGGGTCATAGTAGTCTCTAGCTCTAACCATTCAGTCTCTACAGATGTTTATGTTTGAAGGGTTAACACCCAACTCTCCAAATTTAGGGATAGTATCCAATGCTCCACATTTTTTCAACTAACCAACCCACCTGCTCCTTGTTATTATAGAGGTGAGTATCCCTGCCTGTCACGCGGGAGACCGGGTTCAATTCACCGACGGGGAGGAAAGACTGATTTTATTAGGGTGTACAATGTCTCTGAGCCCACAAAGCAGGAAATATGCTTTGAATTAAAGCTTTTTTATACGATATCCAGCTGTGGGGGTTATTTCAGCATCGCAAAGCATTGGTTGTTCAGTGGTAGAATTCTCTCCTGCCACGCGGGAGGCCCGGGTTCGATTCCCGGCCAATGCAGGAACTTTTGAACAAGTCATTTTGACAAGTATGCAACCCCCTGAGGAAGAAATCTCTTTTGAGATTGCCAGGTTAACAGCAATCTCTGGTCATGGTAGAATTCTCAACTGACTCTTGAAAAGTCTGAGTTTGGGTTCACTTACTGTTTGGACATTTACTCATTCTCAGTAGACTTTTGTGAATCCATTGTAGATTTCCAGTGTGTGAGGTGATTTACTTTGTGCAAGGCTTTTGTTGTTAAATGGGAAACGAATATCCAACAAGTCAGTGACAACTGTCTTGAGTTTGGCCTTTGTGTCTATGTCCTGGGATTTTCCACACACACCTCACCTTCTAACTACTGTCGTGTGGCTTGTGAGCGGTATAGAGCAACATCGACTACATGTACGTGTCTGTGAGGGTCTCAGCTTTCCATAGATGGGTCATAGTAGTCTCTAGCTCTAACCATTCAGTCTCTACAGATGTTTATGTTTGAAGGGTTAACACCCAACTCTCCAAATTTAGGGATAGTATCCAATGCTCCACATTTTTTCAACTAACCAACCCACCTGCTCCTTGTTATTATAGAGGTGAGTATCCCTGCCTGTCACGCGGGAGACCGGGTTCAATTCACCGACGGGGAGGAAAGACTGATTTTATTAGGGTGTACAATGTTTCTGAGCCCACAAAGCAGGAAATATGCTTTGAATTAAAGCTTTTTTATACGATATCCAGCTGTGGGGGTTTTTTCAGCATCTCAAAGCATTGGTTGTTCAGTGGTAGAATTCTCGCCTGCCAAGCGGGAGGCCCGGGTTCGATTCCCGGCCAATGCAGGAACTTTTGAACAAGTCATTTTGACAAGTATGCAACCCCCTGAGGAAGAAATCTCTTTTGAGATTGCCAGGTTAACAGCAATCTCTGGTCATGGTAGAATTCTCAACTGACTCTTGAAAAGTCTGAGTTTGGGTTCACTTACCGTTTGGACATTTACTCATTCTCAGTAGACTTTTGTGAATCCATTGTAGATTTCCAGTGTGTGAGGTGATTTACTTTGTGCAAGGCTTTTGTTGTTAAATGGGAAACGAATATCCAACAAGTCAGTGACAACTGTCTTGAGTTTGGCCTTTGTGTCTATGTCCTGGGATTTTCCACACACACCTCACCTTCTAACTACTGTCGTGTGGCTTGTGAGCGGTATAGAGCAACATCGACTACATGTACGTGTCCGTGAGGGTCTCAGCTTTCCATAGATGGGTCATAGTAGTCTCTTGCTCTAACCATTCAGTCTGTTCAGATGTTTATGTTGCAAGGGTTAACACCAAACTCTCCAAATTTAGGGATAGTATCCAATGCTCCACATTTTTTCAAATAACCAGCCCACCTGCTCCTCGTTAGTATAGTGGTGAGTATCCCCGCCTGTCACGCGGGAGACAGGGGTTCAATTCCCCGACGGGGAGGAAAGACTAATTTTATTAGGGTGTACAATGTCTCTGAGCCCACAAAGCAGGAAATATGCTTTGAATTAAAGCTTTTTTATACGATATCCAGCTGTGGGGGTTATTTCAGCATCGCAAAGCATTGGTTGTTCAGTGGTAGAATTCTCTCCTGCCACGCGGGAGGCCCGGGTTCGATTCCCGGCCAATGCAGGAACTTTTGAACAAGTCATTTTGACAAGTATGCAACCCCCTGAGGAAGAAATCTCTTTTGAGATTGCCAGGTTAACAGCAATCTCTGGTCATGGTAGAATTCTCAACTGACTCTTGAAAAGTCTGAGTTTGGGTTCACTTACTGTTTGGACATTTACTCATTCTCAGTAGACTTTTGTGAATCCATTGTAGATTTCCAGTGTGTGAGGTGATTTACTTTGTGCAAGGCTTTTGTTGTTAAATGGGAAACGAATATCCAACAAGTCAGTGACAACTGTCTTGAGTTTGGCCTTTGTGTCTATGTCCTGGGATTTTCCACACACACCTCACCTTCTAACTACTGTCGTGTGGCTTGTGAGCGGTATAGAGCAACATCGACTACATGTACGTGTCTGTGAGGGTCTCAGCTTTCCATAGATGGGTCATAGTAGTCTCTAGCTCTAACCATTCAGTCTCTACAGATGTTTATGTTTGAAGGGTTAACACCCAACTCTCCAAATTTAGGGATAGTATCCAATGCTCCACATTTTTTCAACTAACCAACCCACCTGCTCCTTGTTATTATAGAGGTGAGTATCCCTGCCTGTCACGCGGGAGACCGGGTTCAATTCACCGACGGGGAGGAAAGACTGATTTTATTAGGGTGTACAATGTTTCTGAGCCCACAAAGCAGGAAATATGCTTTGAATTAAAGCTTTTTTATACGATATCCAGCTGTGGGGGTTTTTTCAGCATCTCAAAGCATTGGTTGTTCAGTGGTAGAATTCTCGCCTGCCAAGCGGGAGGCCCGGGTTCGATTCCCGGCCAATGCAGGAACTTTTGAACAAGTCATTTTGACAAGTATGCAACCCCCTGAGGAAGAAATCTCTTTTGAGATTGCCAGGTTAACAGCAATCTCTGGTCATGGTAGAATTCTCAACTGACTCTTGAAAAGTCTGAGTTTGGGTTCACTTACCGTTTGGACATTTACTCATTCTCAGTAGACTTTTGTGAATCCATTGTAGATTTCCAGTGTGTGAGGTGATTTACTTTGTGCAAGGCTTTTGTTGTTAAATGGGAAACGAATATCCAACAAGTCAGTGACAACTGTCTTGAGTTTGGCCTTTGTGTCTATGTCCTGGGATTTTCCACACACACCTCACCTTCTAACTACTGTCGTGTGGCTTGTGAGCGGTATAGAGCAACATCGACTACATGTACGTGTCCGTGAGGGTCTCAGCTTTCCATAGATGGGTCATAGTAGTCTCTTGCTCTAACCATTCAGTCTGTTCAGATGTTTATGTTGCAAGGGTTAACACCAAACTCTCCAAATTTAGGGATAGTATCCAATGCTCCACATTTTTTCAAATAACCAGCCCACCTGCTCCTCGTTAGTATAGTGGTGAGTATCCCCGCCTGTCACGCGGGAGACAGGGGTTCAATTCCCCGACGGGGAGGAAAGACTAATTTTATTAGGGTGTACAATGTCTCTGAGCCCACAAAGCAGGAAATATGCTTTGAATTAAAGCTTTTTGATATGATATCCAGCAATGGGGGTTATTTCTTTATCGCAAAGCATTGGTTGTTCAGTGGTAGAATTCTCGCATGCCACGCGGGAGGCCTGGGTTTGATTCCCGGCCAACCAATGCAGGAACATTTGAACAAGTCATTTTGACAAGTATGCAACCCTGAGGAAGAAATATCTTTTGAGATTGCCAGGTTAACAGCAATCTCTGGTCATGGTAGAATTCTCAACTGACTCTTGAAAAGTCTGAGTTTGGGTTCACTTACCGTTTGGACATTTACTCATTCTCAGTAGACTTTTGTGAATCCATTGTAGATTTCCAGTGTGTGAGGTGATTTACTTTGTGCAAGGCTTTTGTTGTTAAATGGGAAACGAATATCCAACAAGTCAGTGACAACTGTCTTGAGTTTGCCCTTTGTGTCTATGTCCTGGGATTTTCCACACACACCTCACCTTCTAACTACTGTCGTGTGGCTTATGAGCGGTATAGAGCAACATCGACTACATGTACGTGTCCGTGAGGGTCTCAGCTTTCCATAGATGGGTCATAGTAGTCTCTTGCTCTAACCATTCAGTCTGTTCAGATGTTTATGTTGCAAGGGTTAACACCAAACTCTCCAAATTTAGGGATAGTATCCAATGCTCCACATTTTTTCAAATAACCAGCCCACCTGCTCCTCGTTAGTATAGTGGTGAGTATCCCCGCCTGTCACGCGGGAGACAGGGGTTCAATTCCCCGACGGGGAGGAAAGACTAATTTTATTAGGGTGTACAATGTCTCTGAGCCCACAAAGCAGGAAATATGCTTTGAATTAAAGCTTTTTGATATGATATCCAGCAATGGGGGTTATTTCTTTATCGCAAAGCATTGGTTGTTCAGTGGTAGAATTCTCGCCTGCCACGCGGGAGGCCTGGGTTTGATTCCCGGCCAACCAATGCAGGAACATTTGAACAAGTCATTTTGACAAGTATGCAACCCTGAGGAAGAAATATCTTTTGAGATTGCCAGGTTAACAGCAATCTCTGGTCATGGTAGAATTCTCAACTGACTCTTGAAAAGTCTGAGTTTGGGTTCACTTACTGTTTGGACATTTACGCATTCTCAGTAGACTTTTGTGAATCCATTGTAGATTTCCAGTGTGTGAGGTGATTTACTTTGTGCAAGGTGTTAGTTGTTAAATGGGAAACTAATATCCAACAATTCAGTGACAACTGTCTTGAGTTTGGCCATTGTGACTATGTCCTGGGATTTTCCACACACACCTCACCTTCTAACTACTATCGTGTGACTTGTGAGTGGTATAGAGCAAAATCGACTACATGCACGTGTCCGTGAGGGTCTCAGCTTTCCATAGATGGGTCATAGTAGTCTCTAGCTCTAACCATTCAGTCTCTACAGATGTTTATGTTTGAAGGGTTAACACCCAACTCTCCAAATTTAGGGATAGTATCCAATGCTCCTCATTTTTTCAACTAACCAACCCACCTGCTCCTTGTTATTATAGAGGTGAGTATCCCTGCCTGTCACGCGGGAGACCGGGTTCAATTCACCGACGGGGAGGAAAGACTGATTTTATTAGGGTGTACAATGTCTCTGAGCCCACAAAGCAGGAAATATGCTTTGAATTAAAGCTTTTTTATACGATATCCAGCTGTGGGGGTTATTTCAGCATCGCAAAGCATTGGTTGTTCAGTGGTAGAATTCTCGCCTGCCACGCGGGAGGCCCGGGTTCGATTCCCGGCCAATGCAGGAACTTTTGAACAAGTCATTTTGACAAGTATGCAACCCCATGAGGAAATAAATCTCTTTTGAGATTGCCAGGTTAACAGCAATCTCTGGTCATGGTAGAATTATCAACTGACTCTTGAAAAGTCTGAGTTTGGGTTCACTTACCGTTTGGACATTTACTCATTCTCAGTAGACTTTTGTGAATCCATTGTAGATTTCCAGTGTGTGAGGTGATTTACTTTGTGCAAGGCTTTTGTTGTTAAATGGGAAACGAATATCCAACAAGTCAGTGACAACTGTCTTGAGTTTGGCCTTTGTGTCTATGTCCTGGGATTTTCCACACACACCTCACCTTCTAACTACTGTCGTGTGGCTTGTGAGCGGTATAGAGCAACATCGACTACATGTACGTGTCCGTGAGGGTCTCAGCTTTCCATAGATGGGTCATAGTAGTCTCTTGCTCTAACCATTCAGTCTGTTCAGATGTTTATGTTGCAAGGGTTAACACCAAACTCTCCAAATTTAGGGATAGTATCCAATGCTCCACATTTTTTCAAATAACCAGCCCACCTGCTCCTCGTTAGTATAGTGGTGAATATCGCCGCCTGTCACGCGGGAGACAGGGGTTCAATTCCCCGACGGGGAGGAAAGACTAATTTTATTAGGGTGTACAATGTCTCTGAGCCCACAAAGCAGGAAATATGCTTTGAATTAAAGCTTTTTGATATGATATCCAGCAATGGGGGTTATTTCTTTATCGCAAAGCATTGGTTGTTCAGTGGTAGAATTCTCGCCTGCCACGCGGGAGGCCTGGGTTTGATTCCCAGCCAACCAATGCAGGAACATTTGAACAAGTCATTTTGACAAGTATGCAACCCTGAGGAAGAAATATCTTTTGAGATTGCCAGGTTAACAGCAATCTCTGGTCATGGTAGAATTCTCAACTGACTCTTGAAAAGTCTGAGTTTGGGTTCACTTACCGTTTGGACATTTACGCATTCTCAGTAGACTTTTGTGAATCCATTGTAGATTTCCAGTGTGTGAGGTGATTTACTTTGTGCAAGGTGTTAGTTGTTAAATGGGAAACGAATATCCAACAAGTCAGTGACAACTGTCTTGAGTTTGGCCTTTGTGTCTATGTCCTGGGATTTTCCACACACACCTCACCTTCTAACTACTGTCGTGTGGCTTGTGAGCGGTATAGAGCAACATCGACTACATGTACGTGTCCGTGAGGGTCTCAGCTTTCCATAGATGGGTCATAGTAGTCTCTTGCTCTAACCATTCAGTCTGTTCAGATGTTTATGTTGCAAGGGTTAACACCAAACTCTCCAAATTTAGGGATAGTATCCAATGCTCCACATTTTTTCAAATAACCAGCCCACCTGCTCCTCGTTAGTATAGTGGTGAGTATCCCCGCCTGTCACGCGGGAGACAGGGGTTCAATTCCCCGACGGGGAGGAAAGACTAATTTTATTAGGGTGTACAATGTCTCTGAGCCCACAAAGCAGGAAATATGCTTTGAATTAAAGCTTTTTGATATGATATCCAGCAATGGGGGTTATTTCTTTATCGCAAAGCATTGGTTGTTCAGTGGTAGAATTCTCGCCTGCCATGCGGGAGGCCTGGGTTTGATTCCCGGCCAACCAATGCAGGAACATTTGAACAAGTCATTTTGACAAGTATGCAACCCTGAGGAAGAAATATCTTTTGAGATTGCCAGGTTAACAGCAATCTCTGGTCATGGTAGAATTCTCAACTGACTCTTGAAAAGTCTGAGTTTGGGTTCACTTACTGTTTGGACATTTACGCATTCTCAGTAGACTTTTGTGAATCCATTGTAGATTTCCAGTGTGTGAGGTGATTTACTTTGTGCAAGGTGTTAGTTGTTAAATGGGAAACTAATATCCAACAATTCAGTGACAACTGTCTTGAGTTTGGCCATTGTGACTATGTCCTGGGATTTTCCACACACACCTCACCTTCTAACTACTATCGTGTGACTTGTGAGTGGTATAGAGCAAAATCGACTACATGCACGTGTCCGTGAGGGTCTCAGCTTTCCATAGATGGGTCATAGTAGTCTCTAGCTCTAACCATTCAGTCTCTACAGATGTTTATGTTTGAAGGGTTAACACCCAACTCTCCAAATTTAGGGATAGTATCCAATGCTCCTCATTTTTTCAACTAACCAACCCACCTGCTCCTTGTTATTATAGAGGTGAGTATCCCTGCCTGTCACGCGGGAGACCGGGTTCAATTCACCGACGGGGAGGAAAGACTGATTTTATTAGGGTGTACAATGTCTCTGAGCCCACAAAGCAGGAAATATGCTTTGAATTAAAGCTTTTTTATACGATATCCAGCTGTGGGGGTTATTTCAGCATCGCAAAGCATTGGTTGTTCAGTGGTAGAATTCTCGCCTGCCACGCGGGAGGCCCGGGTTCGATTCCCGGCTAATGCAGGAACTTTTGAACAAGTCATTTTGACAAGTATGCAACCCCATGAGGAAATAAATCTCTTTTGAGATTGCCAGGTTAACAGCAATCTCTGGTCATGGTAGAATTCTCAACTGACTCTTGAAAAGTCTGAGTTTGGGTTCACTTACCGTTTGGACATTTACTCATTCTCAGTAGACTTTTGTGAATCCATTGTAGATTTCCAGTGTGTGAGGTGATTTACTTTGTGCAAGGCTTTTGTTGTTAAATGGGAAACGAATATCCAACAAGTCAGTGACAACTGTCTTGAGTTTGGCCTTTGTGTCTATGTCCTGGGATTTTCCACACACACCTCACCTTCTAACTACTGTCGTGTGGCTTGTGAGCGGTATAGAGCAACATCGACTACATGTACGTGTCCGTGAGGGTCTCAGCTTTCCATAGATGGGTCATAGTAGTCTCTTGCTCTAACCATTCAGTCTGTTCAGATGTTTATGTTGCAAGGGTTAACACCAAACTCTCCAAATTTAGGGATAGTATCCAATGCTCCACATTTTTTCAAATAACCAGCCCACCTGCTCCTCGTTAGTATAGTGGTGAGTATCCCCGCCTGTCACGCGGGAGACAGGGGTTCAATTCCCCGACGGGGAGGAAAGACTAATTTTATTAGGGTGTACAATGTCTCTGAGCCCACAAAGCAGGAAATATGCTTTGAATTAAAGCTTTTTTATACGATATCCAGCTGTGGGGGTTATTTCAGCATCGCAAAGCATTGGTTGTTCAGTGGTAGAATTCTCTCCTGCCACGCGGGAGGCCCGGGTTCGATTCCCGGCCAATGCAGGAACTTTTGAACAAGTCATTTTGACAAGTATGCAACCCCCTGAGGAAGAAATCTCTTTTGAGATTGCCAGGTTAACAGCAATCTCTGGTCATGGTAGAATTCTCAACTGACTCTTGAAAAGTCTGAGTTTGGGTTCACTTACTGTTTGGACATTTACTCATTCTCAGTAGACTTTTGTGAATCCATTGTAGATTTCCAGTGTGTGAGGTGATTTACTTTGTGCAAGGCTTTTGTTGTTAAATGGGAAACGAATATCCAACAAGTCAGTGACAACTGTCTTGAGTTTGGCCTTTGTGTCTATGTCCTGGGATTTTCCACACACACCTCACCTTCTAACTACTGTCGTGTGGCTTGTGAGCGGTATAGAGCAACATCGACTACATGTACGTGTCTGTGAGGGTCTCAGCTTTCCATAGATGGGTCATAGTAGTCTCTAGCTCTAACCATTCAGTCTCTACAGATGTTTATGTTTGAAGGGTTAACACCCAACTCTCCAAATTTAGGGATAGTATCCAATGCTCCACATTTTTTCAACTAACCAACCCACCTGCTCCTTGTTATTATAGAGGTGAGTATCCCTGCCTGTCACGCGGGAGACCGGGTTCAATTCACCGACGGGGAGGAAAGACTGATTTTATTAGGGTGTACAATGTTTCTGAGCCCACAAAGCAGGAAATATGCTTTGAATTAAAGCTTTTTTATACGATATCCAGCTGTGGGGGTTTTTTCAGCATCTCAAAGCATTGGTTGTTCAGTGGTAGAATTCTCGCCTGCCAAGCGGGAGGCCCGGGTTCGATTCCCGGCCAATGCAGGAACTTTTGAACAAGTCATTTTGACAAGTATGCAACCCCCTGAGGAAGAAATCTCTTTTGAGATTGCCAGGTTAACAGCAATCTCTGGTCATGGTAGAATTCTCAACTGACTCTTGAAAAGTCTGAGTTTGGGTTCACTTACCGTTTGGACATTTACTCATTCTCAGTAGACTTTTGTGAATCCATTGTAGATTTCCAGTGTGTGAGGTGATTTACTTTGTGCAAGGCTTTTGTTGTTAAATGGGAAACGAATATCCAACAAGTCAGTGACAACTGTCTTGAGTTTGGCCTTTGTGTCTATGTCCTGGGATTTTCCACACACACCTCACCTTCTAACTACTGTCGTGTGGCTTGTGAGCGGTATAGAGCAACATCGACTACATGTACGTGTCCGTGAGGGTCTCAGCTTTCCATAGATGGGTCATAGTAGTCTCTTGCTCTAACCATTCAGTCTGTTCAGATGTTTATGTTGCAAGGGTTAACACCAAACTCTCCAAATTTAGGGATAGTATCCAATGCTCCACATTTTTTCAAATAACCAGCCCACCTGCTCCTCGTTAGTATAGTGGTGAGTATCCCCGCCTGTCACGCGGGAGACAGGGGTTCAATTCCCCGACGGGGAGGAAAGACTAATTTTATTAGGGTGTACAATGTCTCTGAGCCCACAAAGCAGGAAATATGCTTTGAATTAAAGCTTTTTGATATGATATCCAGCAATGGGGGTTATTTCTTTATCGCAAAGCATTGGTTGTTCAGTGGTAGAATTCTCGCCTGCCACGCGGGAGGCCTGGGTTTGATTCCCGGCCAACCAATGCAGGAACATTTGAACAAGTCATTTTGACAAGTATGCAACCCTGAGGAAGAAATATCTTTTGAGATTGCCAGGTTAACAGCAATCTCTGGTCATGGTAGAATTCTCAACTGACTCTTGAAAAGTCTGAGTTTGGGTTCACTTACCGTTTGGACATTTACTCATTCTCAGTAGACTTTTGTGAATCCATTGTAGATTTCCAGTGTGTGAGGTGATTTACTTTGTGCAAGGCTTTTGTTGTTAAATGGGAAACGAATATCCAACAAGTCAGTGACAACTGTCTTGAGTTTGCCCTTTGTGTCTATGTCCTGGGATTTTCCACACACACCTCACCTTCTAACTACTGTCGTGTGGCTTATGAGCGGTATAGAGCAACATCGACTACATGTACGTGTCCGTGAGGGTCTCAGCTTTCCATAGATGGGTCATAGTAGTCTCTTGCTCTAACCATTCAGTCTGTTCAGATGTTTATGTTGCAAGGGTTAACACCAAACTCTCCAAATTTAGGGATAGTATCCAATGCTCCACATTTTTTCAAATAACCAGCCCACCTGCTCCTCGTTAGTATAATGGTGAGTATCCCCGCCTGTCACGCGGGAGACAGGGGTTCAATTCCCCGACGGGGAGGAAAGACTAATTTTATTAGGGTGTACAATGTCTCTGAGCCCACAAAGCAGGAAATATGCTTTGAATTAAAGCTTTTTGATATGATATCCAGCAATGGGGGTTATTTCTTTATCGCAAAGCATTGGTTGTTCAGTGGTAGAATTCTCGCCTGCCACGCGGGAGGCCTGGGTTTGATTCCCGGCCAACCAATGCAGGAACATTTGAACAAGTCATTTTGACAAGTATGCAACCCTGAGGAAGAAATATCTTTTGAGATTGCCAGGTTAACAGCAATCTCTGGTCATGGTAGAATTCTCAACTGACTCTTGAAAAGTCTGAGTTTGGGTTCACTTACTGTTTGGACATTTACGCATTCTCAGTAGACTTTTGTGAATCCATTGTAGATTTCCAGTGTGTGAGGTGATTTACTTTGTGCAAGGTGTTAGTTGTTAAATGGGAAACTAATATCCAACAATTCAGTGACAACTGTCTTGAGTTTGGCCATTGTGACTATGTCCTGGGATTTTCCACACACACCTCACCTTCTAACTACTATCGTGTGACTTGTGAGTGGTATAGAGCAAAATCGACTACATGCACGTGTCCGTGAGGGTCTCAGCTTTCCATAGATGGGTCATAGTAGTCTCTAGCTCTAACCATTCAGTCTCTACAGATGTTTATGTTTGAAGGGTTAACACCCAACTCTCCAAATTTAGGGATAGTATCCAATGCTCCTCATTTTTTCAACTAACCAACCCACCTGCTCCTTGTTATTATAGAGGTGAGTATCCCTGCCTGTCACGCGGGAGACCGGGTTCAATTCACCGACGGGGAGGAAAGACTGATTTTATTAGGGTGTACAATGTCTCTGAGCCCACAAAGCAGGAAATATGCTTTGAATTAAAGCTTTTTTATACGATATCCAGCTGTGGGGGTTATTTCAGCATCGCAAAGCATTGGTTGTTCAGTGGTAGAATTCTCGCCTGCCACGCGGGAGGCCCGGGTTCGATTCCCGGCCAATGCAGGAACTTTTGAACAAGTCATTTTGACAAGTATGCAACCCCATGAGGAAATAAATCTCTTTTGAGATTGCCAGGTTAACAGCAATCTCTGGTCATGGTAGAATTATCAACTGACTCTTGAAAAGTCTGAGTTTGGGTTCACTTACCGTTTGGACATTTACTCATTCTCAGTAGACTTTTGTGAATCCATTGTAGATTTCCAGTGTGTGAGGTGATTTACTTTGTGCAAGGCTTTTGTTGTTAAATGGGAAACGAATATCCAACAAGTCAGTGACAACTGTCTTGAGTTTGGCCTTTGTGTCTATGTCCTGGGATTTTCCACACACACCTCACCTTCTAACTACTGTCGTGTGGCTTGTGAGCGGTATAGAGCAACATCGACTACATGTACGTGTCCGTGAGGGTCTCAGCTTTCCATAGATGGGTCATAGTAGTCTCTTGCTCTAACCATTCAGTCTGTTCAGATGTTTATGTTGCAAGGGTTAACACCAAACTCTCCAAATTTAGGGATAGTATCCAATGCTCCACATTTTTTCAAATAACCAGCCCACCTGCTCCTCGTTAGTATAGTGGTGAATATCGCCGCCTGTCACGCGGGAGACAGGGGTTCAATTCCCCGACGGGGAGGAAAGACTAATTTTATTAGGGTGTACAATGTCTCTGAGCCCACAAAGCAGGAAATATGCTTTGAATTAAAGCTTTTTGATATGATATCCAGCAATGGGGGTTATTTCTTTATCGCAAAGCATTGGTTGTTCAGTGGTAGAATTCTCGCCTGCCACGCGGGAGGCCTGGGTTTGATTCCCAGCCAACCAATGCAGGAACATTTGAACAAGTCATTTTGACAAGTATGCAACCCTGAGGAAGAAATATCTTTTGAGATTGCCAGGTTAACAGCAATCTCTGGTCATGGTAGAATTCTCAACTGACTCTTGAAAAGTCTGAGTTTGGGTTCACTTACCGTTTGGACATTTACGCATTCTCAGTAGACTTTTGTGAATCCATTGTAGATTTCCAGTGTGTGAGGTGATTTACTTTGTGCAAGGTGTTAGTTGTTAAATGGGAAACGAATATCCAACAAGTCAGTGACAACTGTCTTGAGTTTGGCCTTTGTGTCTATGTCCTGGGATTTTCCACACACACCTCACCTTCTAACTACTGTCGTGTGGCTTGTGAGCGGTATAGAGCAACATCGACTACATGTACGTGTCCGTGAGGGTCTCAGCTTTCCATAGATGGGTCATAGTAGTCTCTTGCTCTAACCATTCAGTCTGTTCAGATGTTTATGTTGCAAGGGTTAACACCAAACTCTCCAAATTTAGGGATAGTATCCAATGCTCCACATTTTTTCAAATAACCAGCCCACCTGCTCCTCGTTAGTATAGTGGTGAGTATCCCCGCCTGTCACGCGGGAGACAGGGGTTCAATTCCCCGACGGGGAGGAAAGACTAATTTTATTAGGGTGTACAATGTCTCTGAGCCCACAAAGCAGGAAATATGCTTTGAATTAAAGCTTTTTGATATGATATCCAGCAATGGGGGTTATTTCTTTATCGCAAAGCATTGGTTGTTCAGTGGTAGAATTCTCGCCTGCCACGCGGGAGGCCTGGGTTTGATTCCCGGCCAACCAATGCAGGAACATTTGAACAAGTCATTTTGACAAGTATGCAACCCTGAGGAAGAAATATCTTTTGAGATTGCCAGGTTAACAGCAATCTCTGGTCATGGTAGAATTCTCAACTGACTCTTGAAAAGTCTGAGTTTGGGTTCACTTACCGTTTGGACATTTACTCATTCTCAGTAGACTTTTGTGAATCCATTGTAGATTTCCAGTGTGTGAGGTGATTTACTTTGTGCAAGGCTTTTGTTGTTAAATGGGAAACGAATATCCAACAAGTCAGTGACAACTGTCTTGAGTTTGCCCTTTGTGTCTATGTCCTGGGATTTTCCACACACACCTCACCTTCTAACTACTGTCGTGTGGCTTATGAGCGGTATAGAGCAACATCGACTACATGTACGTGTCCGTGAGGGTCTCAGCTTTCCATAGATGGGTCATAGTAGTCTCTTGCTCTAACCATTCAGTCTGTTCAGATGTTTATGTTGCAAGGGTTAACACCAAACTCTCCAAATTTAGGGATAGTATCCAATGCTCCACATTTTTTCAAATAACCAGCCCACCTGCTCCTCGTTAGTATAATGGTGAGTATCCCCGCCTGTCACGCGGGAGACAGGGGTTCAATTCCCCGACGGGGAGGAAAGACTAATTTTATTAGGGTGTACAATGTCTCTGAGCCCACAAAGCAGGAAATATGCTTTGAATTAAAGCTTTTTGATATGATATCCAGCAATGGGGGTTATTTCTTTATCGCAAAGCATTGGTTGTTCAGTGGTAGAATTCTCGCCTGCCACGCGGGAGGCCTGGGTTTGATTCCCGGCCAACCAATGCAGGAACATTTGAACAAGTCATTTTGACAAGTATGCAACCCTGAGGAAGAAATATCTTTTGAGATTGCCAGGTTAACAGCAATCTCTGGTCATGGTAGAATTCTCAACTGACTCTTGAAAAGTCTGAGTTTGGGTTCACTTACTGTTTGGACATTTACGCATTCTCAGTAGACTTTTGTGAATCCATTGTAGATTTCCAGTGTGTGAGGTGATTTACTTTGTGCAAGGTGTTAGTTGTTAAATGGGAAACTAATATCCAACAATTCAGTGACAACTGTCTTGAGTTTGGCCATTGTGACTATGTCCTGGGATTTTCCACACACACCTCACCTTCTAACTACTATCGTGTGACTTGTGAGTGGTATAGAGCAAAATCGACTACATGCACGTGTCCGTGAGGGTCTCAGCTTTCCATAGATGGGTCATAGTAGTCTCTAGCTCTAACCATTCAGTCTCTACAGATGTTTATGTTTGAAGGGTTAACACCCAACTCTCCAAATTTAGGGATAGTATCCAATGCTCCTCATTTTTTCAACTAACCAACCCACCTGCTCCTTGTTATTATAGAGGTGAGTATCCCTGCCTGTCACGCGGGAGACCGGGTTCAATTCACCGACGGGGAGGAAAGACTGATTTTATTAGGGTGTACAATGTCTCTGAGCCCACAAAGCAGGAAATATGCTTTGAATTAAAGCTTTTTTATACGATATCCAGCTGTGGGGGTTATTTCAGCATCGCAAAGCATTGGTTGTTCAGTGGTAGAATTCTCGCCTGCCACGCGGGAGGCCCGGGTTCGATTCCCGGCCAATGCAGGAACTTTTGAACAAGTCATTTTGACAAGTATGCAACCCCATGAGGAAATAAATCTCTTTTGAGATTGCCAGGTTAACAGCAATCTCTGGTCATGGTAGAATTATCAACTGACTCTTGAAAAGTCTGAGTTTGGGTTCACTTACCGTTTGGACATTTACTCATTCTCAGTAGACTTTTGTGAATCCATTGTAGATTTCCAGTGTGTGAGGTGATTTACTTTGTGCAAGGCTTTTGTTGTTAAATGGGAAACGAATATCCAACAAGTCAGTGACAACTGTCTTGAGTTTGGCCTTTGTGTCTATGTCCTGGGATTTTCCACACACACCTCACCTTCTAACTACTGTCGTGTGGCTTGTGAGCGGTATAGAGCAACATCGACTACATGTACGTGTCCGTGAGGGTCTCAGCTTTCCATAGATGGGTCATAGTAGTCTCTTGCTCTAACCATTCAGTCTGTTCAGATGTTTATGTTGCAAGGGTTAACACCAAACTCTCCAAATTTAGGGATAGTATCCAATGCTCCACATTTTTTCAAATAACCAGCCCACCTGCTCCTCGTTAGTATAGTGGTGAATATCGCCGCCTGTCACGCGGGAGACAGGGGTTCAATTCCCCGACGGGGAGGAAAGACTAATTTTATTAGGGTGTACAATGTCTCTGAGCCCACAAAGCAGGAAATATGCTTTGAATTAAAGCTTTTTGATATGATATCCAGCAATGGGGGTTATTTCTTTATCGCAAAGCATTGGTTGTTCAGTGGTAGAATTCTCGCCTGCCACGCGGGAGGCCTGGGTTTGATTCCCAGCCAACCAATGCAGGAACATTTGAACAAGTCATTTTGACAAGTATGCAACCCTGAGGAAGAAATATCTTTTGAGATTGCCAGGTTAACAGCAATCTCTGGTCATGGTAGAATTCTCAACTGACTCTTGAAAAGTCTGAGTTTGGGTTCACTTACCGTTTGGACATTTACGCATTCTCAGTAGACTTTTGTGAATCCATTGTAGATTTCCAGTGTGTGAGGTGATTTACTTTGTGCAAGGTGTTAGTTGTTAAATGGGAAACGAATATCCAACAATTCAGTGACAACTGTCTTGAGTTTGGCCATTGTGACTATGTCCTGGGATTTTCCACACACACCTCACCTTCTAACTACTATCGTGTGACTTGTGAGTGGTATAGAGCAAAATCGACTACATGCACGTGTCCGTGAGGGTCTCAGCTTTCCATAGATGGGTCATAGTAGTCTCTAGCTCTAACCATTCAGTCTCTACAGATGTTTATGTTTGAAGGGTTAACACCCAACTCTCCAAATTTAGGGATAGTATCCAATGCTCCACATTTTTTCAACTAACAAACCCACCTGCTCCTTGTTATTATAGAGGTGAGTATCCCTGCCTGTCACGCGGGAGACCGGGTTCAATTCACCGACGGGGAGGAAAGACTGATTTTATTAGGGTGTACAATGTCTCTGAGCCCACAAAGCAGGAAATATGCTTTGAATTAAAGCTTTTTTATACGATATCCAGCTGTGGGGGTTATTTCAGCATCGCAAAGCATTGGTTGTTCAGTGGTAGAATTCTCGCCTGCCACGCGGGAGGCCCGGGTTCGATTCCCGGCCAATGCAGGAACATTTTGACAAGTATGCAACCCCATGAGGAAATAAATCTCTTTTGAGATTGCCAGGTTAACAGCAATCTCTGGTCATGGTAGAATTCTCAACTGACTCTTGAAAAGTCTGAGTTTGGGTTCACTTACCGTTTGGACATTTACGCATTCTCAGTGGACTTTTGTGAATCAATTGTAGATTTCCAGTGTGTGAGGTGATTTACTTTGTGCAAGGGGTTAGTTGTTAAATGGGAAACGAATATCCAACAAGTCAGTGACAACTGTCTTGAGTTTGGCCTTTGTGACTATGTCCTGGGATTTTCCACACACACCTCACCTTCTAACTACTATCGTGTGACTTGTGAGCGGTATAGAGCAAAATCGACTACATGCACATGTCCGTGAGGGTCTCAGCTTTCCATAGATGGGTCATAGTAGTCTCTAGCTCAAACCATTCAGTCTCTACAGATGTTTATGTTTGAAGGGTTAACACCCAACTCTCCAAATTTAGGTATAGTATCCAATGCTCCACATTTTTTCAACTAACCAACCCACCTGCTCCTTGTTATTATAGAGGTGAGTATCCCTGCCTGTCACGCGGGAGACCGGGTTCAATTCACCGACGGGGAGGAAAGACTGATTTTATTAGGGTGTACAATGTCTCTGAGCCCACAAAGCAGGAAATATGCTTTGAATTAAAGCTTTTTTATACGATATCCAGCTGTGGGGGTTATTTCAGCATCGCAAAGCATTGGTTCTTCAGTGGTAGAATTCTCGCCTGCCACGCGGGAGGCCCGGGTTCGATTCCCGGCCAATGCAGGAACATTTTGACAAGTATGCAACCCCATGAGGAAATAAATCTCTTTTGAGATTGCCAGGTTAACAGCAATCTCTGGTCATGGTAGAATTCTCAACTGACTCTTGAAAAGTCTGAGTTTGGGTTCACTTACCGTTTGGACATTTACGCATTCTCAGTGGACTTTTGTGAATCAATTGTAGATTTCCAGTGTGTGAGGTGATTTACTTTGTGCAAGGGGTTAGTTGTTAAATGGGAAACGAATATCCAACAAGTCAGTGACAACTGTCTTGAGTTTGGCCTTTGTGACTATGTCCTGGGATTTTCCACACACACCTCACCTTCTAACTACTATCGTGTGACTTGTGAGTGGTATAGAGCAAAATCGACTACATGCACGTGTCCGTGAGGGTCTCAGCTTTCCATAGATGGGTCATAGTAGTCTCTAGCTCTAACCATTCAGTCTCTACAGATGTTTATGTTTGAAGGGTTAACACCCAACTCTCCAAATTTAGGGATAGTATCCAATGCTCCACATTTTTTCAACTAACCAACCCACCTGCTCCTTGTTATTATAGAGGTGAGTATCCCTGCCTGTCACGCGGGAGACCGGGTTCAATTCACCGACGGGGAGGAAAGACTGATTTTATTAGGGTGTACAATGTCTCTGAGCCCACAAAGCAGGAAATATGCTTTGAATTAAAGCTTTTTTATACGATATCCAGCTGTGGGGGTTATTTCAGCATCGCAAAGCATTGGTTGTTCAGTGGTAGAATTCTCGCCTGCCACGCGGGAGGCCCGGGTTCGATTCCCGGCCAATGCAGGAACATTTTGACAAGTATGCAACCCCATGAGGAAATAAATCTCTTTTGAGATTGCCAGGTTAACAGCAATCTCTGGTCATGGTAGAATTCTCAACTGACTCTTGAAAAGTCTGAGTTTGGGTTCACTTACCGTTTGGACATTTACGCATTCTCAGTGGACTTTTGTGAATCAATTGTAGATTTCCAGTGTGTGAGGTGATTTACTTTGTGCAAGGGGTTAGTTGTTAAATGGGAAACGAATATCCAACAAGTCAGTGACAACTGTCTTGAGTTTGGCCTTTGTGACTATGTCCTGGGATTTTCCACACACACCTCACCTTCTAACTACTATCGTGTGACTTGTGAGCGGTATAGAGCAAAATCGACTACATGCACATGTCCGTGAGGGTCTCAGCTTTCCATAGATGGGTCATAGTAGTCTCTAGCTCAAACCATTCAGTCTCTACAGATGTTTATGTTTGAAGGGTTAACACCCAACTCTCCAAATTTAGGTATAGTATCCAATGCTCCACATTTTTTCAACTAACCAACCCACCTGCTCCTTGTTATTATAGAGGTGAGTATCCCTGCCTGTCACGCGGGAGACCGGGTTCAATTCACCGACGGGGAGGAAAGACTGATTTTATTAGGGTGTACAATGTCTCTGAGCCCACAAAGCAGGAAATATGCTTTGAATTAAAGCTTTTTTATACGATATCCAGCTGTGGGGGTTATTTCAGCATCGCAAAGCATTGGTTCTTCAGTGGTAGAATTCTCGCCTGCCACGCGGGAGGCCCGGGTTCGATTCCCGGCCAATGCAGGAACATTTTGACAAGTATGCAACCCCATGAGGAAATAAATCTCTTTTGAGATTGCCAGGTTAACAGCAATCTCTGGTCATGGTAGAATTCTCAACTGACTCTTGAAAAGTCTGAGTTTGGGTTCACTTACCGTTTGGACATTTACGCATTCTCAGTGGACTTTTGTGAATCAATTGTAGATTTCCAGTGTGTGAGGTGATTTACTTTGTGCAAGGGGTTAGTTGTTAAATGGGAAACGAATATCCAACAAGTCAGTGACAACTGTCTTGAGTTTGGCCTTTGTGACTATGTCCTGGGATTTTCCACACACACCTCACCTTCTAACTACTATCGTGTGACTTGTGAGTGGTATAGAGCAAAATCGACTACATGCACGTGTCCGTGAGGGTCTCAGCTTTCCATAGATGGGTCATAGTAGTCTCTAGCTCTAACCATTCAGTCTCTACAGATGTTTATGTTTGAAGGGTTAACACCCAACTCTCCAAATTTAGGGATAGTATCCAATGCTCCACATTTTTTCAACTAACCAACCCACCTGCTCCTTGTTATTATAGAGGTGAGTATCCCTGCCTGTCACGCGGGAGACCGGGTTCAATTCACCGACGGGGAGGAAAGACTGATTTTATTAGGGTGTACAATGTCTCTGAGCCCACAAAGCAGGAAATATGCTTTGAATTAAAGCTTTTTTATACGATATCCAGCTGTGGGGGTTATTTCAGCATCGCAAAGCATTGGTTCTTCAGTGGTAGAATTCTCGCCTGCCACGCGGGAGGCCCGGGTTCGATTCCCGGCCAATGCAGGAACATTTTGACAAGTATGCAACCCCATGAGGAAATAAATCTCTTTTGAGATTGCCAGGTTAACAGCAATCTCTGGTCATGGTAGAATTCTCAACTGACTCTTGAAAAGTCTGAGTTTGGGTTCACTTACCGTTTGGACATTTACGCATTCTCAGTGGACTTTTGTGAATCAATTGTAGATTTCCAGTGTGTGAGGTGATTTACTTTGTGCAAGGGGTTAGTTGTTAAATGGGAAACGAATATCCAACAAGTCAGTGACAACTGTCTTGAGTTTGGCCTTTGTGACTATGTCCTGGGATTTTCCACACACACCTCACCTTCTAACTACTATCGTGTGACTTGTGAGTGGTATAGAGCAAAATCGACTACATGCACGTGTCCGTGAGGGTCTCAGCTTTCCATAGATGGGTCATAGTAGTCTCTAGCTCTAACCATTCAGTCTCTACAGATGTTTATGTTTGAAGGGTTAACACCCAACTCTCCAAATTTAGGGATAGTATCCAATGCTCCACATTTTTTCAACTAACCAACCCACCTGCTCCTTGTTATTATAGAGGTGAGTATCCCTGCCTGTCACGCGGGAGACCGGGTTCAATTCACCGACGGGGAGGAAAGACTGATTTTATTAGGGTGTACAATGTCTCTGAGCCCACAAAGCAGGAAATATGCTTTGAATTAAAGCTTTTTTATACGATATCCAGCTGTGGGGGTTATTTCAGCATCGCAAAGCATTGGTTGTTCAGTGGTAGAATTCTCGCCTGCCACACGGGAGGCCCGGGTTCGATTCCCGGCCAATGCAGGAACATTTTGACAAGTATGCAACCCCATGAGGAAATAAATCTCTTTTGAGATTGCCAGGTTAACAGCAATCTCTGGTCATGGTAGAATTCTCAACTGACTCTTGAAAAGTCTGAGTTTGGGTTCACTTACCGTTTGGACATTTACGCATTCTCAGTGGACTTTTGTGAATCAATTGTAGATTTCCAGTGTGTGAGGTGATTTACTTTGTGCAAGGGGTTAGTTGTTAAATGGGAAACGAATATCCAACAAGTCAGTGACAACTGTCTTGAGTTTGGCCTTTGTGACTATGTCCTGGGATTTTCCACACACACCTCACCTTCTAACTACTATCGTGTGACTTGTGAGCGGTATAGAGCAAAATCGACTACATGCACATGTCCGTGAGGGTCTCAGCTTTCCATAGATGGGTCATAGTAGTCTCTAGCTCAAACCATTCAGTCTCTACAGATGTTTATGTTTGAAGGGTTAACACCCAACTCTCCAAATTTAGGTATAGTATCCAATGCTCCACATTTTTTCAACTAACCAACCCACCTGCTCCTTGTTATTATAGAGGTGAGTATCCCTGCCTGTCACGCGGGAGACCGGGTTCAATTCACCGACGGGGAGGAAAGACTGATTTTATTAGGGTGTACAATGTCTCTGAGCCCACAAAGCAGGAAATATGCTTTGAATTAAAGCTTTTTTATACGATATCCAGCTGTGGGGGTTATTTCAGCATCGCAAAGCATTGGTTCTTCAGTGGTAGAATTCTCGCCTGCCACGCGGGAGGCCCGGGTTCGATTCCCGGCCAATGCAGGAACATTTTGACAAGTATGCAACCCCATGAGGAAATAAATCTCTTTTGAGATTGCCAGGTTAACAGCAATCTCTGGTCATGGTAGAATTCTCAACTGACTCTTGAAAAGTCTGAGTTTGGGTTCACTTACCGTTTGGACATTTACGCATTCTCAGTGGACTTTTGTGAATCAATTGTAGATTTCCAGTGTGTGAGGTGATTTACTTTGTGCAAGGGGTTAGTTGTTAAATGGGAAACGAATATCCAACAAGTCAGTGACAACTGTCTTGAGTTTGGCCTTTGTGACTATGTCCTGGGATTTTCCACACACACCTCACCTTCTAACTACTATCGTGTGACTTGTGAGTGGTATAGAGCAAAATCGACTACATGCACGTGTCCGTGAGGGTCTCAGCTTTCCATAGATGGGTCATAGTAGTCTCTAGCTCTAACCATTCAGTCTCTACAGATGTTTATGTTTGAAGGGTTAACACCCAACTCTCCAAATTTAGGGATAGTATCCAATGCTCCACATTTTTTCAACTAACCAACCCACCTGCTCCTTGTTATTATAGAGGTGAGTATCCCTGCCTGTCACGCGGGAGACCGGGTTCAATTCACCGACGGGGAGGAAAGACTGATTTTATTAGGGTGTACAATGTCTCTGAGCCCACAAAGCAGGAAATATGCTTTGAATTAAAGCTTTTTTATACGATATCCAGCTGTGGGG
Organism: Salmo salar; assembly: GCF_965601325.2. Taxonomy (NCBI): domain Eukaryota; kingdom Metazoa; phylum Chordata; class Actinopteri; order Salmoniformes; family Salmonidae; genus Salmo; species Salmo salar. Next base: position 133,606,797 of record NC_138291.1, on the reverse strand, counting down.
GTTATTTCAGCATCGCAAAGCATTGGTTCTTCAGTGGTAGAATTCTCGCCTGCCACGCGGGAGGCCCGGGTTCGATTCCCGGCCAATGCAGGAACATTTTGACAAGTATGCAACCCCATGAGGAAATAAATCTCTTTTGAGATTGCCAGGTTAACAGCAATCTCTGGTCATGGTAGAATTCTCAACTGACTCTTGAAAAGTCTGAGTTTGGGTTCACTTACCGTTTGGACATTTACGCATTCTCAGTGGACTTTTGTGAATCAATTGTAGATTTCCAGTGTGTGAGGTGATTTACTTTGTGCAAGGGGTTAGTTGTTAAATGGGAAACGAATATCCAACAAGTCAGTGACAACTGTCTTGAGTTTGGCCTTTGTGACTATGTCCTGGGATTTTCCACACACACCTCACCTTCTAACTACTATCGTGTGACTTGTGAGTGGTATAGAGCAAAATCGACTACATGCACGTGTCCGTGAGGGTCTCAGCTTTCCATAGATGGGTCATAGTAGTCTCTAGCTCTAACCATTCAGTCTCTACAGATGTTTATGTTTGAAGGGTTAACACCCAACTCTCCAAATTTAGGGATAGTATCCAATGCTCCACATTTTTTCAACTAACCAACCCACCTGCTCCTTGTTATTATAGAGGTGAGTATCCCTGCCTGTCACGCGGGAGACCGGGTTCAATTCACCGACGGGGAGGAAAGACTGATTTTATTAGGGTGTACAATGTCTCTGAGCCCACAAAGCAGGAAATATGCTTTGAATTAAAGCTTTTTTATACGATATCCAGCTGTGGGGGTTATTTCAGCATCGCAAAGCATTGGTTGTTCAGTGATAGAATTCTCCCCTGCCACGCGGGAGGCCCGGGTTCGATTCCCGGCCAATGCAACGAACTTTTGAACAAGTCATTTTGACAAGTATGCAACCCCATGAGGAAATAAATCTCTTTTGAGATTGCCAGGTTAACAGCAATCTCTGGTCATGGTAGAATTCTCAACTGACTCTTGAAAAGTCTGAGTTTGGGTTCACTTACCGTTTGGACATTTACTCATTCTCAGTAGACTTTTGTGAATCCATTGTAGATTTCCAGTGTGTGAGGTGATTTACTTTGTGCAAGGGGTTAGTTGTTAAATGGGAAACGAATATCCAACAAGTCAGTGACAACTGTCTTGAGTTTGGCCTTTGTGACTATGTCCTGGGATTTTCCACACACACCTCACCTTCTAACTACTATCGTGTGACTTGTGAGTGGTATAGAGCAAAATCGACTACATGCACGTGTCCGTGAGGGTCTCAGCTTTCCATAGATGGGTCATAGTAGTCTCTAGCTCTAACCATTCAGTCTCTACAGATGTTTATGTTTGAAGGGTTAACACCCAACTCTCCAAATTTAGGGATAGTATCCAATGCTCCACATTTTTTCAACTAACCAACCCACCTGCTCCTTGTTATTATAGAGGTGAGTATCCCTGCCTGTCACGCGGGAGACCGGGTTCAATTCACCGACGGGGAGGAAAGACTGATTTTATTAGGGTGTACAATGTCTCTGAGCCCACAAAGCAGGAAATATGCTTTGAATTAAAGCTTTTTTATACGATATCCAGCTGTGGGGGTTATTTCAGCATCGCAAAGCATTGGTTGTTCAGTGATAGAATTCTCGCCTGCCACGCGGGAGGCCCGGGTTCGATTCCCGGCCAATGCAACGAACTTTTGAACAAGTCATTTTGACAAGTATGCAACCCCATGAGGAAATAAATCTCTTTTGAGATTGCCAGGTTAACAGCAATCTCTGGTCATGGTAGAATTCTCAACTGACTCTTGAAAAGTCTGAGTTTGGGTTCACTTACCGTTTGGACATTTACTCATTCTCAGTAGACTTTTGTGAATCCATTGTAGATTTCCAGTGTGTGAGGTGATTTACTTTGTGCAAGGCTTTTGTTGTTAAATGGGAAACGAATATCCAACAAGTCAGTGACAACTGTCTTGAGTTTGGCCTTTGTGTCTATGTCCTGGGATTTTCCACACACACCTCACCTTCTAACTACTGTCGTGTGGCTTGTGAGCGGTATAGAGCAACATCGACTACATGTACGTGTCCGTGAGGGTCTCAGCTTTCCATAGATGGGTCATAGTAGTCTCTTGCTCTAACCATTCAGTCTGTTCAGATGTTTATGTTGCAAGGGTTAACACCAAACTCTCCAAATTTAGGGATAGTATCCAATGCTCCACATTTTTTCAAATAACCAGCCCACCTGCTCCTCGTTAGTATAGAGGTGAGTATCCCTGCCTGTCACGCGGGAGACCGGGTTCAATTCACCGACGGGGAGGAAAGACTGATTTTATTAGGGTGTACAATGTCTCTGAGCCCACAAAGCAGGAAATATGCTTTGAATTAAAGCTTTTTGATATGATATCCAGCAATGGGGGTTATTTCAGCATCGCAAAGCATTGGTTGTTCAGTGGTAGAATTCTCGCCTGCCACGCGGGAGGCCCGGGTTCGATTCCCGGCCAATGCAGGAACATTTTGACAAGTATGCAACCCCATGAGGAAATAAATCTCTTTTGAGATTGCCAGGTTAACAGCAATCTCTGGTCATGGTAGAATTCTCAACTGACTCTTGAAAAGTCTGAGTTTGGGTTCACTTACCGTTTGGACATTTACGCATTCTCAGTGGACTTTTGTGAATCAATTGTAGATTTCCAGTGTGTGAGGTGATTTACTTTGTGCAAGGGGTTAGTTGTTAAATGGGAAACGAATATCCAACAAGTCAGTGACAACTGTCTTGAGTTTGGCCTTTGTGACTATGTCCTGGGATTTTCCACACACACCTCACCTTCTAACTACTATCGTGTGACTTGTGAGCGGTATAGAGCAAAATCGACTACATGCACATGTCCGTGAGGGTCTCAGCTTTCCATAGATGGGTCATAGTAGTCTCTAGCTCAAACCATTCAGTCTCTACAGATGTTTATGTTTGAAGGGTTAACACCCAACTCTCCAAATTTAGGGATAGTATCCAATGCTCCACATTTTTTCAACTAACCAACCCACCTGCTCCTTGTTATTATAGAGGTGAGTATCCCTGCCTGTCACGCGGGAGACCGGGTTCAATTCACCGACGGGGAGGAAAGACTGATTTTATTAGGGTGTACAATGTCTCTGAGCCCACAAAGCAGGAAATATGCTTTGAATTAAAGCTTTTTTATACGATATCCAGCTGTGGGGGTTATTTCAGCATCTCAAAGCATTGGTTGTTCAGTGGTAGAATTCTCACCTGCCACACGGGAGGCCCGGGTTCGATTCCCGGCCAATGCAGGAACATTTTGACAAGTATGCAACCCCATGAGGAAATAAATCTCTTTTGAGATTGCCAGGTTAACAGCAATCTCTGGTCATGGTAGAATTCTCAACTGACTCTTGAAAAGTCTGAGTTTGGGTTCACTTACCGTTTGGACATTTACGCATTCTCAGTGGACTTTTGTGAATCAATTGTAGATTTCCAGTGTGTGAGGTGATTTACTTTGTGCAAGGGGTTAGTTGTTAAATGGGAAACGAATATCCAACAAGTCAGTGACAACTGTCTTGAGTTTGGCCTTTGTGACTATGTCCTGGGATTTTCCACACACACCTCACCTTCTAACTACTATCGTGTGACTTGTGAGCGGTATAGAGCAAAATCGACTACATGCACATGTCCGTGAGGGTCTCAGCTTTCCATAGATGGGTCATAGTAGTCTCTAGCTCAAACCATTCAGTCTCTACAGATGTTTATGTTTGAAGGGTTAACACCCAACTCTCCAAATTTAGGGATAGTATCCAATGCTCCACATTTTTTCAACTAACCAACCCACCTGCTCCTTGTTATTATAGAGGTGAGTATCCCTGCCTGTCACGCGGGAGACCGGGTTCAATTCACCGACGGGGAGGAAAGACTGATTTTATTAGGGTGTACAATGTCTCTGAGCCCACAAAGCAGGAAATATCCTTTGAATTAAAGCTTTTTGATACGATATCCAGCTGTGGGGGTTATTTCAGCATTGCAAGGCATTGGTTGTTCAGTGGTAGAATTCTGGCCTGCCACGCGGGAGGCCCGGGTTCGATTCCCGGCCAATGCAGGAACTTTTGAACAAGTCATTTTGACAAGTATGCAACCCCATGAGGAAATAAATCTCTTTTGAGATTGCCAGGTTAACAGCAATCTCTGGTCATGGTAGAATTCTCAACTGACTCTTGAAAAGTCTGAGTTTGGGTTCACTTACCGTTTGGACATTTACGCATTCTCAGTAGACTTTTGTGAATCAATTGTAGATTTCCAGTGTGTGAGGTGATTTACTTTGTGCAAGGGGTTAGTTGTTAAATGGGAAACGAATATCCAACAAGTCAGTGACAACTGTCTTGAGTTTGGCCTTTGTGACTATGTCCTGGGATTTTCCACACACACCTCACCTTCTAACTACTATCGTGTGACTTGTGAGCGGTATAGAGCAAAATCGACTACATGTACGTGTCCGTGAGGGTCTCAGATTTCCATAGATGGGTCATAGTAGTCTCTAGCTCTAACCATTCAGTCTCTACAGATGTTTATGTTGCAAGGGTTAACACCAAACTCTCCAAATTTAGGGATAGTATCCAATGCTGTTCAGATTGCCAGGTTAACAGCAATCTCTGGTCATGGTAGAATTCTCAACTGTCTCTTGAAAAGTCTGAGTTTGGGTTCACTTACCGTTTGGACATTTACGCATTCTCAGTAGACTTTTGTGAATCCATTGTAGATTTCCAGTGTGTGAGGTGATTTACTTTGTGCAAGGTGTTAGTTGTTAAATGGGAAACGAATATCCAACAAGTCAGTGACAACTGTCTTGAGTTTGGCCTTTGTGACTATGTCCTGGGATTTTCCACACACACCTCACCTTCTAACTACTATCGTGTGACTTGTGAGCGGTATAGAGCAAAATCGACTACATGTACGTGTCCGTGAGGGTCTCAGATTTCCATAGATGGGTCATAGTAGCTCTAACCATTAAGTCTCTACAGATGTTTTTGTTGGAAGGGTTAACACCCAACTCTCGAAATTTAGGGATAGTATCCAATGCTCCACATTTTTTCAACTAACCAACACACCTGCTCCTTGTTATTATAGTGGTGAGGATCCCCGCCTGTCACGCGGGAGACCGGGGTTCAATTCCCCGACGGGGAGGAAAGATTGATTTTATTAGGGTGTACAATGTCTCTGAGCCCACAAAGCAGGAAATATGCTTTGAATTAAAGCTTTTTTATACGATATCCAGCTGTGGGGGTTATTTCAGCATCGCAAAGCATTGGTTCTTCAGTGGTAGAATTCTCGCCTGCCACGCGGGAGGCCCGGGTTCGATTCCCGGCCAATGCAGGAACATTTTGACAAGTATGCAACCCCATGAGGAAATAAATCTCTTTTGAGATTGCCAGGTTAACAGCAATCTCTGGTCATGGTAGAATTCTCAACTGACTCTTGAAAAGTCTGAGTTTGGGTTCACTTACCGTTTGGACATTTACGCATTCTCAGTGGACTTTTGTGAATCAATTGTAGATTTCCAGTGTGTGAGGTGATTTACTTTGTGCAAGGGGTTAGTTGTTAAATGGGAAACGAATATCCAACAAGTCAGTGACAACTGTCTTGAGTTTGGCCTTTGTGACTATGTCCTGGGATTTTCCACACACACCTCACCTTCTAACTACTATCGTGTGACTTGTGAGTGGTATAGAGCAAAATCGACTACATGCACGTGTCCGTGAGGGTCTCAGCTTTCCATAGATGGGTCATAGTAGTCTCTAGCTCTAACCATTCAGTCTCTACAGATGTTTATGTTTGAAGGGTTAACACCCAACTCTCCAAATTTAGGGATAGTATCCAATGCTCCACATTTTTTCAACTAACCAACCCACCTGCTCCTTGTTATTATAGAGGTGAGTATCCCTGCCTGTCACGCGGGAGACCGGGTTCAATTCACCGACGGGGAGGAAAGACTGATTTTATTAGGGTGTACAATGTCTCTGAGCCCACAAAGCAGGAAATATGCTTTGAATTAAAGCTTTTTTATACGATATCCAGCTGTGGGGGTTATTTCAGCATCGCAAAGCATTGGTTGTTCAGTGATAGAATTCTCGCCTGCCACGCGGGAGGCCCGGGTTCGATTCCCGGCCAATGCAACGAACTTTTGAACAAGTCATTTTGACAAGTATGCAACCCCATGAGGAAATAAATCTCTTTTGAGATTGCCAGGTTAACAGCAATCTCTGGTCATGGTAGAATTCTCAACTGACTCTTGAAAAGTCTGAGTTTGGGTTCACTTACCGTTTGGACATTTACTCATTCTCAGTAGACTTTTGTGAATCCATTGTAGATTTCCAGTGTGTGAGGTGATTTACTTTGTGCAAGGCTTTTGTTGTTAAATGGGAAACGAATATCCAACAAGTCAGTGACAACTGTCTTGAGTTTGGCCTTTGTGTCTATGTCCTGGGATTTTCCACACACACCTCACCTTCTAACTACTGTCGTGTGGCTTGTGAGCGGTATAGAGCAACATCGACTACATGTACGTGTCCGTGAGGGTCTCAGCTTTCCATAGATGGGTCATAGTAGTCTCTTGCTCTAACCATTCAGTCTGTTCAGATGTTTATGTTGCAAGGGTTAACACCAAACTCTCCAAATTTAGGGATAGTATCCAATGCTCCACATTTTTTCAAATAACCAGCCCACCTGCTCCTCGTTAGTATAGAGGTGAGTATCCCTGCCTGTCACGCGGGAGACCGGGTTCAATTCACCGACGGGGAGGAAAGACTGATTTTATTAGGGTGTACAATGTCTCTGAGCCCACAAAGCAGGAAATATGCTTTGAATTAAAGCTTTTTGATATGATATCCAGCAATGGGGGTTATTTCAGCATCGCAAAGCATTGGTTGTTCAGTGGTAGAATTCTCGCCTGCCACGCGGGAGGCCCGGGTTCGATTCCCGGCCAATGCAGGAACATTTTGACAAGTATGCAACCCCATGAGGAAATAAATCTCTTTTGAGATTGCCAGGTTAACAGCAATCTCTGGTCATGGTAGAATTCTCAACTGACTCTTGAAAAGTCTGAGTTTGGGTTCACTTACCGTTTGGACATTTACGCATTCTCAGTGGACTTTTGTGAATCAATTGTAGATTTCCAGTGTGTGAGGTGATTTACTTTGTGCAAGGGGTTAGTTGTTAAATGGGAAACGAATATCCAACAAGTCAGTGACAACTGTCTTGAGTTTGGCCTTTGTGACTATGTCCTGGGATTTTCCACACACACCTCACCTTCTAACTACTATCGTGTGACTTGTGAGCGGTATAGAGCAAAATCGACTACATGCACATGTCCGTGAGGGTCTCAGCTTTCCATAGATGGGTCATAGTAGTCTCTAGCTCAAACCATTCAGTCTCTACAGATGTTTATGTTTGAAGGGTTAACACCCAACTCTCCAAATTTAGGGATAGTATCCAATGCTCCACATTTTTTCAACTAACCAACCCACCTGCTCCTTGTTATTATAGAGGTGAGTATCCCTGCCTGTCACGCGGGAGACCGGGTTCAATTCACCGACGGGGAGGAAAGACTGATTTTATTAGGGTGTACAATGTCTCTGAGCCCACAAAGCAGGAAATATGCTTTGAATTAAAGCTTTTTTATACGATATCCAGCTGTGGGGGTTATTTCAGCATCTCAAAGCATTGGTTGTTCAGTGGTAGAATTCTCACCTGCCACACGGGAGGCCCGGGTTCGATTCCCGGCCAATGCAGGAACATTTTGACAAGTATGCAACCCCATGAGGAAATAAATCTCTTTTGAGATTGCCAGGTTAACAGCAATCTCTGGTCATGGTAGAATTCTCAACTGACTCTTGAAAAGTCTGAGTTTGGGTTCACTTACCGTTTGGACATTTACGCATTCTCAGTAGACTTTTGTGAATCAATTGTAGATTTCCAGTGTGTGAGGTGATTTACTTTGTGCAAGGGGTTAGTTGTTAAATGGGAAACGAATATCCAACAAGTCAGTGACAACTGTCTTGAGTTTGGCCTTTGTGACTATGTCCTGGGATTTTCCACACACACCTCACCTTCTAACTACTATCGTGTGACTTGTGAGCGGTATAGAGCAAAATCGACTACATGTACGTGTCCGTGAGGGTCTCAGATTTCCATAGATGGGTCATAGTAGTCTCTAGCTCTAACCATTCAGTCTCTACAGATGTTTATGTTGCAAGGGTTAACACCAAACTCTCCAAATTTAGGGATAGTATCCAATGCTGTTCAGATTGCCAGGTTAACAGCAATCTCTGGTCATGGTAGAATTCTCAACTGTCTCTTGAAAAGTCTGAGTTTGGGTTCACTTACCGTTTGGACATTTACGCATTCTCAGTAGACTTTTGTGAATCCATTGTAGATTTCCAGTGTGTGAGGTGATTTACTTTGTGCAAGGTGTTAGTTGTTAAATGGGAAACGAATATCCAACAAGTCAGTGACAACTGTCTTGAGTTTGGCCTTTGTGACTATGTCCTGGGATTTTCCACACACACCTCACCTTCTAACTACTATCGTGTGACTTGTGAGCGGTATAGAGCAAAATCGACTACATGTACGTGTCCGTGAGGGTCTCAGATTTCCATAGATGGGTCATAGTAGCTCTAACCATTAAGTCTCTACAGATGTTTTTGTTGGAAGGGTTAACACCCAACTCTCGAAATTTAGGGATAGTATCCAATGCTCCACATTTTTTCAACTAACCAACACACCTGCTCCTTGTTATTATAGTGGTGAGGATCCCCGCCTGTCACGCGGGAGACCGGGGTTCAATTCCCCGACGGGGAGGAAAGATTGATTTTATTAGGGTGTACAATGTCTCTGAGCCCACAAAGCAGGAAATATCCTTTGAATTAAAGCTTTTTGATACAATATCCAGCTGTGGGGGTTATTTCAGCATTGCAAGGCATTGGTTGTTCAGTGGTAGAATTCTGGCCTGCCACGCGGGAGGCCCGGGTTCGATTCCCGGCCAATGCAGGAACTTTTGAACAAGTCATTTTGACAAGTATGCAACCCCATGAGGAAATAAATCTCTTTTGAGATTGCCAGGTTAACAGCAATCTCTGGTCATGGTAGAATTCTCAACTGACTCTTGAAAAGTCTGAGTTTGGGTTCACTTACCGTTTGGACATTTACGCATTCTCAGTAGACTTTTGTGAATCAATTGTAGATTTCCAGTGTGTGAGGTGATTTACTTTGTGCAAGGGGTTAGTTGTTAAATGGGAAACGAATATCCAACAAGTCAGTGACAACTGTCTTGAGTTTGGCCTTTGTGACTATGTCCTGGGATTTTCCACACACACCTCACCTTCTAACTACTATCGTGTGACTTGTGAGCGGTATAGAGCAAAATCGACTACATGTACGTGTCCGTGAGGGTCTCAGATTTCCATAGATGGGTCATAGTAGTCTCTAGCTCTAACCATTCAGTCTCTACAGATGTTTATGTTGCAAGGGTTAACACCAAACTCTCCAAATTTAGGGATAGTATCCAATGCTGTTCAGATTGCCAGGTTAACAGCAATCTCTGGTCATGGTAGAATTCTCAACTGTCTCTTGAAAAGTCTGAGTTTGGGTTCACTTACCGTTTGGACATTTACGCATTCTCAGTAGACTTTTGTGAATCCATTGTAGATTTCCAGTGTGTGAGGTGATTTACTTTGTGCAAGGTGTTAGTTGTTAAATGGGAAACGAATATCCAACAAGTCAGTGACAACTGTCTTGAGTTTGGCCTTTGTGACTATGTCCTGGGATTTTCCACACACACCTCACCTTCTAACTACTATCGTGTGACTTGTGAGCGGTATAGAGCAAAATCGACTACATGTACGTGTCCGTGAGGGTCTCAGATTTCCATAGATGGGTCATAGTAGTCTCTAGCTCTAACCATTCAGTCTCTACAGATGTTTATGTTGCAAGGGTTAACACCAAACTCTCCAAATTTAGGGATAGTATCCAATGCTGTTCAGATTGCCAGGTTAACAGCAATCTCTGGTCATGGTAGAATTCTCAACTGTCTCTTGAAAAGTCTGAGTTTGGGTTCACTTACCGTTTGGACATTTACGCATTCTCAGTAGACTTTTGTGAATCCATTGTAGATTTCCAGTGTGTGAGGTGATTTACTTTGTGCAAGGTGTTAGTTGTTAAATGGGAAACGAATATCCAACAAGTCAGTGACAACTGTCTTGAGTTTGGCCTTTGTGACTATGTCCTGGGATTTTCCACACACACCTCACCTTCTAACTACTATCGTGTGACTTGTGAGCGGTATAGAGCAAAATCGACTACATGTACGTGTCCGTGAGGGTCTCAGATTTCCATAGATGGGTCATAGTAGTCTCTAGCTCTAACCATTCAGTCTCTACAGATGTTTATGTTGCAAGGGTTAACACCAAACTCTCCAAATTTAGGGATAGTATCCAATGCTGTTCAGATTGCCAGGTTAACAGCAATCTCTGGTCATGGTAGAATTCTCAACTGTCTCTTGAAAAGTCTGAGTTTGGGTTCACTTACCGTTTGGACATTTACGCATTCTCAGTAGACTTTTGTGAATCCATTGTAGATTTCCAGTGTGTGAGGTGATTTACTTTGTGCAAGGTGTTAGTTGTTAAATGGGAAACGAATATCCAACAAGTCAGTGACAACTGTCTTGAGTTTGGCCTTTGTGACTATGTCCTGGGATTTTCCACACACACCTCACCTTCTAACTACTATCGTGTGACTTGTGAGCGGTATAGAGCAAAATCGACTACATGTACGTGTCCGTGAGGGTCTCAGATTTCCATAGATGGGTCATAGTAGCTCTAACCATTCAGTCTCTACAGATGTTTTTGTTGGAAGGGTTAACACCCAACTCTCGAAATGTAGGGATAGTATCCAATGCTCCACATTTTTTCAACTTACCAACACACCTGCTCCTCGTTAGTATAGTGGTGAGGATCCCCGCCTGTCACGCGGGAGACCGGGGTTCAATTCCCCGACGGGGAGGAAAGATTGATTTTATTAGGGTGTACAATGTCTCTGAGCCCACAAAGCAGGAAATATCCTTTGAATTAAAGCTTTTTGATACGATATCCAGCTGTGGGGGTTATTTCAGCATTGCAAGGCATTGGTTGTTCAGTGGTAGAATTCTGGCCTGCCACGCGGGTGGCCCGGGTTCGATTCCCGGCCAATGTAGGAACTTTTGAACAAGTCATTTTGACAAGTATGCAACCCCCTGAGGAAGAAATCTCTTTTGAGATTGCCAGGTTAACAGCAATCTCTGGTCATGGTAGAATTTTCAACTGACTCTTGAAAAGTCTGAGTTTGGGTTCACTTACCGTTTGGACATTTACGCATTCTCAGTAGACTTTTGTGAATCCATTGTAGATTTCCAGTGTGTGAGGTGATTTACTTTGTGCAAGGTGTTAGTTGTTAAATGGGAAACGAATATCCAACAAGTCAGTGACAACTGTCTTGAGTTTGGCCTTTGTGACTATGTCCTGGGATTTTCCACACACACCTCACCTTCTAACTACTATCGTGTGACTTGTGAGCGGTATAGAGCAAAATCGACTACATGTACGTGTCCGTGAGGGTCTCAGATTTCCATAGATGGGTCATAGTAGTCTCTAGCTCTAACCATTCAGTCTCTACAGATGTTTATGTTGCAAGGGTTAACACCAAACTCTCCAAATTTAGGGATAGTATCCAATGCTGTTCAGATTGCCAGGTTAACAGCAATCTCTGGTCATGGTAGAATTCTCAACTGTCTCTTGAAAAGTCTGAGTTTGGGTTCACTTACCGTTTGGACATTTACGCATTCTCAGTAGACTTTTGTGAATCCATTGTAGATTTCCAGTGTGTGAGGTGATTTACTTTGTGCAAGGTGTTAGTTGTTAAATGGGAAATGAATATCCAACAAGTCAGTGACAACTGTCTTGAGTTTGGCCTTTGTGACTATGTCCTGGGATTTTCCACACACACCTCACCTTCTAACTACTATCGTGTGACTTGTGAGCGGTATAGAGCAAAATCGACTACATGTACGTGTCCGTGAGGGTCTCAGATTTCCATAGATGGGTCATAGTAGCTCTAACCATTAAGTCTCTACAGATGTTTTTGTTGGAAGGGTTAACACCCAACTCTCGAAATTTAGGGATAGTATCCAATGCTCCACATTTTTTCAACTAACCAACACACCTGCTCCTTGTTATTATAGTGGTGAGGATCCCCGCCTGTCACGCGGGAGACCGGGGTTCAATTCCCCGACGGGGAGGAAAGATTGATTTTATTAGGGTGTACAATGTCTCTGAGCCCACAAAGCAGGAAATATCCTTTGAATTAAAGCTTTTTGATACAATATCCAGCTGTGGGGGTTATTTCAGCATTGCAAGGCATTGGTTGTTCAGTGGTAGAATTCTGGCCTGCCACGCGGGAGGCCCGGGTTCGATTCCCGGCCAATGCAGGAACTTTTGAACAAGTCATTTTGACAAGTATGCAACCCCATGAGGAAATAAATCTCTTTTGAGATTGCCAGGTTAACAGCAATCTCTGGTCATGGTAGAATTCTCAACTGACTCTTGAAAAGTCTGAGTTTGGGTTCACTTACCGTTTGGACATTTACGCATTCTCAGTAGACTTTTGTGAATCAATTGTAGATTTCCAGTGTGTGAGGTGATTTACTTTGTGCAAGGGGTTAGTTGTTAAATGGGAAACGAATATCCAACAAGTCAGTGACAACTGTCTTGAGTTTGGCCTTTGTGACTATGTCCTGGGATTTTCCACACACACCTCACCTTCTAACTACTATCGTGTGACTTGTGAGCGGTATAGAGCAAAATCGACTACATGTACGTGTCCGTGAGGGTCTCAGATTTCCATAGATGGGTCATAGTAGTCTCTAGCTCTAACCATTCAGTCTCTACAGATGTTTATGTTGCAAGGGTTAACACCAAACTCTCCAAATTTAGGGATAGTATCCAATGCTGTTCAGATTGCCAGGTTAACAGCAATCTCTGGTCATGGTAGAATTCTCAACTGTCTCTTGAAAAGTCTGAGTTTGGGTTCACTTACCGTTTGGACATTTACGCATTCTCAGTAGACTTTTGTGAATCCATTGTAGATTTCCAGTGTGTGAGGTGATTTACTTTGTGCAAGGTGTTAGTTGTTAAATGGGAAACGAATATCCAACAAGTCAGTGACAACTGTCTTGAGTTTGGCCTTTGTGACTATGTCCTGGGATTTTCCACACACACCTCACCTTCTAACTACTATCGTGTGACTTGTGAGCGGTATAGAGCAAAATCGACTACATGTACGTGTCCGTGAGGGTCTCAGATTTCCATAGATGGGTCATAGTAGTCTCTAGCTCTAACCATTCAGTCTCTACAGATGTTTATGTTGCAAGGGTTAACACCAAACTCTCCAAATTTAGGGATAGTATCCAATGCTGTTCAGATTGCCAGGTTAACAGCAATCTCTGGTCATGGTAGAATTCTCAACTGTCTCTTGAAAAGTCTGAGTTTGGGTTCACTTACCGTTTGGACATTTACGCATTCTCAGTAGACTTTTGTGAATCCATTGTAGATTTCCAGTGTGTGAGGTGATTTACTTTGTGCAAGGTGTTAGTTGTTAAATGGGAAACGAATATCCAACAAGTCAGTGACAACTGTCTTGAGTTTGGCCTTTGTGACTATGTCCTGGGATTTTCCACACACACCTCACCTTCTAACTACTATCGTGTGACTTGTGAGCGGTATAGAGCAAAATCGACTACATGTACGTGTCCGTGAGGGTCTCAGATTTCCATAGATGGGTCATAGTAGTCTCTAGCTCTAACCATTCAGTCTCTACAGATGTTTATGTTGCAAGGGTTAACACCAAACTCTCCAAATTTAGGGATAGTATCCAATGCTGTTCAGATTGCCAGGTTAACAGCAATCTCTGGTCATGGTAGAATTCTCAACTGTCTCTTGAAAAGTCTGAGTTTGGGTTCACTTACCGTTTGGACATTTACGCATTCTCAGTAGACTTTTGTGAATCCATTGTAGATTTCCAGTGTGTGAGGTGATTTACTTTGTGCAAGGTGTTAGTTGTTAAATGGGAAACGAATATCCAACAAGTCAGTGACAACTGTCTTGAGTTTGGCCTTTGTGACTATGTCCTGGGATTTTCCACACACACCTCACCTTCTAACTACTATCGTGTGACTTGTGAGCGGTATAGAGCAAAATCGACTACATGTACGTGTCCGTGAGGGTCTCAGATTTCCATAGATGGGTCATAGTAGTCTCTAGCTCTAACCATTCAGTCTCTACAGATGTTTATGTTGCAAGGGTTAACACCAAACTCTCCAAATTTAGGGATAGTATCCAATGCTGTTCAGATTGCCAGGTTAACAGCAATCTCTGGTCATGGTAGAATTCTCAACTGTCTCTTGAAAAGTCTGAGTTTGGGTTCACTTACCGTTTGGACATTTACGCATTCTCAGTAGACTTTTGTGAATCCATTGTAGATTTCCAGTGTGTGAGGTGATTTACTTTGTGCAAGGTGTTAGTTGTTAAATGGGAAACGAATATCCAACAAGTCAGTGACAACTGTCTTGAGTTTGGCCTTTGTGACTATGTCCTGGGATTTTCCACACACACCTCACCTTCTAACTACTATCGTGTGACTTGTGAGCGGTATAGAGCAAAATCGACTACATGTACGTGTCCGTGAGGGTCTCAGATTTCCATAGATGGGTCATAGTAGCTCTAACCATTCAGTCTCTACAGATGTTTTTGTTGGAAGGGTTAACACCCAACTCTCGAAATGTAGGGATAGTATCCAATGCTCCACATTTTTTCAACTTACCAACACACCTGCTCCTCGTTAGTATAGTGGTGAGGATCCCCGCCTGTCACGCGGGAGACCGGGGTTCAATTCCCCGACGGGGAGGAAAGATTGATTTTATTAGGGTGTACAATGTCTCTGAGCCCACAAAGCAGGAAATATCCTTTGAATTAAAGCTTTTTGATACGATATCCAGCTGTGGGGGTTATTTCAGCATTGCAAGGCATTGGTTGTTCAGTGGTAGAATTCTGGCCTGCCACGCGGGTGGCCCGGGTTCGATTCCCGGCCAATGTAGGAACTTTTGAACAAGTCATTTTGACAAGTATGCAACCCCCTGAGGAAGAAATCTCTTTTGAGATTGCCAGGTTAACAGCAATCTCTGGTCATGGTAGAATTTTCAACTGACTCTTGAAAAGTCTGAGTTTGGGTTCACTTACCGTTTGGACATTTACGCATTCTCAGTAGACTTTTGTGAATCCATTGTAGATTTCCAGTGTGTGAGGTGATTTACTTTGTGCAAGGTGTTAGTTGTTAAATGGGAAACGAATATCCAACAAGTCAGTGACAACTGTCTTGAGTTTGGCCTTTGTGACTATGTCCTGGGATTTTCCACACACACCTCACCTTCTAACTACTATAGTGTGACTTGTGAGCGGTATAGAGCAAAATCGACTACATGTACGTGTCCGTGAGGGTCTCAGATTTCCATAGATGGGTCATAGTAGTCTCTAGCTCTAACCATTCAGTCTCTACAGATGTTTATGTTGCAAGGGTTAACACCAAACTCTCCAAATTTAGGGATAGTATCCAATGCTGTTCAGATTGCCAGGTTAACAGCAATCTCTGGTCATGGTAGAATTCTCAACTGTCTCTTGAAAAGTCTGAGTTTGGGTTCACTTACCGTTTGGACATTTACGCATTCTCAGTAGACTTTTGTGAATCCATTGTAGATTTCCAGTGTGTGAGGTGATTTACTTTGTGCAAGGTGTTAGTTGTTAAATGGGAAATGAATATCCAACAAGTCAGTGACAACTGTCTTGAGTTTGGCCTTTGTGACTATGTCCTGGGATTTTCCACACACACCTCACCTTCTAACTACTATCGTGTGACTTGTGAGCGGTATAGAGCAAAATCGACTACATGTACGTGTCCGTGAGGGTCTCAGATTTCCATAGATGGGTCATAGTAGCTCTAACCATTAAGTCTCTACAGATGTTTTTGTTGGAAGGGTTAACACCCAACTCTCGAAATTTAGGGATAGTATCCAATGCTCCACATTTTTTCAACTAACCAACACACCTGCTCCTTGTTATTATAGTGGTGAGGATCCCCGCCTGTCACGCGGGAGACCGGGGTTCAATTCCCCGACGGGGAGGAAAGATTGATTTTATTAGGGTGTACAATGTCTCTGAGCCCACAAAGCAGGAAATATCCTTTGAATTAAAGCTTTTTGATACAATATCCAGCTGTGGGGGTTATTTCAGCATTGCAAGGCATTGGTTGTTCAGTGGTAGAATTCTGGCCTGCCACGCGGGAGGCCCGGGTTCGATTCCCGGCCAATGCAGGAACTTTTGAACAAGTCATTTTGACAAGTATGCAACCCCATGAGGAAATAAATCTCTTTTGAGATTGCCAGGTTAACAGCAATCTCTGGTCATGGTAGAATTCTCAACTGACTCTTGAAAAGTCTGAGTTTGGGTTCACTTACCGTTTGGACATTTACGCATTCTCAGTAGACTTTTGTGAATCAATTGTAGATTTCCAGTGTGTGAGGTGATTTACTTTGTGCAAGGGGTTAGTTGTTAAATGGGAAACGAATATCCAACAAGTCAGTGACAACTGTCTTGAGTTTGGCCTTTGTGACTATGTCCTGGGATTTTCCACACACACCTCACCTTCTAACTACTATCGTGTGACTTGTGAGCGGTATAGAGCAAAATCGACTACATGTACGTGTCCGTGAGGGTCTCAGATTTCCATAGATGGGTCATAGTAGCTCTAACCATTAAGTCTCTACAGATGTTTTTGTTGGAAGGGTTAACACCCAACTCTCGAAATTTAGGGATAGTATCCAATGCTCCACATTTTTTCAACTAACCAACACACCTGCTCCTTGTTATTATAGTGGTGAGGATCCCCGCCTGTCACGCGGGAGACCGGGGTTCAATTCCCCGACGGGGAGGAAAGATTGATTTTATTAGGGTGTACAATGTCTCTGAGCCCACAAAGCAGGAAATATCCTTTGAATTAAAGCTTTTTGATACAATATCCAGCTGTGGGGGTTATTTCAGCATTGCAAGGCATTGGTTGTTCAGTGGTAGAATTCTGGCCTGCCACGCGGGAGGCCCGGGTTCGATTCCCGGCCAATGCAGGAACTTTTGAACAAGTCATTTTGACAAGTATGCAACCCCATGAGGAAATAAATCTCTTTTGAGATTGCCAGGTTAACAGCAATCTCTGGTCATGGTAGAATTTTCAACTGACTCTTGAAAAGTCTGAGTTTGGGTTCACTTACCGTTTGGACATTTACGCATTCTCAGTAGACTTTTGTGAATCCATTGTAGATTTCCAGTGTGTGAGGTGATTTACTTTGTGCAAGGTGTTAGTTGTTAAATGGGAAACGAATATCCAACAAGTCAGTGACAACTGTCTTGAGTTTGGCCTTTGTGACTATGTCCTGGGATTTTCCACACACACCTCACCTTCTAACTACTATAGTGTGACTTGTGAGCGGTATAGAGCAAAATCGACTACATGTACGTGTCCGTGAGGGTCTCAGATTTCCATAGATGGGTCATAGTAGTCTCTAGCTCTAACCATTCAGTCTCTACAGATGTTTATGTTGCAAGGGTTAACACCAAACTCTCCAAATTTAGGGATAGTATCCAATGCTGTTCAGATTGCCAGGTTAACAGCAATCTCTGGTCATGGTAGAATTCTCAACTGTCTCTTGAAAAGTCTGAGTTTGGGTTCACTTACCGTTTGGACATTTACGCATTCTCAGTAGACTTTTGTGAATCCATTGTAGATTTCCAGTGTGTGAGGTGATTTACTTTGTGCAAGGTGTTAGTTGTTAAATGGGAAATGAATATCCAACAAGTCAGTGACAACTGTCTTGAGTTTGGCCTTTGTGACTATGTCCTGGGATTTTCCACACACACCTCACCTTCTAACTACTATCGTGTGACTTGTGAGCGGTATAGAGCAAAATCGACTACATGTACGTGTCCGTGAGGGTCTCAGATTTCCATAGATGGGTCATAGTAGCTCTAACCATTAAGTCTCTACAGATGTTTTTGTTGGAAGGGTTAACACCCAACGCTCGAAATTTAGGGATAGTATCCAATGCTCCACATTTTTTCAACTAACCAACACACCTGCTCCTTGTTATTATAGTGGTGAGGATCCCCGCCTGTCACGCGGGAGACCGGGGTTCAATTCCCCGACGGGGAGGAAAGATTGATTTTATTAGGGTGTACAATGTCTCTGAGCCCACAAAGCAGGAAATATCCTTTGAATTAAAGCTTTTTGATACAATATCCAGCTGTGGGGGTTATTTCAGCATTGCAAGGCATTGGTTGTTCAGTGGTAGAATTCTGGCCTGCCACGCGGGAGGCCCGGGTTCGATTCCCGGCCAATGCAGGAACTTTTGAACAAGTCATTTTGACAAGTATGCAACCCCATGAGGAAATAAATCTCTTTTGAGATTGCCAGGTTAACAGCAATCTCTGGTCATGGTAGAATTCTCAACTGACTCTTGAAAAGTCTGAGTTTGGGTTCACTTACCGTTTGGACATTTACGCATTCTCAGTAGACTTTTGTGAATCAATTGTAGATTTCCAGTGTGTGAGGTGATTTACTTTGTGCAAGGGGTTAGTTGTTAAATGGGAAACGAATATCCAACAAGTCAGTGACAACTGTCTTGAGTTTGGCCTTTGTGACTATGTCCTGGGATTTTCCACACACACCTCACCTTCTAACTACTATCGTGTGACTTGTGAGCGGTATAGAGCAAAATCGACTACATGTACGTGTCCGTGAGGGTCTCAGATTTCCATAGATGGGTCATAGTAGCTCTAACCATTAAGTCTCTACAGATGTTTTTGTTGGAAGGGTTAACACCCAACTCTCGAAATTTAGGGATAGTATCCAATGCTCCACATTTTTTCAACTAACCAACACACCTGCTCCTTGTTATTATAGTGGTGAGGATCCCCGCCTGTCACGCGGGAGACCGGGGTTCAATTCCCCGACGGGGAGGAAAGATTGATTTTATTAGGGTGTACAATGTCTCTGAGCCCACAAAGCAGGAAATATCCTTTGAATTAAAGCTTTTTGATACAATATCCAGCTGTGGGGGTTATTTCAGCATTGCAAGGCATTGGTTGTTCAGTGGTAGAATTCTGGCCTGCCACGCGGGAGGCCCGGGTTCGATTCCCGGCCAATGCAGGAACTTTTGAACAAGTCATTTTGACAAGTATGCAACCCCATGAGGAAATAAATCTCTTTTGAGATTGCCAGGTTAACAGCAATCTCTGGTCATGGTAGAATTCTCAACTGACTCTTGAAAAGTCTGAGTTTGGGTTCACTTACCGTTTGGACATTTACGCATTCTCAGTAGACTTTTGTGAATCAATTGTAGATTTCCAGTGTGTGAGGTGATTTACTTTGTGCAAGGGGTTAGTTGTTAAATGGGAAACGAATATCCAACAAGTCAGTGACAACTGTCTTGAGTTTGGCCTTTGTGACTATGTCCTGGGATTTTCCACACACACCTCACCTTCTAACTACTATCGTGTGACTTGTGAGCGGTATAGAGCAAAATCGACTACATGTACGTGTCCGTGAGGGTCTCAGATTTCCATAGATGGGTCATAGTAGTCTCTAGCTCTAACCATTCAGTCTCTACAGATGTTTATGTTGCAAGGGTTAACACCAAACTCTCCAAATTTAGGGATAGTATCCAATGCTGTTCAGATTGCCAGGTTAACAGCAATCTCTGGTCATGGTAGAATTCTCAACTGTCTCTTGAAAAGTCTGAGTTTGGGTTCACTTACCGTTTGGACATTTACGCATTCTCAGTAGACTTTTGTGAATCCATTGTAGATTTCCAGTGTGTGAGGTGATTTACTTTGTGCAAGGTGTTAGTTGTTAAATGGGAAACGAATATCCAA
This sequence comes from Salmo salar, assembly GCF_965601325.2. Lineage (NCBI taxonomy): Eukaryota > Metazoa > Chordata > Actinopteri > Salmoniformes > Salmonidae > Salmo > Salmo salar. Next base: position 133,586,724 of record NC_138291.1, on the reverse strand, counting down.
CAAGTCAGTGACAACTGTCTTGAGTTTGGCCTTTGTGACTATGTCCTGGGATTTTCCACACACACCTCACCTTCTAACTACTATCGTGTGACTTGTGAGCGGTATAGAGCAAAATCGACTACATGTACGTGTCCGTGAGGGTCTCAGATTTCCATAGATGGGTCATAGTAGTCTCTAGCTCTAACCATTCAGTCTCTACAGATGTTTATGTTGCAAGGGTTAACACCAAACTCTCCAAATTTAGGGATAGTATCCAATGCTGTTCAGATTGCCAGGTTAACAGCAATCTCTGGTCATGGTAGAATTCTCAACTGTCTCTTGAAAAGTCTGAGTTTGGGTTCACTTACCGTTTGGACATTTACGCATTCTCAGTAGACTTTTGTGAATCCATTGTAGATTTCCAGTGTGTGAGGTGATTTACTTTGTGCAAGGTGTTAGTTGTTAAATGGGAAACGAATATCCAACAAGTCAGTGACAACTGTCTTGAGTTTGGCCTTTGTGACTATGTCCTGGGATTTTCCACACACACCTCACCTTCTAACTACTATCGTGTGACTTGTGAGCGGTATAGAGCAAAATCGACTACATGTACGTGTCCGTGAGGGTCTCAGATTTCCATAGATGGGTCATAGTAGCTCTAACCATTCAGTCTCTACAGATGTTTTTGTTGGAAGGGTTAACACCCAACTCTCGAAATGTAGGGATAGTATCCAATGCTCCACATTTTTTCAACTTACCAACACACCTGCTCCTCGTTAGTATAGTGGTGAGGATCCCCGCCTGTCACGCGGGAGACCGGGGTTCAATTCCCCGACGGGGAGGAAAGATTGATTTTATTAGGGTGTACAATGTCTCTGAGCCCACAAAGCAGGAAATATCCTTTGAATTAAAGCTTTTTGATACGATATCCAGCTGTGGGGGTTATTTCAGCATTGCAAGGCATTGGTTGTTCAGTGGTAGAATTCTGGCCTGCCACGCGGGTGGCCCGGGTTCGATTCCCGGCCAATGTAGGAACTTTTGAACAAGTCATTTTGACAAGTATGCAACCCCCTGAGGAAGAAATCTCTTTTGAGATTGCCAGGTTAACAGCAATCTCTGGTCATGGTAGAATTCTCAACTGACTCTTGAAAAGTCTGAGTTTGGGTTCACTTACCGTTTGGACATTTACGCATTCTCAGTAGACTTTTGTGAATCCATTGTAGATTTCCAGTGTGTGAGGTGATTTACTTTGTGCAAGGTGTTAGTTGTTAAATGGGAAACGAATATCCAACAAGTCAGTGACAACTGTCTTGAGTTTGGCCTTTGTGACTATGTCCTGGGATTTTCCACACACACCTCACCTTCTAACTACTATAGTGTGACTTGTGAGCGGTATAGAGCAAAATCGACTGCATGTACGTGTCCGTGAGGGTCTCAGATTTCCATAGATGGGTCATAGTAGTCTCTAGCTCTAACCATTCAGTCTCTACAGATGTTTATGTTGCAAGGGTTAACACCAAACTCTCCAAATTTAGGGATAGTATCCAATGCTGTTCAGATTGCCAGGTTAACAGCAATCTCTGGTCATGGTAGAATTCTCAACTGTCTCTTGAAAAGTCTGAGTTTGGGTTCACTTACCGTTTGGACATTTACGCATTCTCAGTAGACTTTTGTGAATCCATTGTAGATTTCCAGTGTGTGAGGTGATTTACTTTGTGCAAGGTGTTAGTTGTTAAATGGGAAATGAATATCCAACAAGTCAGTGACAACTGTCTTGAGTTTGGCCTTTGTGACTATGTCCTGGGATTTTCCACACACACCTCACCTTCTAACTACTATCGTGTGACTTGTGAGCGGTATAGAGCAAAATCGACTACATGTACGTGTCCGTGAGGGTCTCAGATTTCCATAGATGGGTCATAGTAGCTCTAACCATTCAGTCTCTACAGATGTTTTTGTTGGAAGGGTTATCCTGTTAGGGCTAGGGGGCAGTATTGACACGGCTGGATAAAAAACATACCCGATTTAATCTGGTTACCACTCCTACCCAGTAACTAGAATATGCATATACTTATTACATATGGATAGAAAACACCCTAAATTTTCTAAAACTGTTTGAATGGTGTCTGTGAGTATAACAGAACTCAAATGGCAGGTCAAAACCTGAGAGATTCCTTTACAGGAAGTGGCCTGTCTGACCATTTCTTGAACTTGTTTTCCATCTCTATCATTTACTAAGGATCTCTGCTCTAACGTGACACTTCCCACGTCTTCCATAGGCTCTCAGAGCCCGGGAAAAAACAGAATGTCGTCATTCCAGCCCCAGGCTGAAACACATTATCGCCTTTCTCAAGTGGCCGATCAAGGGACACTGGCTTATGCGCATGACCCCGACCGCCCCCGCCTTTGGGATTTTTTCCTCTGTTTGCCGAAAAGGAGATTCCCTGTCGGAATATTATCGCTTTTCTACGAGAAAAATGTCATAAAAATTGATTTTAAACAGCGGTTGACATGCTTCGAAGTACGGTAATGGAATACTTAGAATTTTATTGTCACGAATTGCGCCATGCGCGCGACACTTCTTTACTATTTCGGATAGTGTCTGGAACGCACGAACAAAACGCCGCTATTCGGATATAACGATGGATTATTTTGGACCAAACCAACATTTGTTATTGAAGTAGCAGTCCTGGGTGTGTATTCTGACGAAGACAACAAAAGGTAATCAAACTTTTATAATAGTAAATATGATTATGGTGAGTGCTAAACTTGCCGGGTGTCTAAATAGCGAGCCCGTGATGCCTGGGCTATGTACTTAGAATATTGCAAAATGTGCTTTCACCAAAAAGCTATTTTAAAATCGGACATATCGAGTGCATAGAGGAGGTCTGTATCTATAATTCTTAAAATAATTGTTATGCTTTTTGTGAACGTTTATCGTGAGTAATTTAGTAAAATGTTAGCGAATTCCCCGGAAGTTTGCGGGGGGTATGCTAGTTCTGAACGTCACATGCTAATGTAAAAAGCTGGTTTTTGATATAAATATGAACTTGATTGAACAAAACATGCATGTATTGTGTAACATAATGTCCTAGGGTTGTCATCTGATGAAGATCATCAAAGGTGAGTGCTGCATTTAGCTGTCTTCTGGGTTTTGGTGACATTATATGCTGGCTTGAAAAATGGGTGTCTGATTATTTCTGGCTTGGTACTCTGCTGACATAATCTACTGTTTTGCTTTCGTTGTAAAGCCTTTTTGAAATCGGACAGTGTGGTTAGAATAACGAGAGTCTTGTCTGTAAATGGCTGTAAAATAGTCATATGTTTGAGAAATTGAAGTAATAGGATTTTTAAGGTTTTGAAAATCGCGCCACAGGATAGCAGTGGCTGTTACGTAGGTGGGACGAATTCGTCCCGCCTAGCCTAGAGAGGCTAACACCCAACTCTCGAAATTTAGGGATAGTATCCAATGCTCCACTTTTTTTCAACTAACCAACCCACCTGCTCCTCGTTAGTATGGTGGTGAGGATCCCCGCCTGTCACGCGGGAGACCGGGGTTCAATTCCCCGACGGGGAGGAAAGATTGATTTTATTAGGGTGTACAATGTCTCTGAGCCCACAAAGCAGGAAATATCCTTTGAATTAAAGCTTTTTGATACGATATCCAGCTGTGGGGGTTATTTCAGCATTGCAAGGCATTGGTTGTTCAGTGGTAGAATTCTGGCCTGCCACGCGGGTGGCCCGGGTTCGATTCCCGGCCAATGTAGGAACTTTTGAACAAGTCATTTTGACAAGTATGCAACCCCCTGAGGAAGAAATCTCTTTTGAGATTGCCAGGTTAACAGCAATCTCTGGTCATGGTAGAATTCTCAACTGACTCTTGAAAAGTCTGAGTTTGGGTTCACTTACCGTTTGGACATTTACGCATTCTCAGTAGACTTTTGTGAATCCATTGTAGATTTCCAGTGTGTGAGGTGATTTACTTTGTGCAAGGTGTTAGTTGTTAAATGGGAAACGAATATCCAACAAGTCAGTGACAACTGTCTTGAGTTTGGCCTTTGTGACTATGTCCTGGGATTTTCCACACAGACCTCACCTTCTAACTACTATCGTGTGACTTGTGAGCGGTATAGAGCAAAATCGACTACATGTACGTGTCCGTGAGGGTCTCAGATTTCCATAGATGGGTCATAGTAGTCTCTAGCTCTAACCATTCAGTCTCTACAGATGTTTATGTTGCAAGGGTTAACACCAAACTCTCCAAATTTAGGGATAGTATCCAATGCTGTTCAGATTGCCAGGTTAACAGCAATCTCTGGTCATGGTAGAATTCTCAACTGTCTCTTGAAAAGTCTGAGTTTGGGTTCACTTACCGTTTGGACATTTACGCATTCTCAGTAGACTTTTGTGAATCCATTGTAGATTTCCAGTGTGTGAGGTGATTTACTTTGTGCAAGGTGTTAGTTGTTAAATGGGAAACGAATATCCAACAAGTCAGTGACAACTGTCTTGAGTTTGGCCTTTGTGACTATGTCCTGGGATTTTCCACACACACCTCACCTTCTAACTACTATCGTGTGACTTGTGAGCGGTATAGAGCAAAATCGACTACATGTACGTGTCCGTGAGGGTCTCAGATTTCCATAGATGGGTCATAGTAGCTCTAACCATTCAGTCTCTACAGATGTTTTTGTTGGAAGGGTTAACACCCAACTCTCGAAATTTAGGGATAGTATCCAATGCTCCTCATTTTTTCAACTAACCAACCCACCTGCTCCTCGTTAGTATAGTGGTGAGGATCCCCGCCTGTCACGCGGGAGACCGGGGTTCAATTCCCCGACGGGGAGGAAAGGTTGCTTTTATTAGGGTGTACAATGTCTCTGAGCCCACAAAGCAGGAAATATCCTTTGAATTAAAGCTTTTTGATACGATATCCAGCTGTGGGGGTTATTTCAGCATTGCGAGGCATTGGTTGTTCAGTGGTAGAATTCTGGCCTGCCACGCGGGTGGCCCGAGTTCGATTCCCGGCCAATGTAGGAACTTTTGAACAAGTCATTTTGACAAGTATGCAACCCCCTGAGGAAGAAATCTCTTTTGAGATTGCCAGGTTAACAGCAATCTCTGGTCATGGTAGAATTCTCAACTGACTCTTGAAAAGTCTGAGTTTGGGTTCACTTACCGTTTGGACATTTACGCATTCTTAGTAGACTTTTGTGAATCCATTGTAGATTTCCAGTGTGTGAGGTGATTTACTTTGTGCAAGGTGTTAGTTGTTAAATGGGAAACGAATATCCAACAAGTCAGTGACAACTGTCTTGAGTTTGGCCTTTGTGACTATGTCCTGGGATTTTCCACACACACCTCACCTTCTAACTACTATCGTGTGACTTGTGAGCGGTATAGAGCAAAATCGACTACTTGTACGTGTCCGTGAGGGTCTCAGATTTCCATAGATGGGTCATAGTAGTCTCTAGCTCTAACCATTCAGTCTCTACAGATGTTTATGTTGCAAGGGTTAACACCAAACTCTCCAAATTTAGGGATAGTATCCAATGCTGTTCAGATTGCCAGGTTAACAGCAATCTCTGGTCATGGTAGAATTCTCAACTGTCTCTTGAAAAGTCTGAGTTTGGGTTCACTTACCGTTTGGACATTTACGCATTCTCAGTAGACTTTTGTGAATCCATTGTAGATTTCCAGTGTGTGAGGTGATTTACTTTGTGCAAGGTGTTAGTTGTTAAATGGGAAACGAATATCCAACAAGTCAGTGACAACTGTCTTGAGTTTGGCCTTTGTGACTATGTCCTGGGATTTTCCACACACACCTCACCTTCTAACTACTATCGTGTGACTTGTGAGCGGTATAGAGCAAAATCGACTACATGTACGTGTCCGTGAGGGTCTCAGATTTCCATAGATGGGTCATAGTAGCTCTAACCATTCAGTCTCTACAGATGTTTTTGTTGGAAGGGTTAACACCCAACTCTCGAAATTTAGGGATAGTATCCAATGCTCCACATTTTTTCAACTAACCAACCCACCTGCTCCTCGTTAGTATAGTATTGAGTATCCCCGCCTGTCACGCGGGAGACCGGGGTTCAATTCCCCGACGGGGAGGAAAGATTGATTTTATTAGGGTGTACAACGTCTCTGAGCCCACAAAGCAGGAAATATCCTTTGAATTAAAGCTTTTTGATACGATATCCAGCTGTGGGGGTTTTTCCAGCATTGCAAGGCGTTGGTTGTTCAGTGGTAGAATTCTGGCCTGCCACGCGGGTGGCCCGGGTTCGATTCCCGGCCAATGTAGGAACTTTTGAACAAGTCATTTTGACAAGTATGCAACCCCCTGAGGAAGAAATCTCTTTTGAGATTGCCAGGTTAACAGCAATCTCTGGTCATGGTAGAATTCTCAACTGACTCTTGAAAAGTCTGAGTTTGGGTTCACTTACCGTTTGGACATTTACGCATTCTCAGTAGACTTTTGTGAATCCATTGTAGATTTCCAGTGTGTGAGGTGATTTACTTTGTGCAAGGTGTTAGTTGTTAAATGGGAAACGAATATCCAACAAGTCAGTGACAACTGTCTTGAGTTTGGCCTTTGTGACTATGTCCTGGGATTTTCCACACACACCTCACCTTCTAACTACTATCGTGTGACTTGTGAGCGGTATAGAGCAAAATCGACTACATGTACGTGTCCGTGAGGGTCTCAGATTTCCATAGATGGGTCATAGTAGCTCTAACCATTCAGTCTCTACAGATGTTTTTGTTGGAAGGGTTAACACCCAACTCTCGAAATTTAGGGATAGTATCCAATGCTCCACATTTTTTCAACTAACCAACCCACCTGCTCCTCGTTAGTATAGTATTGAGTATCCCCGCCTGTCACGCGGGAGACCGGGGTTCAATTCCCCGACGGGGAGGAAAGATTGATTTTATTAGGGTGTACAACGTCTCTGAGCCCACAAAGCAGGAAATATCCTTTGAATTAAAGCTTTTTGATACGATATCCAGCTGTGGGGGTTTTTCCAGCATTGCAAGGCGTTGGTTGTTCAGTGGTAGAATTCTGGCCTGCCACGCGGGTGGCCCGGGTTCGATTCCCGGCCAATGTAGGAACTTTTGAACAAGTCATTTTGACAAGTATGCAACCCCCTGAGGAAGAAATCTCTTTTGAGATTGCCAGGTTAACAGCAATCTCTGGTCATGGTAGAATTCTCAACTGACTCTTGAAAAGTCTGAGTTTGGGTTCACTTACCGTTTGGACATTTACGCATTCTCAGTAGACTTTTGTGAATCCATTGTAGATTTCCAGTGTGTGAGGTGATTTACTTTGTGCAAGGTGTTAGTTGTTAAATGGGAAACGAATATCCAACAAGTCAGTGACAACTGTCTTGAGTTTGGCCTTTGTGACTATGTCCTGGGATTTTCCACACACACCTCACCTTCTAACTACTATCGTGTGACTTGTGAGCGGTATAGAGCAAAATCGACTACATGTACGTGTCCGTGAGGGTCTCAGATTTCCATAGATGGGTCATAGTAGTCTCTAGCTCTAACCATTCAGTCTCTACAGATGTTTATGTTGCAAGGGTTAACACCAAACTCTCCAAATTTAGGGATAGTATCCAATGCTGTTCAGATTGCCAGGTTAACAGCAATCTCTGGTCATGGTAGAATTCTCAACTGTCTCTTGAAAAGTCTGAGATTGGGTTCACTTACCGTTTGGACATTTACGCATTCTCAGTAGACTTTTGTGAATCCATTGTAGATTTCCAGTGTGTGAGGTGATTTACTTTGTGCAAGGTGTTAGTTGTTAAATGGGAAACGAATATCCAACAAGTCAGTGACAACTGTCTTGAGTTTGGCCTTTGTGACTATGTCCTGGGATTTTCCACACACACCTCACCTTCTAACTACTATCGTGTGACTTGTGAGCGGTATAGAGCAAAATCGACTACATGTACGTGTCCGTGAGGGTCTCAGATTTCCATAGATGGGTCATAGTAGCTCTAACCATTCAGTCTCTACAGATGTTTTTGTTGGAAGGGTTAACACCCAACTCTCGAAATTTAGGGATAGTATCCAATGCTCCTCATTTTTTCAACTAACCAACCCACATGCTCCTCGTTAGTATAGTGGTGAGGATCCCCGCCTGTCACGCGGGAGACCGGGGTTCAATTCCCCGACGGGGAGGAAAGGTTGATTTTATTAGGGTGTACAATGTCTCTGAGCCCACAAAGCAGGAAATATCCTTTGAATTAAAGCTTTTTGATACGATATCCAGCTGTGGGGGTTATTTCAGCATTGCGAGGCATTGGTTGTTCAGTGGTAGAATTCTGGCCTGCCACGCGGGTGGCCCGAGTTCGATTCCCGGCCAATGTAGGAACTTTTGAACAAGTCATTTTGACAAGTATGCAACCCCCTGAGGAAGAAATCTCTTTTGAGATTGCCAGGTTAACAGCAATCTCTGGTCATGGTAGAATTCTCAACTGACTCTTGAAAAGTCTGAGTTTGGGTTCACTTACCGTTTGGACATTTACGCATTCTCAGTAGACTTTTGTGAATCCATTGTAGATTTCCAGTGTTTGAGGTGATTTACTTTGTGCAAGGTGTTAGTTGTTAAATGGGAAACGAATATCCAACAAGTCAGTGACAACTGTCTTGAGTTTGGCCTTTGTGACTATGTCCTGGGATTTTCCACACACACCTCACCTTCTAACTACTATCGTGTGACTTGTGAGCGGTATAGAGCAAAATCGACTACATGTACGTGTCCGTGAGGGTGTCAGATTTCCATAGATGGGTCATAGTAGTCTCTAGCTCTAACCATTCAGTCTCTACAGATGTTTATGTTGCAAGGGTTAACAACAAACTCTCCAAATTTAGGGATAGTATCCAATGCTGTTCAGATTGCCAGGTTAACAGCAATCTCTGTTCATGGTAGAATTCTCAACTGTCTCTTGAAAAGTCTGAGTTTGGGTTCACTTACCGTTTGGACATTTACGCATTCTCAGTAGACTTTTGTGAATCCATTGTAGATTTCCAGTGTGTGAGGTAATTTACTTTGTGCAAGGTGTTAGTTATTAAATGGGAAACGAATATCCAACAAGTCAGTGACAACTGTCTTGAGTTTGGCCTTTGTGACTATGTCCTGGGATTTTCCACACACACCTCACCTTCTAACTACTATCGTGTGACTTCTGAGCGGTATAGAGCAAAATCGACTACATGCACATGTCCGTGAGGGTCTCAGCTTTCCATAGATGGGTCATAGTAGTCTCTAGCTCTAACCATTCAGTCTCTACAGATGTTTATGTTTGAAGGGTTAACACCCAACTCTCCAAATTTAGGGATAGTATCCAATGCTCCACATTTTTTCAACTAACCAACCCACCTGCTCCTTGTTATTATAGAGGTGAGTATCCCTGCCTGTCACGCGGGAGACCGGGTTCAATTCACCGACGGGGAGGAAAGACTGATTTTATTAGGGTGTACAATGTCTCTGAGCCCACAAAGCAGGAAATATCCTTTGAATTAAAGCTTTTTTATACGATATCCAGCTGTGGGGGTTATTTCAGCATCGCAAAGCATTGGTTGTTCAGTGGTAGAATTCTCGCCTGCCACGCGGGAGGCCTGGGTTCGATTCCCGGCCAATGCAGGAACTTTTGAACAAGTCATTTTGACAAGTATGCAACCCCATGAGGAAATAAATCTCTTTTGAGATTGCCAGGTTAACAGCAATCTCTGGTCATGGTAGAATTCTCAACTGACTCTTGAAAAGTCTGAGTTTGGGTTCACTTACCGTTTGGACATTTACGCATTCTCAGTGGACTTTTGTGAATCAATTGTAGATTTCCAGTGTGTGAGGTGATTTACTTTGTGCAAGGTGTTAGTTGTTAAATGGGAAACGAATATCCAACAAGTCAGTGACAACTCTCTTGAGTTTGGCCTTTGTGACTATGTCCTGGGATTTTCCACACACACCTCACCTTCTAACTACTATCGTGTGACTTTTCAGCGGTATAGAGCAAAATCGACTACATGCACATGTCCGTGAGGGTCTCAGCTTTCCATAGATGGGTCATAGTAGTCTCTAGCTCTAACCATTCAGTCTCTACAGATGTTTATGTTTGAAGTGTTAACACCCAACTCTCCAAATTTAGGGATAGTATCCAATGCTCCACATTTTTTCAACTAACCAACCCACCTCCTCCTTGTTATTATAGAGGTGAGTATCCCTGCCTGTCACGCGGGAGACCGGGTTCAATTCACCGACGGGGAGGAAAGACTGATTTTATTAGGGTGTACAATGTCTCTAAGCCCACAAAGCAGGAAATATGCTTTGAATTAAAGCTTTTTTATACGATATCCAGCTGTGGGGGTTATTTCAGCATCGCAAAGCATTGGTTGTTCAGTGGTAGAATTCTCGCCTGCCACGCGGGAGGCCCGGGTTCGATTCCCGGCCAATGCAGGAACTTTTGAACAAGTCATTTTGACAAGTATGCAACCCCATGAGGAAATAAATCTCTTTTGAGATTGCCAGGTTAACAGCAATCTCTGGTCATGGTAGAATTCTCAACTGACTCTTGAAAAGTCTGAGTTTGGGTTCACTTACCGTTTGGACATTTACGCATTCTCAGTGGACTTTTGTGAATCCATTGTAGATTTCCAGTGTGTGAGGTGATTTACTTTGTGCAAGGTGTTAGTTGTTAAATGGGAAACGAATATCCAACAAGTCAGTGACAACTCTCTTGAGTTTGGCCTTTGTGACTATGTCCTGGGATTTTCCACACACACCTCACCTTCTAACTACTATCGTGTGACTTTTCAGCGGTATAGAGCAAAATCGACTACATGCACATGTCCGTGAGGGTCTCAGCTTTCCATAGATGGGTCATAGTAGTCTCTAGCTCTAACCATTCAGTCTCTACAGATGTTTATGTTTGAAGGGTTAACACCCAACTCTCCAAATTTAGGGATAGTATCCAATGCTCCACATTTTTTCAACTAACCAACCCACCTGCTCCTTGTTATTATAGAGGTGAGTATCCCTGCCTGTCACGCGGGAGACCGGGTTCAATTCACCGACGGGGAGGAAAGACTGATTTTATTAGGGTGTACAATGTCTCTAAGCCCACAAAGCAGGAAATATGCTTTGAATTAAAGCTTTTTTATACGATATCCAGCTGTGGGGGTTATTTCAGCATCGCAAAGCATTGGTTGTTCAGTGGTAGAATTCTCGCCTGCCACGCGGGAGGCCCGGGTTCGATTCCCGGCCAATGCAGGAACTTTTGAACAAGTCATTTTGACAAGTATGCAACCCCATGAGGAAATAAATCTCTTTTGAGATTGCCAGGTTAACAGCAATCTCTGGTCATGGTAGAATTCTCAACTGACTCTTGAAAAGTCTGAGTTTGGGTTCACTTACCGTTTGGACATTTACGCATTCTCAGTGGACTTTTGTGAATCCATTGTAGATTTCCAGTGTGTGAGGTGATTTACTTTGTGCAAGGTGTTAGTTGTTAAATGGGAAACGAATATCCAACAAGTCAGTGACAACTCTCTTGAGTTTGGCCTTTGTGACTATGTCCTGGGATTTTCCACACACACCTCACCTTCTAACTACTATCGTGTGACTTTTCAGCGGTATAGAGCAAAATCGACTACATGCACATGTCCGTGAGGGTCTCAGCTTTCCATAGATGGGTCATAGTAGTCTCTAGCTCTAACCATTCAGTCTCTACAGATGTTTATGTTTGAAGGGTTAACACCCAACTCTCCAAATTTAGGGATAGTATCCAATGCTCCACATTTTTTCAACTAACCAACCCACCTGCTCCTTGTTATTATAGAGGTGAGTATCCCTGCCTGTCACGCGGGAGACCGGGTTCAATTCACCGACGGGGAGGAAAGACTGATTTTATTAGGGTGTACAATGTCTCTGAGCCCACAAAGCAGGAAATATCCTTTGAATTAAAGCTTTTTTATACGATATCCAGCTGTGGGGGTTATTTCAGCATCGCAAAGCATTGGTTGTTCAGTGGTAGAATTCTCGCCTGCCACGCGGGAGGCCTGGTTTCGATTCCCGGCCAATGCAGGAACTTTTGAACAAGTCATTTTGACAAGTATGCAACCCCATGAGGAAATAAATCTCTTTTGAGATTGCCAGGTTAACAGCAATCTCTGGTCATGGTAGAATTCTCAACTGACTCTTGAAAAGTCTGAGTTTGGGTTCACTTACCGTTTGGACATTTACGCATTCTCAGTGGACTTTTGTGAATCAATTGTAGATTTCCAGTGTGTGAGGTGATTTACTTTGTGCAAGGTGTTAGTTGTTAAATGGGAAACGAATATCCAACAAGTCAGTGACAACTCTCTTGAGTTTGGCCTTTGTGACTATGTCCTGGGATTTTCCACACACACCTCACCTTCTAACTACTATCGTGTGACTTTTCAGCGGTATAGAGCAAAATCGACTACATGCACATGTCCGTGAGGGTCTCAGCTTTCCATAGATGGGTCATAGTAGTCTCTAGCTCTAACCATTCAGTCTCTACAGATGTTTATGTTTGAAGTGTTAACACCCAACTCTCCAAATTTAGGGATAGTATCCAATGCTCCACATTTTTTCAACTAACCAACCCACCTGCTCCTTGTTATTATAGAGGTGAGTATCCCTGCCTGTCACGCGGGAGACCGGCTTCAATTCACCGACGGGGAGGAAAGACTGATTTTATTAGGGTGTACAATGTCTCTAAGCCCACAAAGCAGGAAATATGCTTTGAATTAAAGCTTTTTTATACGATATCCAGCTGTGGGGGTTATTTCAGCATCGCAAAGCATTGGTTGTTCAGTGGTAGAATTCTCGCCTGCCACGCGGGAGGCCCGGGTTCGATTCCCGGCCAATGCAGGAACTTTTGAACAAGTCATTTTGACAAGTATGCAACCCCATGAGGAAATAAATCTCTTTTGAGATTGCCAGGTTAACAGCAATCTCTGGTCATGGTAGAATTCTCAACTGACTCTTGAAAAGTCTGAGTTTGGGTTCACTTACCGTTTGGACATTTACGCATTCTCAGTGGACTTTTGTGAATCCATTGTAGATTTCCAGTGTGTGAGGTGATTTACTTTGTGCAAGGTGTTAGTTGTTAAATGGGAAACGAATATCCAACAAGTCAGTGACAACTCTCTTGAGTTTGGCCTTTGTGACTATGTCCTGGGATTTTCCACACACACCTCACCTTCTAACTACTATCGTGTGACTTTTCAGCGGTATAGAGCAAAATCGACTACATGCACATGTCCGTGAGGGTCTCAGCTTTCCATAGATGGGTCATAGTAGTCTCTAGCTCTAACCATTCAGTCTCTACAGATGTTTATGTTTGAAGGGTTAACACCCAACTCTCCAAATTTAGGGATAGTATCCAATGCTCCACATTTTTTCAACTAACCAACCCACCTGCTCCTTGTTATTATAGAGGTGAGTATCCCTGCCTGTCACGCGGGAGACCGGGTTCAATTCACCGACGGGGAGGAAAGACTGATTTTATTAGGGTGTACAATGTCTCTGAGCCCACAAAGCAGGAAATATCCTTTGAATTAAAGCTTTTTGATACGATATCCAGCTGTGGGGGTTATTTCAGCATTGCGAGGCATTGGTTGTTCAGTGGTAGAATTCTGGCCTGCCACGCGGGTGGCCCGAGTTCGATTCCCGGCCAATGTAGGAACTTTTGAACAAGTCATTTTGACAAGTATGCAACCCCCTGAGGAAGAAATCTCTTTTGAGATTGCCAGGTTAACAGCAATCTCTGGTCATGGTAGAATTCTCAACTGACTCTTGAAAAGTCTGAGTTTGGGTTCACTTACCGTTTGGACATTTACGCATTCTTAGTAGACTTTTGTGAATCCATTGTAGATTTCCAGTGTGTGAGGTGATTTACTTTGTGCAAGGTGTTAGTTGTTAAATGGGAAACGAATATCCAACAAGTCAGTGACAACTGTCTTGAGTTTGGCCTTTGTGACTATGTCCTGGGATTTTCCACACACACCTCACCTTCTAACTACTATCGTGTGACTTGTGAGCGGTATAGAGCAAAATCGACTACTTGTACGTGTCCGTGAGGGTCTCAGATTTCCATAGATGGGTCATAGTAGTCTCTAGCTCTAACCATTCAGTCTCTACAGATGTTTATGTTGCAAGGGTTAACACCAAACTCTCCAAATTTAGGGATAGTATCCAATGCTGTTCAGATTGCCAGGTTAACAGCAATCTCTGGTCATGGTAGAATTCTCAACTGTCTCTTGAAAAGTCTGAGTTTGGGTTCACTTACCGTTTGGACATTTACGCATTCTCAGTAGACTTTTGTGAATCCATTGTAGATTTCCAGTGTGTGAGGTGATTTACTTTGTGCAAGGTGTTAGTTGTTAAATGGGAAACGAATATCCAACAAGTCAGTGACAACTGTCTTGAGTTTGGCCTTTGTGACTATGTCCTGGGATTTTCCACACACACCTCACCTTCTAACTACTATCGTGTGACTTGTGAGCGGTATAGAGCAAAATCGACTACATGTACGTGTCCGTGAGGGTCTCAGATTTCCATAGATGGGTCATAGTAGCTCTAACCATTCAGTCTCTACAGATGTTTTTGTTGGAAGGGTTAACACCCAACTCTCGAAATTTAGGGATAGTATCCAATGCTCCACATTTTTTCAACTAACCAACCCACCTGCTCCTCGTTAGTATAGTATTGAGTATCCCCGCCTGTCACGCGGGAGACCGGGGTTCAATTCCCCGACGGGGAGGAAAGATTGATTTTATTAGGGTGTACAACGTCTCTGAGCCCACAAAGCAGGAAATATCCTTTGAATTAAAGCTTTTTGATACGATATCCAGCTGTGGGGGTTTTTCCAGCATTGCAAGGCGTTGGTTGTTCAGTGGTAGAATTCTGGCCTGCCACGCGGGTGGCCCGGGTTCGATTCCCGGCCAATGTAGGAACTTTTGAACAAGTCATTTTGACAAGTATGCAACCCCCTGAGGAAGAAATCTCTTTTGAGATTGCCAGGTTAACAGCAATCTCTGGTCATGGTAGAATTCTCAACTGACTCTTGAAAAGTCTGAGTTTGGGTTCACTTACCGTTTGGACATTTACGCATTCTCAGTAGACTTTTGTGAATCCATTGTAGATTTCCAGTGTGTGAGGTGATTTACTTTGTGCAAGGTGTTAGTTGTTAAATGGGAAACGAATATCCAACAAGTCAGTGACAACTGTCTTGAGTTTGGCCTTTGTGACTATGTCCTGGGATTTTCCACACACACCTCACCTTCTAACTACTATCGTGTGACTTGTGAGCGGTATAGAGCAAAATCGACTACATGTACGTGTCCGTGAGGGTCTCAGATTTCCATAGATGGGTCATAGTAGCTCTAACCATTCAGTCTCTACAGATGTTTTTGTTGGAAGGGTTAACACCCAACTCTCGAAATTTAGGGATAGTATCCAATGCTCCACATTTTTTCAACTAACCAACCCACCTGCTCCTCGTTAGTATAGTATTGAGTATCCCCGCCTGTCACGCGGGAGACCGGGGTTCAATTCCCCGACGGGGAGGAAAGATTGATTTTATTAGGGTGTACAACGTCTCTGAGCCCACAAAGCAGGAAATATCCTTTGAATTAAAGCTTTTTGATACGATATCCAGCTGTGGGGGTTTTTCCAG
This sequence comes from Salmo salar, assembly GCF_965601325.2. Lineage (NCBI taxonomy): Eukaryota > Metazoa > Chordata > Actinopteri > Salmoniformes > Salmonidae > Salmo > Salmo salar. Next base: position 133,571,026 of record NC_138291.1, on the reverse strand, counting down.
CATTGCAAGGCGTTGGTTGTTCAGTGGTAGAATTCTGGCCTGCCACGCGGGTGGCCCGGGTTCGATTCCCGGCCAATGTAGGAACTTTTGAACAAGTCATTTTGACAAGTATGCAACCCCCTGAGGAAGAAATCTCTTTTGAGATTGCCAGGTTAACAGCAATCTCTGGTCATGGTAGAATTCTCAACTGACTCTTGAAAAGTCTGAGTTTGGGTTCACTTACCGTTTGGACATTTACGCATTCTCAGTAGACTTTTGTGAATCCATTGTAGATTTCCAGTGTGTGAGGTGATTTACTTTGTGCAAGGTGTTAGTTGTTAAATGGGAAACGAATATCCAACAAGTCAGTGACAACTGTCTTGAGTTTGGCCTTTGTGACTATGTCCTGGGATTTTCCACACACACCTCACCTTCTAACTACTATCGTGTGACTTGTGAGCGGTATAGAGCAAAATCGACTACATGTACGTGTCCGTGAGGGTCTCAGATTTCCATAGATGGGTCATAGTAGTCTCTAGCTCTAACCATTCAGTCTCTACAGATGTTTATGTTGCAAGGGTTAACACCAAACTCTCCAAATTTAGGGATAGTATCCAATGCTGTTCAGATTGCCAGGTTAACAGCAATCTCTGGTCATGGTAGAATTCTCAACTGTCTCTTGAAAAGTCTGAGATTGGGTTCACTTACCGTTTGGACATTTACGCATTCTCAGTAGACTTTTGTGAATCCATTGTAGATTTCCAGTGTGTGAGGTGATTTACTTTGTGCAAGGTGTTAGTTGTTAAATGGGAAACGAATATCCAACAAGTCAGTGACAACTGTCTTGAGTTTGGCCTTTGTGACTATGTCCTGGGATTTTCCACACACACCTCACCTTCTAACTACTATCGTGTGACTTGTGAGCGGTATAGAGCAAAATCGACTACATGTACGTGTCCGTGAGGGTCTCAGATTTCCATAGATGGGTCATAGTAGCTCTAACCATTCAGTCTCTACAGATGTTTTTGTTGGAAGGGTTAACACCCAACTCTCGAAATTTAGGGATAGTATCCAATGCTCCTCATTTTTTCAACTAACCAACCCACATGCTCCTCGTTAGTATAGTGGTGAGGATCCCCGCCTGTCACGCGGGAGACCGGGGTTCAATTCCCCGACGGGGAGGAAAGGTTGATTTTATTAGGGTGTACAATGTCTCTGAGCCCACAAAGCAGGAAATATCCTTTGAATTAAAGCTTTTTGATACGATATCCAGCTGTGGGGGTTATTTCAGCATTGCGAGGCATTGGTTGTTCAGTGGTAGAATTCTGGCCTGCCACGCGGGTGGCCCGAGTTCGATTCCCGGCCAATGTAGGAACTTTTGAACAAGTCATTTTGACAAGTATGCAACCCCCTGAGGAAGAAATCTCTTTTGAGATTGCCAGGTTAACAGCAATCTCTGGTCATGGTAGAATTCTCAACTGACTCTTGAAAAGTCTGAGTTTGGGTTCACTTACCGTTTGGACATTTACGCATTCTCAGTAGACTTTTGTGAATCCATTGTAGATTTCCAGTGTTTGAGGTGATTTACTTTGTGCAAGGTGTTAGTTGTTAAATGGGAAACGAATATCCAACAAGTCAGTGACAACTGTCTTGAGTTTGGCCTTTGTGACTATGTCCTGGGATTTTCCACACACACCTCACCTTCTAACTACTATCGTGTGACTTGTGAGCGGTATAGAGCAAAATCGACTACATGTACGTGTCCGTGAGGGTGTCAGATTTCCATAGATGGGTCATAGTAGTCTCTAGCTCTAACCATTCAGTCTCTACAGATGTTTATGTTGCAAGGGTTAACAACAAACTCTCCAAATTTAGGGATAGTATCCAATGCTGTTCAGATTGCCAGGTTAACAGCAATCTCTGTTCATGGTAGAATTCTCAACTGTCTCTTGAAAAGTCTGAGTTTGGGTTCACTTACCGTTTGGACATTTACGCATTCTCAGTAGACTTTTGTGAATCCATTGTAGATTTCCAGTGTGTGAGGTAATTTACTTTGTGCAAGGTGTTAGTTATTAAATGGGAAACGAATATCCAACAAGTCAGTGACAACTGTCTTGAGTTTGGCCTTTGTGACTATGTCCTGGGATTTTCCACACACACCTCACCTTCTAACTACTATCGTGTGACTTCTGAGCGGTATAGAGCAAAATCGACTACATGCACATGTCCGTGAGGGTCTCAGCTTTCCATAGATGGGTCATAGTAGTCTCTAGCTCTAACCATTCAGTCTCTACAGATGTTTATGTTTGAAGGGTTAACACCCAACTCTCCAAATTTAGGGATAGTATCCAATGCTCCACATTTTTTCAACTAACCAACCCACCTGCTCCTTGTTATTATAGAGGTGAGTATCCCTGCCTGTCACGCGGGAGACCGGGTTCAATTCACCGACGGGGAGGAAAGACTGATTTTATTAGGGTGTACAATGTCTCTGAGCCCACAAAGCAGGAAATATCCTTTGAATTAAAGCTTTTTTATACGATATCCAGCTGTGGGGGTTATTTCAGCATCGCAAAGCATTGGTTGTTCAGTGGTAGAATTCTCGCCTGCCACGCGGGAGGCCTGGGTTCGATTCCCGGCCAATGCAGGAACTTTTGAACAAGTCATTTTGACAAGTATGCAACCCCATGAGGAAATAAATCTCTTTTGAGATTGCCAGGTTAACAGCAATCTCTGGTCATGGTAGAATTCTCAACTGACTCTTGAAAAGTCTGAGTTTGGGTTCACTTACCGTTTGGACATTTACGCATTCTCAGTGGACTTTTGTGAATCAATTGTAGATTTCCAGTGTGTGAGGTGATTTACTTTGTGCAAGGTGTTAGTTGTTAAATGGGAAACGAATATCCAACAAGTCAGTGACAACTCTCTTGAGTTTGGCCTTTGTGACTATGTCCTGGGATTTTCCACACACACCTCACCTTCTAACTACTATCGTGTGACTTTTCAGCGGTATAGAGCAAAATCGACTACATGCACATGTCCGTGAGGGTCTCAGCTTTCCATAGATGGGTCATAGTAGTCTCTAGCTCTAACCATTCAGTCTCTACAGATGTTTATGTTTGAAGTGTTAACACCCAACTCTCCAAATTTAGGGATAGTATCCAATGCTCCACATTTTTTCAACTAACCAACCCACCTGCTCCTTGTTATTATAGAGGTGAGTATCCCTGCCTGTCACGCGGGAGACCGGGTTCAATTCACCGACGGGGAGGAAAGACTGATTTTATTAGGGTGTACAATGTCTCTAAGCCCACAAAGCAGGAAATATGCTTTGAATTAAAGCTTTTTTATACGATATCCAGCTGTGGGGGTTATTTCAGCATCGCAAAGCATTGGTTGTTCAGTGGTAGAATTCTCGCCTGCCACGCGGGAGGCCCGGGTTCGATTCCCGGCCAATGCAGGAACTTTTGAACAAGTCATTTTGACAAGTATGCAACCCCATGAGGAAATAAATCTCTTTTGAGATTGCCAGGTTAACAGCAATCTCTGGTCATGGTAGAATTCTCAACTGACTCTTGAAAAGTCTGAGTTTGGGTTCACTTACCGTTTGGACATTTACGCATTCTCAGTGGACTTTTGTGAATCCATTGTAGATTTCCAGTGTGTGAGGTGATTTACTTTGTGCAAGGTGTTAGTTGTTAAATGGGAAACGAATATCCAACAAGTCAGTGACAACTCTCTTGAGTTTGGCCTTTGTGACTATGTCCTGGGATTTTCCACACACACCTCACCTTCTAACTACTATCGTGTGACTTTTCAGCGGTATAGAGCAAAATCGACTACATGCACATGTCCGTGAGGGTCTCAGCTTTCCATAGATGGGTCATAGTAGTCTCTAGCTCTAACCATTCAGTCTCTACAGATGTTTATGTTTGAAGGGTTAACACCCAACTCTCCAAATTTAGGGATAGTATCCAATGCTCCACATTTTTTCAACTAACCAACCCACCTGCTCCTTGTTATTATAGAGGTGAGTATCCCTGCCTGTCACGCGGGAGACCGGGTTCAATTCACCGACGGGGAGGAAAGACTGATTTTATTAGGGTGTACAATGTCTCTGAGCCCACAAAGCAGGAAATATCCTTTGAATTAAAGCTTTTTTATACGATATCCAGCTGTGGGGGTTATTTCAGCATCGCAAAGCATTGGTTGTTCAGTGGTAGAATTCTCGCCTGCCACGCGGGAGGCCTGGGTTCGATTCCCGGCCAATGCAGGAACTTTTGAACAAGTCATTTTGACAAGTATGCAACCCCATGAGGAAATAAATCTCTTTTGAGATTGCCAGGTTAACAGCAATCTCTGGTCATGGTAGAATTCTCAACTGACTCTTGAAAAGTCTGAGTTTGGGTTCACTTACCGTTTGGACATTTACGCATTCTCAGTAGACTTTTGTGAATCCATTGTAGATTTCCAGTGTGTGAGGTGATTTACTTTGTGCAAGGTGTTAGTTGTTAAATGGGAAACGAATATCCAACAAGTCAGTGACAACTGTCTTGAGTTTGGCCTTTGTGACTATGTCCTGGGATTTTCCACACACACCTCACCTTCTAACTACTATCGTGTGACTTGTGAGCGGTATAGAGCAAAATCGACTACATGTACGTGTCCGTGAGGGTGTCAGATTTCCATAGATGGGTCATAGTAGTCTCTAGCTCTAACCATTCAGTCTCTACAGATGTTTATGTTGCAAGGGTTAACAACAAACTCTCCAAATTTAGGGATAGTATCCAATGCTGTTCAGATTGCCAGGTTAACAGCAATCTCTGTTCATGGTAGAATTCTCAACTGTCTCTTGAAAAGTCTGAGTTTGGGTTCACTTACCGTTTGGACATTTACGCATTCTCAGTAGACTTTTGTGAATCCATTGTAGATTTCCAGTGTGTGAGGTAATTTACTTTGTGCAAGGTGTTAGTTGTTAAATGGGAAACGAATATCCAACAAGTCAGTGACAACTGTCTTGAGTTTGGCCTTTGTGACTATGTCCTGGGATTTTCCACACACACCTCACCTTCTAACTACTATCGTGTGACTTGTGAGCGGTATAGAGCAAAATCGACTACATGCACGTGTCCGTGAGGGTCTCAGCTTTCCATAGATGGGTCATAGTAGTCTCTAGCTCAAACCATTCAGTCTCTACAGATGTTTATGTTTGAAGTGTTAACACCCAACTCTCCAAATTTAGGGATAGTATCCAATGCTCCACATTTTTTCAACTAACCAACCCACCTGCTCCTTGTTATTATAGAGGTGAGTATCCCTGCCTGTCACGCGGGAGACCGGGTTCAATTCACCGACGGGGAGGAAAGACTGATTTTATTAGGGTGTACAATGTCTCTGAGCCCACAAAGCAGGAAATATGCTTTGAATTAAAGCTTTTTTATACGATATCCAGCTGTGGGGGTTATTTCAGCATCGCAAAGCATTGGTTGTTCAGTGGTAGAATTCTCGCCTGCCACGCGGGAGGCCCGGGTTCGATTCCCGGCCAATGCAGGAACTTTTGAACAAGTCATTTTGACAAGTATGCAACCCCATGAGGAAATAAATCTCTTTTGAGATTGCCAGGTTAACAGCAATCTCTGGTCATGGTAGAATTCTCAACTGACTCTTGAAAAGTCTGAGTTTGGGTTCACTTACCGTTTGGACATTTACGCATTCTCAGTGGACTTTTGTGAATCCATTGTAGATTTCCAGTGTGTGAGGTGATTTACTTTGTGCAAGGTGTTAGTTGTTAAATGGGAAACGAATATCCAACAAGTCAGTGACAACTCTCTTGAGTTTGGCCTTTGTGACTATGTCCTGGGATTTTCCACACACACCTCACCTTCTAACTACTATCGTGTGACTTTTCAGCGGTATAGAGCAAAATCGACTACATGCACATGTCCGTGAGGGTCTCAGCTTTCCATAGATGGGTCATAGTAGTCTCTAGCTCTAACCATTCAGTCTCTACAGATGTTTATGTTTGAAGGGTTAACACCCAACTCTCCAAATTTAGGGATAGTATCCAATGCTCCACATTTTTTCAACTAACCAACCCACCTGCTCCTTGTTATTATAGAGGTGAGTATCCCTGCCTGTCACGCGGGAGACCGGGTTCAATTCACCGACGGGGAGGAAAGACTGATTTTATTAGGGTGTACAATGTCTCTGAGCCCACAAAGCAGGAAATATCCTTTGAATTAAAGCTTTTTTATACGATATCCAGCTGTGGGGGTTATTTCAGCATCGCAAAGCATTGGTTGTTCAGTGGTAGAATTCTCGCCTGCCACGCGGGAGGCCTGGGTTCGATTCCCGGCCAATGCAGGAACTTTTGAACAAGTCATTTTGACAAGTATGCAACCCCATGAGGAAATAAATCTCTTTTGAGATTGCCAGGTTAACAGCAATCTCTGGTCATGGTAGAATTCTCAACTGACTCTTGAAAAGTCTGAGTTTGGGTTCACTTACCGTTTGGACATTTACGCATTCTCAGTAGACTTTTGTGAATCCATTGTAGATTTCCAGTGTGTGAGGTGATTTACTTTGTGCAAGGTGTTAGTTGTTAAATGGGAAACGAATATCCAACAAGTCAGTGACAACTGTCTTGAGTTTGGCCTTTGTGACTATGTCCTGGGATTTTCCACACACACCTCACCTTCTAACTACTATCGTGTGACTTGTGAGCGGTATAGAGCAAAATCGACTACATGTACGTGTCCGTGAGGGTGTCAGATTTCCATAGATGGGTCATAGTAGTCTCTAGCTCTAACCATTCAGTCTCTACAGATGTTTATGTTGCAAGGGTTAACAACAAACTCTCCAAATTTAGGGATAGTATCCAATGCTGTTCAGATTGCCAGGTTAACAGCAATCTCTGTTCATGGTAGAATTCTCAACTGTCTCTTGAAAAGTCTGAGTTTGGGTTCACTTACCGTTTGGACATTTACGCATTCTCAGTAGACTTTTGTGAATCCATTGTAGATTTCCAGTGTGTGAGGTAATTTACTTTGTGCAAGGTGTTAGTTGTTAAATGGGAAACGAATATCCAACAAGTCAGTGACAACTGTCTTGAGTTTGGCCTTTGTGACTATGTCCTGGGATTTTCCACACACACCTCACCTTCTAACTACTATCGTGTGACTTGTGAGCGGTATAGAGCAAAATCGACTACATGCACGTGTCCGTGAGGGTCTCAGCTTTCCATAGATGGGTCATAGTAGTCTCTAGCTCAAACCATTCAGTCTCTACAGATGTTTATGTTTGAAGTGTTAACACCCAACTCTCCAAATTTAGGGATAGTATCCAATGCTCCACATTTTTTCAACTAACCAACCCACCTGCTCCTTGTTATTATAGAGGTGAGTATCCCTGCCTGTCACGCGGGAGACCGGGTTCAATTCACCGACGGGGAGGAAAGACTGATTTTATTAGGGTGTACAATGTCTCTGAGCCCACAAAGCAGGAAATATGCTTTGAATTAAAGCTTTTTTATACGATATCCAGCTGTGGGGGTTATTTCAGCATCGCAAAGCATTGGTTGTTCAGTGGTAGAATTCTCGCCTGCCACGCGGGAGGCCCGGGTTCGATTCCCGGCCAATGCAGGAACTTTTGAACAAGTCATTTTGACAAGTATGCAACCCCATGAGGAAATAAATCTCTTTTGAGATTGCCAGGTTAACAGCAATCTCTGGTCATGGTAGAATTCTCAACTGACTCTTGAAAAGTCTGAGTTTGGGTTCACTTACCGTTTGGACATTTACGCATTCTCAGTGGACTTTTGTGAATCAATTGTAGATTTCCAGTGTGTGAGGTGATTTACTTTGTGCAAGGTGTTAGTTGTTAAATGGGAAACGAATATCCAACAAGTCAGTGACAACTCTCTTGAGTTTGGCCTTTGTGACTATGTCCTGGGATTTTCCACACACACCTCACCTTCTAACTACTATCGTGTGACTTTTCAGCGGTATAGAGCAAAATCGACTACATGCACGTGTCCGTGAGGGTCTCAGCTTTCCATAGATGGGTCATAGTAGTCTCTAGCTCAAACCATTCAGTCTCTACAGATGTTTATGTTTGAAGGGTTAACACCCAACTCTCCAAATTTAGGGATAGTATCCAATGCTCCACATTTTTTCAACTAACCAACCCACCTGCTCCTTGTTATTATAGAGGTGAGTATCCCTGCCTGTCACGCGGGAGACCGGGTTCAATTCACCGACGGGGAGGAAAGACTGATTTTATTAGGGTGTACAATGTCTCTGAGCCCACAAAGCTGGAAATATGCTTTGAATTAAAGCTTTTTTATACGATATCCAGCTGTGGGGGTTATTTCAGCATCGCAAAGCATTGGTTGTTCAGTGGTAGAATTCTCGCCTGCGACGCGGGAGGCCCGGGTTCGATTCCCGGCCAATGCAGGAACTTTTGAACAAGTCATTTTGACAAGTATGCAACCCCATGAGGAAATAAATCTCTTTTGAGATTGCCAGGTTAACAGCAATCTCTGGTCATGGTAGAATTCTCAACTGACTCTTGAAAAGTCTGAGTTTGGGTTCACTTACCGTTTGGACATTTACGCATTCTCAGTGGACTTTTGTGAATCAATTGTAGATTTCCAGTGTGTGAGGTGATTTACTTTGTGCAAGGTGTTAGTTGTTAAATGGGAAACGAATATCCAACAAGTCAGTGACAACTGTCTTGAGTTTGGCCTTTGTGACTATGTCCTGGGATTTTCCACACACACCTCACCTTCTAACTACTATCGTGTGACTTGTGAGCGGTATAGAGCAAAATCGACTACATGTACGTGTCCGTGAGGGTGTCAGATTTCCATAGATGGGTCATAGTAGTCTCTAGCTCTAACCATTCAGTCTCTACAGATGTTTATGTTGCAAGGGTTAACAACAAACTCTCCAAATTTAGGGATAGTATCCAATGCTGTTCAGATTGCCAGGTTAACAGCAATCTCTGTTCATGGTAGAATTCTCAACTGTCTCTTGAAAAGTCTGAGTTTGGGTTCACTTACCGTTTGGACATTTACGCATTCTCAGTAGACTTTTGTGAATCCATTGTAGATTTCCAGTGTGTGAGGTAATTTACTTTGTGCAAGGTGTTAGTTGTTAAATGGGAAACGAATATCCAACAAGTCAGTGACAACTGTCTTGAGTTTGGCCTTTGTGACTATGTCCTGGGATTTTCCACACACACCTCACCTTCTAACTACTATCGTGTGACTTGTGAGCGGTATAGAGCAAAATCGACTACATGCACGTGTCCGTGAGGGTCTCAGCTTTCCATAGATGGGTCATAGTAGTCTCTAGCTCAAACCATTCAGTCTCTACAGATGTTTATGTTTGAAGTGTTAACACCCAACTCTCCAAATTTAGGGATAGTATCCAATGCTCCACATTTTTTCAACTAACCAACCCACCTGCTCCTTGTTATTATAGAGGTGAGTATCCCTGCCTGTCACGCGGGAGACCGGGTTCAATTCACCGACGGGGAGGAAAGACTGATTTTATTAGGGTGTACAATGTCTCTGAGCCCACAAAGCAGGAAATATGCTTTGAATTAAAGCTTTTTTATACGATATCCAGCTGTGGGGGTTATTTCAGCATCGCAAAGCATTGGTTGTTCAGTGGTAGAATTCTCGCCTGCCACGCGGGAGGCCCGGGTTCGATTCCCGGCCAATGCAGGAACTTTTGAACAAGTCATTTTGACAAGTATGCAACCCCATGAGGAAATAAATCTCTTTTGAGATTGCCAGGTTAACAGCAATCTCTGGTCATGGTAGAATTCTCAACTGACTCTTGAAAAGTCTGAGTTTGGGTTCACTTACCGTTTGGACATTTACGCATTCTCAGTGGACTTTTGTGAATCCATTGTAGATTTCCAGTGTGTGAGGTGATTTACTTTGTGCAAGGTGTTAGTTGTTAAATGGGAAACGAATATCCAACAAGTCAGTGACAACTCTCTTGAGTTTGGCCTTTGTGACTATGTCCTGGGATTTTCCACACACACCTCACCTTCTAACTACTATCGTGTGACTTTTCAGCGGTATAGAGCAAAATCGACTACATGCACATGTCCGTGAGGGTCTCAGCTTTCCATAGATGGGTCATAGTAGTCTCTAGCTCTAACCATTCAGTCTCTACAGATGTTTATGTTTGAAGGGTTAACACCCAACTCTCCAAATTTAGGGATAGTATCCAATGCTCCACATTTTTTCAACTAACCAACCCACCTGCTCCTTGTTATTATAGAGGTGAGTATCCCTGCCTGTCACGCGGGAGACCGGGTTCAATTCACCGACGGGGAGGAAAGACTGATTTTATTAGGGTGTACAATGTCTCTGAGCCCACAAAGCAGGAAATATCCTTTGAATTAAAGCTTTTTTATACGATATCCAGCTGTGGGGGTTATTTCAGCATCGCAAAGCATTGGTTGTTCAGTGGTAGAATTCTCGCCTGCCACGCGGGAGGCCTGGGTTCGATTCCCGGCCAATGCAGGAACTTTTGAACAAGTCATTTTGACAAGTATGCAACCCCATGAGGAAATAAATCTCTTTTGAGATTGCCAGGTTAACAGCAATCTCTGGTCATGGTAGAATTCTCAACTGACTCTTGAAAAGTCTGAGTTTGGGTTCACTTACCGTTTGGACATTTACGCATTCTCAGTAGACTTTTGTGAATCCATTGTAGATTTCCAGTGTGTGAGGTGATTTACTTTGTGCAAGGTGTTAGTTGTTAAATGGGAAACGAATATCCAACAAGTCAGTGACAACTGTCTTGAGTTTGGCCTTTGTGACTATGTCCTGGGATTTTCCACACACACCTCACCTTCTAACTACTATCGTGTGACTTGTGAGCGGTATAGAGCAAAATCGACTACATGTACGTGTCCGTGAGGGTGTCAGATTTCCATAGATGGGTCATAGTAGTCTCTAGCTCTAACCATTCAGTCTCTACAGATGTTTATGTTGCAAGGGTTAACAACAAACTCTCCAAATTTAGGGATAGTATCCAATGCTGTTCAGATTGCCAGGTTAACAGCAATCTCTGTTCATGGTAGAATTCTCAACTGTCTCTTGAAAAGTCTGAGTTTGGGTTCACTTACCGTTTGGACATTTACGCATTCTCAGTAGACTTTTGTGAATCCATTGTAGATTTCCAGTGTGTGAGGTAATTTACTTTGTGCAAGGTGTTAGTTGTTAAATGGGAAACGAATATCCAACAAGTCAGTGACAACTGTCTTGAGTTTGGCCTTTGTGACTATGTCCTGGGATTTTCCACACACACCTCACCTTCTAACTACTATCGTGTGACTTGTGAGCGGTATAGAGCAAAATCGACTACATGCACGTGTCCGTGAGGGTCTCAGCTTTCCATAGATGGGTCATAGTAGTCTCTAGCTCAAACCATTCAGTCTCTACAGATGTTTATGTTTGAAGTGTTAACACCCAACTCTCCAAATTTAGGGATAGTATCCAATGCTCCACATTTTTTCAACTAACCAACCCACCTGCTCCTTGTTATTATAGAGGTGAGTATCCCTGCCTGTCACGCGGGAGACCGGGTTCAATTCACCGACGGGGAGGAAAGACTGATTTTATTAGGGTGTACAATGTCTCTGAGCCCACAAAGCAGGAAATATGCTTTGAATTAAAGCTTTTTTATACGATATCCAGCTGTGGGGGTTATTTCAGCATCGCAAAGCATTGGTTGTTCAGTGGTAGAATTCTCGCCTGCCACGCGGGAGGCCCGGGTTCGATTCCCGGCCAATGCAGGAACTTTTGAACAAGTCATTTTGACAAGTATGCAACCCCATGAGGAAATAAATCTCTTTTGAGATTGCCAGGTTAACAGCAATCTCTGGTCATGGTAGAATTCTCAACTGACTCTTGAAAAGTCTGAGTTTGGGTTCACTTACCGTTTGGACATTTACGCATTCTCAGTGGACTTTTGTGAATCAATTGTAGATTTCCAGTGTGTGAGGTGATTTACTTTGTGCAAGGTGTTAGTTGTTAAATGGGAAACGAATATCCAACAAGTCAGTGACAACTCTCTTGAGTTTGGCCTTTGTGACTATGTCCTGGGATTTTCCACACACACCTCACCTTCTAACTACTATCGTGTGACTTTTCAGCGGTATAGAGCAAAATCGACTACATGCACGTGTCCGTGAGGGTCTCAGCTTTCCATAGATGGGTCATAGTAGTCTCTAGCTCAAACCATTCAGTCTCTACAGATGTTTATGTTTGAAGGGTTAACACCCAACTCTCCAAATTTAGGGATAGTATCCAATGCTCCACATTTTTTCAACTAACCAACCCACCTGCTCCTTGTTATTATAGAGGTGAGTATCCCTGCCTGTCACGCGGGAGACCGGGTTCAATTCACCGACGGGGAGGAAAGACTGATTTTATTAGGGTGTACAATGTCTCTGAGCCCACAAAGCTGGAAATATGCTTTGAATTAAAGCTTTTTTATACGATATCCAGCTGTGGGGGTTATTTCAGCATCGCAAAGCATTGGTTGTTCAGTGGTAGAATTCTCGCCTGCGACGCGGGAGGCCCGGGTTCGATTCCCGGCCAATGCAGGAACTTTTGAACAAGTCATTTTGACAAGTATGCAACCCCATGAGGAAATAAATCTCTTTTGAGATTGCCAGGTTAACAGCAATCTCTGGTCATGGTAGAATTCTCAACTGACTCTTGAAAAGTCTGAGTTTGGGTTCACTTACCGTTTGGACATTTACGCATTCTCAGTGGACTTTTGTGAATCAATTGTAGATTTCCAGTGTGTGAGGTGATTTACTTTGTGCAAGGTGTTAGTTGTTAAATGGGAAACGAATATCCAACAAGTCAGTGACAACTGTCTTGAGTTTGGCCTTTGTGACTATGTCCTGGGATTTTCCACACACACCTCACCTTCTAACTACTATCGTGTGACTTGTGAGCGGTATAGAGCAAAATCGACTACATGTACGTGTCCGTGAGGGTGTCAGATTTCCATAGATGGGTCATAGTAGTCTCTAGCTCTAACCATTCAGTCTCTACAGATGTTTATGTTGCAAGGGTTAACAACAAACTCTCCAAATTTAGGGATAGTATCCAATGCTGTTCAGATTGCCAGGTTAACAGCAATCTCTGTTCATGGTAGAATTCTCAACTGTCTCTTGAAAAGTCTGAGTTTGGGTTCACTTACCGTTTGGACATTTACGCATTCTCAGTAGACTTTTGTGAATCCATTGTAGATTTCCAGTGTGTGAGGTAATTTACTTTGTGCAAGGTGTTAGTTGTTAAATGGGAAACGAATATCCAACAAGTCAGTGACAACTGTCTTGAGTTTGGCCTTTGTGACTATGTCCTGGGATTTTCCACACACACCTCACCTTCTAACTACTATCGTGTGACTTGTGAGCGGTATAGAGCAAAATCGACTACATGCACGTGTCCGTGAGGGTCTCAGCTTTCCATAGATGGGTCATAGTAGTCTCTAGCTCAAACCATTCAGTCTCTACAGATGTTTATGTTTGAAGTGTTAACACCCAACTCTCCAAATTTAGGGATAGTATCCAATGCTCCACATTTTTTCAACTAACCAACCCACCTGCTCCTTGTTATTATAGAGGTGAGTATCCCTGCCTGTCACGCGGGAGACCGGGTTCAATTCACCGACGGGGAGGAAAGACTGATTTTATTAGGGTGTACAATGTCTCTGAGCCCACAAAGCAGGAAATATGCTTTGAATTAAAGCTTTTTTATACGATATCCAGCTGTGGGGGTTATTTCAGCATCGCAAAGCATTGGTTGTTCAGTGGTAGAATTCTCGCCTGCCACGCGGGAGGCCCGGGTTCGATTCCCGGCCAATGCAGGAACTTTTGAACAAGTCATTTTGACAAGTATGCAACCCCATGAGGAAATAAATCTCTTTTGAGATTGCCAGGTTAACAGCAATCTCTGGTCATGGTAGAATTCTCAACTGACTCTTGAAAAGTCTGAGTTTGGGTTCACTTACCGTTTGGACATTTACGCATTCTCAGTGGACTTTTGTGAATCCATTGTAGATTTCCAGTGTGTGAGGTGATTTACTTTGTGCAAGGTGTTAGTTGTTAAATGGGAAACGAATATCCAACAAGTCAGTGACAACTCTCTTGAGTTTGGCCTTTGTGACTATGTCCTGGGATTTTCCACACACACCTCACCTTCTAACTACTATCGTGTGACTTTTCAGCGGTATAGAGCAAAATCGACTACATGCACATGTCCGTGAGGGTCTCAGCTTTCCATAGATGGGTCATAGTAGTCTCTAGCTCTAACCATTCAGTCTCTACAGATGTTTATGTTTGAAGGGTTAACACCCAACTCTCCAAATTTAGGGATAGTATCCAATGCTCCACATTTTTTCAACTAACCAACCCACCTGCTCCTTGTTATTATAGAGGTGAGTATCCCTGCCTGTCACGCGGGAGACCGGGTTCAATTCACCGACGGGGAGGAAAGACTGATTTTATTAGGGTGTACAATGTCTCTGAGCCCACAAAGCAGGAAATATCCTTTGAATTAAAGCTTTTTTATACGATATCCAGCTGTGGGGGTTATTTCAGCATCGCAAAGCATTGGTTGTTCAGTGGTAGAATTCTCGCCTGCCACGCGGGAGGCCTGGGTTCGATTCCCGGCCAATGCAGGAACTTTTGAACAAGTCATTTTGACAAGTATGCAACCCCATGAGGAAATAAATCTCTTTTGAGATTGCCAGGTTAACAGCAATCTCTGGTCATGGTAGAATTCTCAACTGACTCTTGAAAAGTCTGAGTTTGGGTTCACTTACCGTTTGGACATTTACGCATTCTCAGTAGACTTTTGTGAATCCATTGTAGATTTCCAGTGTGTGAGGTGATTTACTTTGTGCAAGGTGTTAGTTGTTAAATGGGAAACGAATATCCAACAAGTCAGTGACAACTGTCTTGAGTTTGGCCTTTGTGACTATGTCCTGGGATTTTCCACACACACCTCACCTTCTAACTACTATCGTGTGACTTGTGAGCGGTATAGAGCAAAATCGACTACATGTACGTGTCCGTGAGGGTGTCAGATTTCCATAGATGGGTCATAGTAGTCTCTAGCTCTAACCATTCAGTCTCTACAGATGTTTATGTTGCAAGGGTTAACAACAAACTCTCCAAATTTAGGGATAGTATCCAATGCTGTTCAGATTGCCAGGTTAACAGCAATCTCTGTTCATGGTAGAATTCTCAACTGTCTCTTGAAAAGTCTGAGTTTGGGTTCACTTACCGTTTGGACATTTACGCATTCTCAGTAGACTTTTGTGAATCCATTGTAGATTTCCAGTGTGTGAGGTAATTTACTTTGTGCAAGGTGTTAGTTGTTAAATGGGAAACGAATATCCAACAAGTCAGTGACAACTGTCTTGAGTTTGGCCTTTGTGACTATGTCCTGGGATTTTCCACACACACCTCACCTTCTAACTACTATCGTGTGACTTGTGAGCGGTATAGAGCAAAATCGACTACATGCACGTGTCCGTGAGGGTCTCAGCTTTCCATAGATGGGTCATAGTAGTCTCTAGCTCAAACCATTCAGTCTCTACAGATGTTTATGTTTGAAGTGTTAACACCCAACTCTCCAAATTTAGGGATAGTATCCAATGCTCCACATTTTTTCAACTAACCAACCCACCTGCTCCTTGTTATTATAGAGGTGAGTATCCCTGCCTGTCACGCGGGAGACCGGGTTCAATTCACCGACGGGGAGGAAAGACTGATTTTATTAGGGTGTACAATGTCTCTGAGCCCACAAAGCAGGAAATATGCTTTGAATTAAAGCTTTTTTATACGATATCCAGCTGTGGGGGTTATTTCAGCATCGCAAAGCATTGGTTGTTCAGTGGTAGAATTCTCGCCTGCCACGCGGGAGGCCCGGGTTCGATTCCCGGCCAATGCAGGAACTTTTGAACAAGTCATTTTGACAAGTATGCAACCCCATGAGGAAATAAATCTCTTTTGAGATTGCCAGGTTAACAGCAATCTCTGGTCATGGTAGAATTCTCAACTGACTCTTGAAAAGTCTGAGTTTGGGTTCACTTACCGTTTGGACATTTACGCATTCTCAGTGGACTTTTGTGAATCAATTGTAGATTTCCAGTGTGTGAGGTGATTTACTTTGTGCAAGGTGTTAGTTGTTGAATGGGAAACGAATATCCAACAAGTCAGTGACAACTGTCTTGAGTTTGGCCTTTGTGACTATGTCCTGGGATTTTCCACACACACCTCACCTTCTAACTACTATCGTGTGACTTGTGAGCGGTATAGAGCAAAATCGACTACATGCACGTGTCCGTGAGGGTCTCAGCTTTCCATAGATGGGTCATAGTAGTCTCTAGCTCAAACCATTCAGTCTCTACAGATGTTTATGTTTGAAGTGTTAACACCCAACTCTCCAAATTTAGGGATAGTATCCAATGCTCCACATTTTTTCAACTAACCAACCCACCTGCTCCTTGTTATTATAGAGGTGAGTATCCCTGCCTGTCACGCGGGAGACCGGGTTCAATTCACCGACGGGGAGGAAAGACTGATTTTATTAGGGTGTACAATGTCTCTGAGCCCACAAAGCTGGAAATATGCTTTGAATTAAAGCTTTTTTATACGATATCCAGCTGTGGGGGTTATTTCAGCATCGCAAAGCATTGGTTGTTCAGTGGTAGAATTCTCGCCTGCCACGCGGGAGGCCCGGGTTCGATTCCCGGCCAATGCAGGAACTTTTGAACAAGTCATTTTGACAAGTATGCAACCCCATGAGGAAATAAATCTCTTTTGAGATTGCCAGGTTAACAGCAATCTCTGGTCATGGTAGAATTCTCAACTGACTCTTGAAAAGTCTGAGTTTGGGTTCACTTACCGTTTGGACATTTACGCATTCTCAGTGGACTTTTGTGAATCAATTGTAGATTTCCAGTGTGTGAGGTGATTTACTTTGTGCAAGGTGTTAGTTGTTAAATGGGAAACGAATATCCAACAAGTCAGTGACAACTCTCTTGAGTTTGGCCTTTGTGACTATGTCCTGGGATTTTCCACACACACCTCACCTTCTAACTACTATCGTGTGACTTTTCAGCGGTATAGAGCAAAATCGACTACATGCACGTGTCCGTGAGGGTCTCAGCTTTCCATAGATGGGTCATAGTAGTCTCTAGCTCAAACCATTCAGTCTCTACAGATGTTTATGTTTGAAGGGTTAACACCCAACTCTCCAAATTTAGGGATAGTATCCAATGCTCCACATTTTTTCAACTAACCAACCCACCTGCTCCTTGTTATTATAGAGGTGAGTATCCCTGCCTGTCACGCGGGAGACCGGGTTCAATTCACCGACGGGGAGGAAAGACTGATTTTATTAGGGTGTACAATGTCTCTGAGCCCACAAAGCAGGAAATATGCTTTGAATTAAAGCTTTTTTATACGATATCCAGCTGTGGGGGTTATTTCAGCATCGCAAAGCATTGGTTGTTCAGTGGTAGAATTCTCGCCTGCCACGTGGGAGGCCCGGGTTCGATTCCCGGCCAATGCAGGAACTTCTGAACAAGTCATTTTGACAAGTATGCAACCCCATGAGGAAATAAATCTCTTTTGAGATTGCCAGGTTAACAGCAATCTCTGGTCATGGTAGAATTCTCAACTGACTCTTGAAAAGTCTGAGTTTTGGTTCACTTACCGTTTGGACATTTACGCATTCTCAGTGGACTTTTGTGAATCAATTGTAGATTTCCAGTGTGTGAGGTGATTTACTTTGTGCAAGGTGTTAGTTGTTAAATGGGAAACGAATATCCAACAAGTCAGTGACAACTCTCTTGAGTTTGGCCTTTGTGACTATGTCCTGGGATTTTCCACACACACCTCACCTTCTAACTACTATCGTGTGACTTTTCAGCGGTATAGAGCAAAATCGACTACATGCACGTGTCCGTGAGGGTCTCAGCTTTCCATAGATGGGTCATAGTAGTCTCTAGCTCAAACCATTCAGTCTCTACAGATGTTTATGTTTGAAGGGTTAACACCCAACTCTCCAAATTTAGGGATAGTATCCAATGCTGTTCAGATTGCCAGGTTAACAGCAATCTCTGGTCATGGTAGAATTCTCAACTGTCTCTTGAAAAGTCTGAGTTTGGGTTCACTTACCGTTTGGACATTTACGCATTCTCAGTAGACTTTTGTGAATCCATTGTAGATTTCCAGTGTGTGAGGTGATTTACTTTGTGCAAGGTGTTAGTTGTTAAATGGGAAATGAATATCCAACAAGTCAGTGACAACTGTCTTGAGTTTGGCCTTTGTGACTATGTCCTGGGATTTTCCACACACACCTCACCTTCTAACTACTTTCGTGTGACTTGTGAGCGGTATAGAGCAAAATCGACTACATGTACGTGTCCGTGAGGGTCTCAGCTTTCCATAGATGGGTCATAGTAGTCTCTAGCTCAAACCATTCAGTCTCTACAGATGTTTATGTTTGAAGGGTTAACACCCAACTCTCCAAATTTAGGGATAGTATCCAATGCTCCACATTTTTTCAACTAACCAACCCACCTGCTCCTTGTTATTATAGAGGTGAGTATCCCTGCCTGTCACGCGGGAGACCGGGTTCAATTCACCGACGGGGAGGAAAGACTGATTTTATTAGGGTGTACAATGTCTCTGAGCCCACAAAGCTGGAAATATGCTTTGAATTAAAGCTTTTTTATACGATATCCAGCTGTGGGGGTTATTTCAGCATCGCAAAGCATTGGTTGTTCAGTGGTAGAATTCTCGCCTGCCACGCGGGAGGCCCGGGTTCGATTCCCGGCCAATGCAGGAACTTTTGAACAAGTCATTTTGACAAGTATGCAACCCCATGAGGAAATAAATCTCTTTTGAGATTGCCAGGTTAACAGCAATCTCTGGTCATGGTAGAATTCTCAACTGACTCTTGAAAAGTCTGAGTTTGGGTTCACTTACCATTTGGACATTTACGCATTCTCAGTGGACTTTTGTGAATCAATTGTAGATTTCCAGTGTGTAAGGTGATTTACTTTGTGCAAGGTGTTAGTTGTTAAATGGGAAACGAATATCCAACAAGTCAGTGACAACTCTCTTGAGTTTGGCCTTTGTGACTATGTCCTGGGATTTTCCACACACACCTCACCTTCTAACTACTATCGTGTGACTTTTCAGCGGTATAGAGCAAAATCGACTACATGCACGTGTCCGTGAGGGTCTCAGCTTTCCATAGATGGGTCATAGTAGTCTCTAGCTCAAACCATTCAGTCTCTACAGATGTTTATGTTTGAAGGGTTAACACCCAACTCTCCAAATTTAGGGATAGTATCCAATGCTCCACATTTTTTCAACTAACCAACCCACCTGCTCCTTGTTATTATAGAGGTGAGTATCCCTGCCTGTCACGCGGGAGACCGGGTTCAATTCACCGACGGGGAGGAAAGACTGATTTTATTAGGGTGTACAATGTCTCTGAGCCCACAAAGCAGGAAATATGCTTTGAATTAAAGCTTTTTTATACGATATCCAGCTGTGGGGGTTATTTCAGCATCGCAAAGCATTGGTTGTTCAGTGGTAGAATTCTCGCCTGCCACGTGGGAGGCCCGGGTTCGATTCCCGGCCAATGCAGGAACTTCTGAACAAGTCATTTTGACAAGTATGCAACCCCATGAGGAAATAAATCTCTTTTGAGATTGCCAGGTTAACAGCAATCTCTGGTCATGGTAGAATTCTCAACTGACTCTTGAAAAGTCTGAGTTTTGGTTCACTTACCGTTTGGACATTTACGCATTCTCAGTGGACTTTTGTGAATCAATTGTAGATTTCCAGTGTGTGAGGTGATTTACTTTGTGCAAGGTGTTAGTTGTTAAATGGGAAACGAATATCCAACAAGTCAGTGACAACTCTCTTGAGTTTGGCCTTTGTGACTATGTCCTGGGATTTTCCACACACACCTCACCTTCTAACTACTATCGTGTGACTTTTCAGCGGTATAGAGCAAAATCGACTACATGCACGTGTCCGTGAGGGTCTCAGCTTTCCATAGATGGGTCATAGTAGTCTCTAGCTCAAACCATTCAGTCTCTACAGATGTTTATGTTTGAAGGGTTAACACCCAACTCTCCAAATTTAGGGATAGTATCCAATGCTCCACATTTTTTCAACTAACCAACCCACCTGCTCCTTGTTATTATAGAGGTGAGTATCCCTGCCTGTCACGCGGGAGACCGGGTTCAATTCACCGACGGGGAGGAAAGACTGATTTTATTAGGGTGTACAATGTCTCTGAGCCCACAAAGCTGGAAATATGCTTTGAATTAAAGCTTTTTTATACGATATCCAGCTGTGGGGGTTATTTCAGCATCGCAAAGCATTGGTTGTTCAGTGGTAGAATTCTCGCCTGCGACGCGGGAGGCCCGGGTTCGATTCCCGGCCAATGCAGGAACTTTTGAACAAGTCATTTTGACAAGTATGCAACCCCATGAGGAAATAAATCTCTTTTGAGATTGCCAGGTTAACAGCAATCTCTGGTCATGGTAGAATTCTCAACTGACTCTTGAAAAGTCTGAGTTTGGGTTCACTTACCGTTTGGACATTTACGCATTCTCAGTGGACTTTTGTGAATCAATTGTAGATTTCCAGTGTGTGAGGTGATTTACTTTGTGCAAGGTGTTAGTTGTTGAATGGGAAACGAATATCCAACAAGTCAGTGACAACTGTCTTGAGTTTGGCCTTTGTGACTATGTCCTGGGATTTTCCACAGACACCTCACCTTCTAACTACTATCGTGTGACTTGTGAGCGGTATAGAGCAAAATCGACTACATGCACGTGTCCGTGAGGGTCTCAGCTTTCCATAGATGGGTCATAGTAGTCTCTAGCTCAAACCATTCAGTCTCTACAGATGTTTATGTTTGAAGTGTTAACACCCAACTCTCCAAATTTAGGGATAGTATCCAATGCTCCACATTTTTTCAACTAACCAACCCACCTGCTCCTTGTTATTATAGAGGTGAGTATCCCTGCCTGTCACGCGGGAGACCGGGTTCAATTCACCGACGGGGAGGAAAGACTGATTTTATTAGGGTGTACAATGTCTCTGAGCCCACAAAGCTGGAAATATGCTTTGAATTAAAGCTTTTTTATACGATATCCAGCTGTGGGGGTTATTTCAGCATCGCAAAGCATTGGTTTTTCAGTGGTAGAATTCTCGCCTGCCACGCGGGAGGCCCGGGTTCGATTCCCGGCCAATGCAGGAACTTTTGAACAAGTCATTTTGACAAGTATGCAACCCCATGAGGAAATAAATCTCTTTTGAGATTGCCAGGTTAACAGCAATCTCTGGTCATGGTAGAATTCTCAACTGACTCTTGAAAAGTCTGAGTTTGGGTTCACTTACCGTTTGGACATTTACGCATTCTCAGTGGACTTTTGTGAATCAATTGTAGATTTCCAGTGTGTGAGGTGATTTACTTTGTGCAAGGTGTTAGTTGTTAAATGGGAAACGAATATCCAACAAGTCAGTGACAACTCTCTTGAGTTTGGCCTTTGTGACTATGTCCTGGGATTTTCCACACACACCTCACCTTCTAACTACTATCGTGTGACTTTTCAGCGGTATAGAGCAAAATCGACTACATGCACGTGTCCGTGAGGGTCTCAGCTTTCCATAGATGGGTCATAGTAGTCTCTAGCTCAAACCATTCAGTCTCTACAGATGTTTATGTTTGAAGGGTTAACACCCAACTCTCCAAATTTAGGGATAGTATCCAATGCTCCACATTTTTTCAACTAACCAACCCACCTGCTCCTTGTTATTATAGAGGTGAGTATCCCTGCCTGTCACGCGGGAGACCGGGTTCAATTCACCGACGGGGAGGAAAGACTGATTTTATTAGGGTGTACAATGTCTCTGAGCCCACAAAGCTGGAAATATGCTTTGAATTAAAGCTTTTTTATACGATATCCAGCTGTGGGGGTTATTTCAGCATCGCAAAGCATTGGTTGTTCAGTGGTAGAATTCTCGCCTGCCACGCGGGAGGCCCGGGTTCGATTCCCGGCCAATGCAGGAACTTTTGAACAAGTCATTTTGACAAGTATGCAACCCCATGAGGAAATAAATCTCTTTTGAGATTGCCAGGTTAACAGCAATCTCTGGTCATGGTAGAATTCTCAACTGACTCTTGAAAAGTCTGAGTTTGGGTTCACTTACCATTTGGACATTTACGCATTCTCAGTGGACTTTTGTGAATCAATTGTAGATTTCCAGTGTGTAAGGTGATTTACTTTGTGCAAGGTGTTAGTTGTTAAATGGGAAACGAATATCCAACAAGTCAGTGACAACTCTCTTGAGTTTGGCCTTTGTGACTATGTCCTGGGATTTTCCACACACACCTCACCTTCTAACTACTATCGTGTGACTTTTCAGCGGTATAGAGCAAAATCGACTACATGCACGTGTCCGTGAGGGTCTCAGCTTTCCATAGATGGGTCATAGTAGTCTCTAGCTCAAACCATTCAGTCTCTACAGATGTTTATGTTTGAAGGGTTAACACCCAACTCTCCAAATTTAGGGATAGTATCCAATGCTCCACATTTTTTCAACTAACCAACCCACCTGCTCCTTGTTATTATAGAGGTGAGTATCCCTGCCTGTCACGCGGGAGACCGGGTTCAATTCACCGACGGGGAGGAAAGACTGATTTTATTAGGGTGTACAATGTCTCTGAGCCCACAAAGCAGGAAATATGCTTTGAATTAAAGCTTTTTTATACGATATCCAGCTGTGGGGGTTATTTCAGCATCGCAAAGCATTGGTTGTTCAGTGGTAGAATTCTCGCCTGCCACGTGGGAGGCCCGGGTTCGATTCCCGGCCAATGCAGGAACTTCTGAACAAGTCATTTTGACAAGTATGCAACCCCATGAGGAAATAAATCTCTTTTGAGATTGCCAGGTTAACAGCAATCTCTGGTCATGGTAGAATTCTCAACTGACTCTTGAAAAGTCTGAGTTTTGGTTCACTTACCGTTTGGACATTTACGCATTCTCAGTGGACTTTTGTGAATCAATTGTAGATTTCCAGTGTGTGAGGTGATTTACTTTGTGCAAGGTGTTAGTTGTTAAATGGGAAACGAATATCCAACAAGTCAGTGACAACTCTCTTGAGTTTGGCCTTTGTGACTATGTCCTGGGATTTTCCACACACACCTCACCTTCTAACTACTATCGTGTGACTTTTCAGCGGTATAGAGCAAAATCGACTACATGCACGTGTCCGTGAGGGTCTCAGCTTTCCATAGATGGGTCATAGTAGTCTCTAGCTCAAACCATTCAGTCTCTACAGATGTTTATGTTTGAAGGGTTAACACCCAACTCTCCAAATTTAGGGATAGTATCCAATGCTGTTCAGATTGCCAGGTTAACAGCAATCTCTGGTCATGGTAGAATTCTCAACTGTCTCTTGAAAAGTCTGAGTTTGGGTTCACTTACCGTTTGGACATTTACGCATTCTCAGTAGACTTTTGTGAATCCATTGTAGATTTCCAGTGTGTGAGGTGATTTACTTTGTGCAAGGTGTTAGTTGTTAAATGGGAAATGAATATCCAACAAGTCAGTGACAACTGTCTTGAGTTTGGCCTTTGTGACTATGTCCTGGGATTTTCCACACACACCTCACCTTCTAACTACTTTCGTGTGACTTGTGAGCGGTATAGAGCAAAATCGACTACATGTACGTGTCCGTGAGGGTCTCAGCTTTCCATAGATGGGTCATAGTAGTCTCTAGCTCAAACCATTCAGTCTCTACAGATGTTTATGTTTGAAGGGTTAACACCCAACTCTCCAAATTTAGGGATAGTATCCAATGCTCCACATTTTTTCAACTAACCAACCCACCTGCTCCTTGTTATTATAGAGGTGAGTATCCCTGCCTGTCACGCGGGAGACCGGGTTCAATTCACCGACGGGGAGGAAAGACTGATTTTATTAGGGTGTACAATGTCTCTGAGCCCACAAAGCTGGAAATATGCTTTGAATTAAAGCTTTTTTATACGATATCCAGCTGTGGGGGTTATTTCAGCATCGCAAAGCATTGGTTGTTCAGTGGTAGAATTCTCGCCTGCCACGCGGGAGGCCCGGGTTCGATTCCCGGCCAATGCAGGAACTTTTGAACAAGTCATTTTGACAAGTATGCAACCCCATGAGGAAATAAATCTCTTTTGAGATTGCCAGGTTAACAGCAATCTCTGGTCATGGTAGAATTCTCAACTGACTCTTGAAAAGTCTGAGTTTGGGTTCACTTACCATTTGGACATTTACGCATTCTCAGTGGACTTTTGTGAATCAATTGTAGATTTCCAGTGTGTAAGGTGATTTACTTTGTGCAAGGTGTTAGTTGTTAAATGGGAAACGAATATCCAACAAGTCAGTGACAACTCTCTTGAGTTTGGCCTTTGTGACTATGTCCTGGGATTTTCCACACACACCTCACCTTCTAACTACTATCGTGTGACTTTTCAGCGGTATAGAGCAAAATCGACTACATGCACGTGTCCGTGAGGGTCTCAGCTTTCCATAGATGGGTCATAGTAGTCTCTAGCTCAAACCATTCAGTCTCTACAGATGTTTATGTTTGAAGGGTTAACACCCAACTCTCCAAATTTAGGGATAGTATCCAATGCTCCACATTTTTTCAACTAACCAACCCACCTGCTCCTTGTTATTATAGAGGTGAGTATCCCTGCCTGTCACGCGGGAGACCGGGTTCAATTCACCGACGGGGAGGAAAGACTGATTTTATTAGGGTGTACAATGTCTCTGAGCCCACAAAGCAGGAAATATGCTTTGAATTAAAGCTTTTTTATACGATATCCAGCTGTGGGGGTTATTTCAGCATCGCAAAGCATTGGTTGTTCAGTGGTAGAATTCTCGCCTGCCACGTGGGAGGCCCGGGTTCGATTCCCGGCCAATGCAGGAACTTCTGAACAAGTCATTTTGACAAGTATGCAACCCCATGAGGAAATAAATCTCTTTTGAGATTGCCAGGTTAACAGCAATCTCTGGTCATGGTAGAATTCTCAACTGACTCTTGAAAAGTCTGAGTTTTGGTTCACTTACCGTTTGGACATTTACGCATTCTCAGTGGACTTTTGTGAATCAATTGTAGATTTCCAGTGTGTGAGGTGATTTACTTTGTGCAAGGTGTTAGTTGTTAAATGGGAAACGAATATCCAACAAGTCAGTGACAACTCTCTTGAGTTTGGCCTTTGTGACTATGTCCTGGGATTTTCCACACACACCTCACCTTCTAACTACTATCGTGTGACTTTTCAGCGGTATAGAGCAAAATCGACTACATGCACGTGTCCGTGAGGGTCTCAGCTTTCCATAGATGGGTCATAGTAGTCTCTAGCTCAAACCATTCAGTCTCTACAGATGTTTATGTTTGAAGGGTTAACACCCAACTCTCCAAATTTAGGGATAGTATCCAATGCTGTTCAGATTGCCAGGTTAACAGCAATCTCTGGTCATGGTAGAATTCTCAACTGTCTCTTGAAAAGTCTGAGTTTGGGTTCACTTACCGTTTGGACATTTACGCATTCTCAGTAGACTTTTGTGAATCCATTGTAGATTTCCAGTGTGTGAGGTGATTTACTTTGTGCAAGGTGTTAGTTGTTAAATGGGAAATGAATATCCAACAAGTCAGTGACAACTGTCTTGAGTTTGGCCTTTGTGACTATGTCCTGGGATTTTCCACACACACCTCACCTTCTAACTACTTTCGTGTGACTTGTGAGCGGTATAGAGCAAAATCGACTACATGTACGTGTCCGTGAGGGTCTCAGATTTCCATAGATGGGTCATAGTAGTCTCTAGCTCTAACCATTCAGTCTCTACAGATGTTTATGTTGCAAGGGTTAACACCAAACTCTCCAAATTTAGGGATAGGATCCAATGCTGTTCAGATTGCCAGGTTAACAGCAATCTCTGGTCATGGTAGAATTCTCAACTGTCTCTTGAAAAGTCTGAGTTTGGGTTCACTTACCGTTTGGACATTTACGCATTCTCAGTAGACTTTTGTGAATCCATTGTAGATTTCCAGTGTGTGAGGTGATTTACTTTGTGCAAGGTGATAGTTGTTAAATGGGAAACGAATATCCAACAAGTCAGTGACAACTGTCTTGAGTTTGGCCTTTGTGACTATGTCCTGGGATTTTCCACACACACCTCACCTTCTAACTACTATCGTGTGACTTGTGAGCGGTATAGAGCAAAATCGACTACATGTACGTGTCCGTGAGGGTCTCAGATTTCCATAGATGGGTCATAGTAGCTCTAACCATTCAGTCTCTACAGATGTTTTTGTTGGAAGGGTTAACACCCAACTCTCGAAATTTAGGGATAGTATCCAATGCTCCACATTTTTTCAACTAACCAACCCACCTGCTCCTCGTTAGTATAGTGGTGAGGATCCCCGCCTGTCACGCGGGAGACCGGGGTTCAATTCCCCGACCGGGAGGAAAGATTGATTTTATTAGGGTGTACAATGTCTCTGAGCCCACAAAGCAGGAAATATCCTTTGAATTAAAGCTTTTTGATACGATATCCAGCTGTGGGGGTTATTTCAGCATTGCAAGGCATTGGTTGTCCAGTGGTAGAATTCTGGCCTGCCACGCGGGTGGCCCGGGTTCGATTCCCGGCCAATGTAGGAACTTTTGAACAAGTCATTTTGACAAGTATGCAACCCCCTGAGGAAGAAATCTCTTTTGAGATTGCCAGGTTAACAGCAATCTCCGGTCATGGTAGAATTCTCAACTGACTCTTGAAAAGTCTGAGTTTGGGTTCACTTACCGTTTGGACATTTACGCATTCTCAGTAGACTATTGTGAATCCATTGTAGATTTCCAGTGTGTGAGGTGATTTACTTTGTGCAAGGTGTTAGTTGTTAAATGGGAAACGAATATCCAACAAGTCAGTGACAACTGTCTTGAGTTTGGCCTTTGTGACTATGTCCTGGGATTTTCCACACACACCTCACCTTCTAACTACTTTCGTGTGACTTGTGAGCGGTATAGAGCAAAATCGACTACATGTACGTGTCCGTGAGGGTCTCAGATTTCCATAGATGGGTCATAGTAGTCTCTAGCTCTAACCATTCAGTCTCTACAGATGTTTATGTTGCAAGGGTTAACACCAAACTCTCCAAATTTAGGGATAGTATCCAATGCTGTTCAGATTGCCAGGTTAACAGCAATCTCTGGTCATGGTAGAATTCTCAACTGTCTCTTGAAAAGTCTGAGTTTGGGTTCACTTACCGTTTGGACATTTACGCATTCTCAGTAGACTTTTGTGAATCCATTGTAGATTTCCAGTGTGTGAGGTGATTTACTTTGTGCAAGGTGTTAGTTGTTAAATGGGAAATGAATATCCAACAAGTCAGTGACAACTGTCTTGAGTTTGGCCTTTGTGACTATGTCCTGGGATTTTCCACACACACCTCACCTTCTAACTACTATCGTGTGACTTGTGAGCGGTATAGAGCAAAATCGACTACATGTACGTGTCCGTGAGGGTCTCAGATTTCCATAGATGGGTCATAGTAGCTCTAACCATTCAGTCTCTACAGATGTTTTTGTTGGAAGGGTTAACACCCAACTCTCGAAATTTAGGGATAGTATCCAATGCTCCACATTTTTTCAACTAACCAACCCACCTGCTCCTCGTTAGTATAGTGGTGAGGATCCCCGCCTGTCATGCGGGAGACCGGGGTTCAATACCCTGACGGGGAGGAAAGATTGATTTTATTAGGGTGTACAATGTCTCTGAGCCCACAAAGCAGGAAATAAGCTTTGAATTAAAGCTTTTTGATACGATATCCAGCTGTGGGGGTTATTTCAGCATTGCAAGGCATTGGTTGTTCAGTGGTAGAATTCTGGCCTGCCACGCGGGTGGCCCGGGTTCGATTCCCGGCCAATGTAGGAACTTTTGAACAAGTCATTTTGACAAGTATGCAACCCCCTGAGGAAGAAATCTCTTTTGAGATTGCCAGGTTAACAGCAATCTCTGGTCATGGTAGAATTCTCAACTGACTCTTGAAAAGTCTGAGTTTGGGTTCACTTACCGTTTGGACATTTACGCATTCTCAGTAGACTTTTGTGAATCCATTGTAGATTTCCAGTGTGTGAGGTGATTTACTTTGTGCAAGGTGTTAGTTGTTAAATGGGAAACGAATATCCAACAAGTCAGTGACAACTGTCTTGAGTTTGGCCTTTGTGACTATGTCCTGGGATTTTCCATACACACCTCACCTTCTAACTACTATCGTGTGACTTGTGAGCGGTATAGAGCAAAATCGACTACATGTACGTGTCCGTGAGGGTTTCAGATTTCCATAGATGGGTCATAGTAGCTCTAACCATTCAGTCTCTACAGATGTTTTTGTTGGAAGGGTTAACACCCAACTCTCGAAATTTAGGGATAGTATCCAATGCTCCAGATTTTTTCAACTAACCAACCCACCTGCTCCTCGTTAGTATAGTGGTGAGGATCCCCGCCTGTCACGCGGGAGACCGGGGTTCAATTCCCCGACGGGGAGGAAAGATTGATTTTATTAGGGTGTACAATGTCTCTGAGCCCACAAAGCCGGAAATATCCTTTGAATTAAAGCTTTTTGATACGATATCCAGCTGTGGGGGTTATTTCAGCATTGCAAGGCATTGGTTGTTCAGTGGTAGAATTCTGGCCTGCCACGCGGGTGGCCCGGGTTCGATTCCCGGCCAATGTAGGAACTTTTGAACAAGTCATTTTGACAAGTATGCAACCCCCTGAGCAAGAAATCTCTTTTGAGATTGCCAGGTTAACAGCAATCTCTGGTCATGGTAGAATTCTCAACTGACTCTTGAAAAGTCTGAGTTTGGGTTCACTTACCGTTTGGACATTTACGCATTCTCAGTAGACTTTTGTAAATCCATTGTAGATTTCCAGTGTGTGAGGTGATTTACTTTGTGCAAGGTGTTAGTTGTTAAATGGGAAACGAATATCCAACAAGTCAGTGACAACTGTCTTCAGTTTGGCCTTTGTGACTATGTCCTGGGATTTTCCACACACACCTCACCTTCTAACTACTATCGTGTGACTTGTGAGCGGTATAGAGCAAAATCGACTACATGTACGTGTCCGTGAGGGTCTCAGATTTCCATAGATGGGTCATAGTAGTCTCTAGCTCTAACCATTCAGTCTCTACAGATGTTTTTGTTGGAAGGGTTAACACCCAACTCTCCAAATTTAGGGATAGTATCCAATGCTCCACATTTTTTCAACTAACCAACCCACCTGCTCCTCGTTAGTATAGTGGTGAGGATCCCCGCCTGTCACGCGGGAGACCGGGGTTCAATTCCCCGACGGGGAGGAAAGACTGATTTTATTAGGGTGTACAATGTCTCTGAGCCCACAAAGCAGGAAATATGCTTTGAATTAAAGCTTTTTTATACGATATCCAGCTGTGGGGGTTATTTCAGCATCGCAAGGCATTGGTTGTTCAGTGGTAGAATTCTCGCCTGCCATGCGGGAGGCCCGGGTTTGATTCCCGGCCAATGCAGGAACTTTTGAACAAGTCATTTTGACAAGTATGCAACCCCATGAGGAAATAAATCTCTTTTGAGATTGCCAGGTTAACAGCAATCTCTGGTCATGGTAGAATTCTCAACTGACTCTTGAAAAGTCTGAGTTTGGGTTCACTTACCGTTTGGACATTTACACATTCTCAGTGGACTTTTGTGAATCAATTGTAGATTTCCAGTGTGTGAGGTGATTTACTTTGTGCAAGGTGTTAGTTGTTAAATGGGAAACGAATATCCAACAAGTCAGTGACAACTCTCTTGAGTTTGGCCTTTGTGACTATGTCCTGGGATTTTCCACACACACCTCACCTTCTAACTACTATCGTGTGACTTTTCAGCGGTATAGAGCAAAATCGACTACATGTACGTGTCCGTGAGGGTCTCAGATTTCCATAGATGGGTCATAGTAGCTCTAACCATTCAGTCTCTACAGATGTTTTTGTTGGAAGGGTTAACACCCAACTCTCGAAATTTAGGGATAGTATCCAATGCTCCACATTTTTTCAACTAACCAACCCACCTGCTCCTCGTTAGTATAGTGGTGAGGATCCCCGCCTGTCACGCGGGAGACCGGGGTTCAATTCCCCGACGGGGAGGAAAGATTGATTTTATTAGGGTGTACAATGTCTCTGAGCCCACAAAGCAGGAAATATCCTTTGAATTAAAGCTTTTTGATACGATATCCAGCTGTGGGGGTTATTTCAGCATCGCAAGGCATTGGTTGTTCAGTGGTAGAAATCTGGCCTGCCACGCGGGTGGCCCGGGTTCGATTCCCGGCCAATGTAGGAACTTTTGAACAAGTCATTTTGACAAGTATGCAACCCCCTGAGCAAGAAATCTCTTTTGAGATTGCCAGGTTAACAGCAATCTCTGGTCATGGTAGAATTCTCAACTGACTCTTGAAAAGTCTGAGTTTGGGTTCACTTACCGTTTGGACATTTACGCATTCTCAGTAGACTTTTGTAAATCCATTGTAGATTTCCAGTGTGTGAGGTGATTTACTTTGTGCAAGGTGTTAGTTGTTAAATGGGAAACGAATATCCAACAAGTCAGTGACAACTGTCTTGAGTTTGGCCTTTGTGACTATGTCCTGGGATTTTCCACACACACCTCACCTTCTAACTACTATCGTGTGACTTGTGAGCGGTATAGAGCAAAATCGACTACATGTACGTGTCCGTGAGGGTCTCAGATTTCCATAGATGGGTCATAGTAGTCTCTAGCTCTAACCATTCAGTCTCTACAGATGTTTTTGTTGGAAGGGTTAACACCCAACTCTCCAAATTTAGGGATAGTATCCAATGCTCCACATTTTTTCAACTAACCAACCCACCTGCTCCTCGTTAGTATAGTGGTGAGGATCCCCGCCTGTCACGCGGGAGACTGGGGTTCAATTCCCCGACGGGGAGGAAAGACTGATTTTATTAGGGTGTACAATGTCTCTGAGCCCACAAAGCAGGAAATATCCTTTGAATTAAAGCTTTTTGATACGATATCCAGCTGTGGGGGTTATTTCAGCATTGCAAGGCATTGGTTGTTCAGTGGTAGAATTCTGGCCTGCCACGCGGGTGGCCCGGGTTCGATTCCCGGTCAATGCAGGAACTTTTGAACAAGTCATTTTGACAAGTATGCAACCCCCTGAGGAAGAAATCTCTTTTGAGATTGCCAGGTTAACAGCAATCTCTGGTCATGGTAGAATTCTCAACTGACTCTTGAAAAGTCTGAGTTTGGGTTCACTTACCGTTTGGACATTTACGCATTCTCAGTAGACTTTTGTGAATCCATTGTAGATTTCCAGTGTGTGAGGTGATTTACTTTGTGCAAGGTGTTAGTTGTTAAATGGGAAACGAATATCCAACAAGTCAGTGACAACTGTCTTGAGTTTGGCCTTTGTGACTATGTCCTGGGATTTTCCACACACACCTCACCTTCTAACTACTATCGTGTGACTTGTGAGCGGTATAGAGCAAAATCGACTACATGAACGTGTCCGTGAGGGTCTCAGATTTCCATAGATGGGTCATAGTAGTCTCTAGCTCTAACCATTCAGTCTCTACAGATGTTTATGTTGCAAGGGTTAACACCAAACTCTCCAAATTTAGGGATAGTATCCAATGCTGTTCAGATTGCCAGGTTAACAGCAATCTCTGGTCATGGTAGAATTCTCAACTGTCTCTTGAAAAGTCTGAGTTTGGGTTCACTTACCGTTTGGACATTTACGCATTCTCAGTAGACTTTTGTGAATCCATTGTAGATTTCCAGTGTGTGAGGTGATTTACTTTGTGCAAGGTGTTAGTTGTTAAATGGGAAATGAATATCCAACAAGTCAGTGACAACTGTCTTGAGTTTGGCCTTTGTGACTATGTCCTGGGATTTTCCACACACACCTCACCTTCTAACTACTATCGTGTGACTTGTGAGCGGTATAGAGCAAAATCGACTACATGTACGTGTCCGTGAGGGTCTCAGATTTCCATAGATGGGTCATAGTAGCTCTAACCATTCAGTCTCTACAGATGTTTTTGTTGGAAGGGTTAACACCCAACTCTCGAAATTTAGGGATAGTATCCAATGCTCCACATTTTTTCAACTAACCAACCCACCTGCTCCTCGTTAGTATAGTGGTGAGGATCCCCGCCTGTCATGCGGGAGACCGGGGTTCAATTCCCTGACGGGGAGGAAAGATTGATTTTATTAGGGTGTACAATGTCTCTGAGCCCACAAAGCAGGAAATAAGCTTTGAATTAAAGCTTTTTGATACGATATCCAGCTGTGGGGGTTATTTCAGCATTGCAAGGCATTGGTTGTTCAGTGGTAGAATTCTGGCCTGCCACGCGGGTGGCCCGGGTTCGATTCCCGGCCAATGTAGGAACTTTTGAACAAGTCATTTTGACAAGTATGCAACCCCCTGAGGAAGAAATCTCTTTTGAGATTGCCAGGTTAACAGCAATCTCTGGTTAATGGTAGAATTCTCAACTGACTCTTGAAAAGTCTGAGTTTGGGTTCACTTACCGTTTGGACATTTACGCATTCTCAGTAGACTTTTGTGAATCCATTGTAGATTTCCAGTGTGTGAGGTGATTTACTTTGTGCAAGGTGTTAGTTGTTAAATGGGAAACGAATATCCAACAAGTCAGTGACAACTGTCTTGAGTTTGGCCTTTGTGACTATGTCCTGGGATTTTCCATACACACCTCACCTTCTAACTACTATCGTGTGACTTGTGAGCGGTATAGAGCAAAATCGACTACATGTACGTGTCCGTGAGGGTCTCAGATTTCCATAGATGGGTCATAGTAGCTCTAACCATTCAGTCTCTACAGATGTTTTTGTTGGAAGGGTTAACACCCAACTCTCGAAATTTAGGGATAGTATCCAATGCTCCACATTTTTTCAAGTAACCAACCCACCTGCTCCTCGTTAGTATAGTGGTGAGGATCCCAGCCTGTCACGCGGGAGACCGGGGTTCAATTCCCCGACGGGGAGGAAAGATTGATTTTATTAGGGTGTACAATGTCTCTGAGCCCACAAAGCAGGAAATATCCTTTGAATTAAAGCTTTTTGATACGATATCCAGCTGTGGGGGTTATTTAAGCATTGCAAGGCATTGGTTGTTCAGTGGTAGAATTCTGGCCTGCCACGCGGGTGGCCCGGGTTCGATTCCCGGCCAATATAGGAACTTTTGAACAAGTCATTTTGACAAGTATGCAACCCCCTGAGCAAGAAATCTCTTTTGAGATTGCCAGGTTAACAGCAATCTCTGGTCATGGTAGAATTCTCAACTGACTCTTGAAAAGTCTGAGTTTGGGTTCACTTACCGTTTGGACATTTACGCATTCTCAGTAGACTTTTGTAAATCCATTGTAGATTTCCAGTGTGTGAGGTGATTTACTTTGTGCAAGGTGTTAGTTGTTAAATGGGAAACGAATATCCAACAAGTCAGTGACAACTGTCTTGAGTTTGGCCTTTGTGACTATGTCCTGGGATTTTCCACACACACCTCACCTTCTAACTACTATCGTGTGACTTGTGAGCGGTATAGAGCAAAATCGACTACATGTACGTGTCCGTGAGGGTCTCAGATTTCCATAGATGGGTCATAGTAGTCTCTAGCTCTAACCATTCAGTCTCTACAGATGTTTTTGTTGGAAGGGTTAACACCCAACTCTCGAAATTTAGGGATAGTATCCAATGCTCCACATTTTTTCAACTAACCAACCCACCTGCTCCTCGTTAGTATAGTGGTGAGGATCCCAGCCTGTCACGCGGGAGACCGGGGTTCAATTCCCCGACGGGGAGGAAAGATTGATTTTATTAGGGTGTACAATGTCTCTGAGCCCACAAAGCAGGAAATATCCTTTGAATTAAAGCTTTTTGATACGATATCCAGCTGTGGGGGTTATTTCAGCATTGCAAGGCATTGGTTGTTCAGTGGTAGAATTCTGGCCTGCCACGCGGGTGGCCAGGGTTCGATTCCCGGCCAATATAGGAACTTTTGAACAAGTCATTTTGACAAGTATGCAACCCCCTGAGCAAGAAATCTCTTTTGAGATTGCCAGGTTAACAGCAATCTCTGGTCATGGTAGAATTCTCAACTGACTCTTGAAAAGTCTGAGTTTGGGTTCACTTACCGTTTGGACATTTACGCATTCTCAGTAGACTTTTGTAAATCCATTGTAGATTTCCAGTGTGTGAGGTGATTTACTTTGTGCAAGGTGTTAGTTGTTAAATGGGAAACGAATATCCAACAAGTCAGTGACAACTGTCTTGAGTTTGGCCTTTGTGACTATGTCCTGGGATTTTCCACACACACCTCACCTTCTAACTACTATCGTGTGACTTGTGAGCGGTATAGAGCAAAATCGACTACATGTACGTGTCCGTGAGGGTCTCAGATTTCCATAGATGGGTCATAGTAGTCTCTAGCTCTAACCATTTAGTCTCTACAGATGTTTTTGTTGGAAGGGTTAACACCCAACTCTCCAAATTTAGGGATAGTATCCAATGCTCCACATTTTTTCAACTAACCAACCCACCTGCTCCTCGTTAGTATAGTGGTGAGGATCCCCGCCTGTCACGCGGGAGACCGGGGTTCAATTCCCC
Source organism: Salmo salar (assembly GCF_965601325.2). Taxonomy (NCBI): domain Eukaryota; kingdom Metazoa; phylum Chordata; class Actinopteri; order Salmoniformes; family Salmonidae; genus Salmo; species Salmo salar. The sequence continues at coordinate 133,536,240 of NC_138291.1, read as the reverse complement.
GACGGGGAGGAAAGACTGATTTTATTAGGGTGTACAATGTCTCTGAGCCCACAAAGCAGGAAATATCCTTTGAATTAAAGCTTTTTGATACGATATCCAGCTGTGGGGGTTATTTCAGCATTGCAAGGCATTGGTTGTTCAGTGGTAGAATTCTGGCCTGCCACGCGGGTGGCCCGGGTTCGATTCCCGGTCAATGCAGGAACTTTTGAACAAGTCATTTTGACAAGTATGCAACCCCCCAAAATCGACTACATGTACGTGTCTGCGAGGGTCTCAGCTTTCCATAGATGGGTCATAGTAGTCTCTAGCTCTAACCATTCAGTCTCTACAGATGTTTATGTTGCAAGGGTTAATAAAATTGCAACCCCACTTGAAATCCCCCTGCCATTGTTTACATAAATAAAATCCCTCCATATTTTTTGTACTTCTAAAACACATACATTATCCCAGTGCGTCTCTTGAATACATAAAATATCAGAATTCTTCATTTGTACTATTCTATTAAATTTTCCCATTGTTCTCGAACCATTTGTATTTATTGACATTATAGTGACCATTCTAATAAATTATAAAATATAATTTCATTATCCTCTACCTGTTATCCAGTTTCTTTCCTCTTCCACCCTTTCTCTCCCCCCCCTCCCGCCGCTTGCCTCTTCCTGTATCCTCCCCTCTTTCTTTCAATCTTTTCCCCATCATCCGTATCCGATATCTCCTCCAAGTCCATTTCATCCAGCCAACTCAACTTCTTTACACCCACATCTGTTGTGCTCCCCGTGTTCATCTCTGTCTCTGGTATAGTCGTTGTGCTCCCCGTGTTCATCTCCGTCTCTGGTATAGTCGTCGTTGTGCTCCCCGTGTTCATCGCCGTCTCAGGTATAGTCGTCGTTGTGCTCCCCGTGTTCATCTCCGTTTCTGTTATGGTCATCAAATTCAAACTCCTCTCCATTTCTTCACCCCCCGAGGTACTTGTTAGTGCTGTGCTTTCCCCCAAAACCTGTGAGTCCCCCATGCTTCCCCCCAGTCCACTCCCCCCCTCCTCCTGAAAACTCCATCTTCTTATTTCGGAATCCATACTACTCCCAATTTCATTCATCTTCTGTTCCTTCTTCTCCCTTCTTCCTTCCTCCGTCTCTCCACCCTCCACCACGTCCTCTCCTCCATCTTCTTCTCCTTCTTGCGACAGTACAACTGCTTCCTCGAATAGTACTTGACACCCCTCTTCAGCCATAACCTCTCCACAGTTGCACTCCGCCAATCTATTTCGGCATCCTCCACAAAAAGTCCTTTCCTTCTCTCCGACACATTCTCTCGCATAATGGCCTTGATTACCGCACTTGAAACACTTAAATTCAGGGCAGTCTTTAACTATGTGCCCGGGTTGAATACACAATCGACAAACTCTGACCTGTTTGTCATGAATTACCCTGAAGTATTCTGCTCACTCCAGCGTCTCAATTTTTGTAGAATATGGCAATGATTTAACTTTTTCTGTGAATTTTACTTTGCAAAATCATGTCCCGTCTACCACCTCCGTTCCAGGCCAAACTCTCCTCCTTATCTCCGAGACGGCCGTTACTCCCCAGCTACTCAGCTTGTCCAGTATAACTTTGTCTTCAATGTACACTGGAAGATTCATGAATGATACTACCAGCTCATTTACATTCATATCTCTCGCCATTATCCTTGTATTTTTTATCCTTAATCCATCCTTTAGACATTCTTTACCTTTTCCGTTTCTCATCGTAATTTCATACTTTATTCCCCCTTTCATTCAGCATCCCACCACCTCTCCACACACCTCCTTAATTGCTCGTAGTAGTTCCATTGTCGTCACCTTTTGTTCTCCCACCAACTCAATTGCCACCGTGTATTCTTTGCCATATTTCATTCCTCCTTTATCTTCATTTTCCTTCCGTTGCGCATTTTCGTTGTCCTTGTCCATTCCGTTTGTCGTTGCCATGTTGTCCGTCATAGTAAATCAAAAATGAAACCAAAAAAACTCTCCCCCAAGCAGCAAAACTGCAGGGGGGGGAAAAACTAACCAAACTTAAACTTATTTAAATTCCAAAACAATTATTGTACGTCAAAAAAACAAGAAAATCAAACAAAAAGCTCTCAAGCAAACACTCACTCACAGCTCAAACACTCGCACCTGTCGTCACTTTTCCAATCAGGAATAGCGCCCCCAGGCTGGTATGGCCGTAAGGAAGAGAACATCTCTTGGTACACCATATAAAGTCAAAGTGACTCTGATAAACAGACATTGCATTTTCACCAATTAGATCAGCAACTTCAACTTTGGGTCACTCAAAAAATGGAAAAAATGACATATACTGTAGCCATCACTTTGTAGCCATCACTTTGAAGCACAGATAGTTCGAAAAAAAATACAAACCAACCTTGCTTACAGTTCACAGCGAGTGCACATATTTCAGCCTTGTGGCAAAAAATGGACAAAGGGTTTTAATTCCACCATGGAAAACACACGGCAATCAGATACCAGTCCAGTTCCATTCACCAGCATTATTTCCTTTCATCATTTGAACAGGGCGAGGGAGCGTAAATCACACACAAGCTGCATTCAGTAACAATATTCTTATATGTCTTATAAATACAAGGCAGATGCTCCCTGACATCACAAGGAACTTTGACCCTATTAAAAGGGCAGGGGAGACTAGCCCATGCAAGCTGAATTTTGTCAAATTATCATTCAGCATCAAATGATTACTACAAGGCAGTGTTGCCGATAAAATAATGCAAGAGCACACCCAAGTAGACGAAAAGCTTACTGCACCTGGTATTCCCAGGTGGTCTACCATCCATGTACACTTTGTAGCCATCACTTTGTAGAACAGATAGTTGGATGAAATACAAACAAACCTTGCTTACATTTCAATGCGAGGGCACATATTTCAGCCTTGTGGCAAAAAATGGACAAAGGGTTTTAATTCCACCAAGGTCTAGGAGAACAAGGACAGATGCAGAGCCTCGGTCTGACGCCATCAAAAGGTCACTTACCACCTTCACAAGTGCAGTCTCAGAACTATGATGGCTTTTTCAGCTTTTTCAAAAAAAATTGAGAGGAATGGGAGATTCGATATAGGCCGATAGGTTTGGCTTTTTCAAGAGTGGCTTTATTACTGCCACTTTTAGTGAATTTGGTACACATCCGGTGGATAGAGAGCCATTTATTATGTTCAACATAGGAGGGCCAAGCACAGGAAGCATCTCTTTCAGTACTTTAGTTGGAATAGGGTCCAGTATGCAGCTTGAAGGTTTAGAGGCCATGATTATTTTCATCATGTGTCAAGAGATATAGTAACGAACTATCATGGTCCAAACACACCAAGACAGTCGTGAAGAGGGCACGACAACACCTTTTCCCCCTCAGTTTTGGCATGGGTCCCCAGATACTCAAAAAGTTCCACAGCTGCACCATCAAGACCATACTGACCAGTTGCATCACTGCCTGCTATGGCATCTGCTTGGCATCTGATCATAACTCTCTATAGAGGGTAGTGCATACGGCCCAGTACATCACTGCGGCCAAGCTTCCTGCCATCCAGGACCTATATACTAGGCGGTGTCAGAGGAATTCCCCTAAAATTGTCAAAGACTCCAGTCACCCAAGTCATAGACTGTTCTCTCTGCTACCGCATGGCAAGCAGTACCGGAGCACCATGTCTAGGTCCAAAAGGCTCCTTAATAGCTTCTACCCCCAAGCCATAAGTCTGCTGAACAATTAATCAAATGGCCACCCAGACTATTTACATTACCACCCACCGTCCATTTGTTTTTTACACTGCTGCTATTCGCTGTTTATTATCTATGCATAATCACTTCATCCATACCTACTGTACATGTACAAATTACCTTGACTAACTTGTACCCCTCACATAGATTCGGTACCGGTACTCCCTGTATAACCTCTCTGGGCTAGGCGGGACGAATTCGTCCAACCTACGTAACAGCCACTTGCAGCCTGTGGCGCGATTTTCAAAACCTTAAAAATCCTATTACTTCAATTTCTCAAACATATGACTATTTTACAGCTATTTAAAGACAAGACTCTCGTTAATCTAACCACACTGTCCGATTTCAAAAAGGCTTTACAACGAAAGCAAAACATTAGATTATGTCAGCAGAGTACCAAGCCAGAAATAATCAGACACCCATTTTTCAAGCCAGCATATAATGTCACCAAAACCCAGAAGACAGCTAAATGCAGCACTCACCTTTGATGATCTTCATCAGATGACAACCCTAGGACATTATGTTATACAATACATGCATGTTTTGTTCAATCAAGTTCATATTTATATCAAAAACCAGCTTTTTACATTAGCATGTGACGTTCAGAACTAGCATACCCCCCGCAAACTTCCGGGGAATTCGCTAACATTTTACTAAATTACTCATGATAAACGTTCACAAAAAGCATAACAATTATTTTAAGAATTATAGATACAGACCTCCTCTATGCACTCGATATGTCCGATTTTAAAATAGCTTTTTGGTGAAAGCACATTTTGCAATATTCTAAGTACATAGCCCAGGCATCACGGGCTCGCTATTTAGACACCCGGCAAGTTTAGCACTCACCATAATCATATTTACTATTATAAAAGTTTCATTACCTTTTGTTGTCTTCGTCAGAATGCACTCCCAGGACTGCTACTTCAATAACAAATGTTGGTTTGGTCCAAAATAATCCATCGTTATATCCGAATAGCGGCGTTTTGTTCGTGCGTTCCAGACACTATCCGAAATGGTAAAGAAGTGTCGCGCGCATGGCGCAATTCGTGACAATAAAATTCTAAATATTCCATTACCGTACTTCGAAGCATGTCAACCGCTGTTTAAAATCAATTTTTACGCCATTTTTCTCGTAGAAAAGCGATAATATTCCGACAGGGAATCTCCTTTTCGGCAAACAGAGGAAAAAATCACAAAGCCGGGGGCGGTCGGGTCACGCGCATAAGCCCAGAGTCCCTTGATCGGCCACTTGAGAAAGGCGATAATGTGTTTCAGCCTGGGGCTGGAATGACGACATTCTGTTTTTTCCCGGGCTCTGAGAGCCTATGGAAGATGTGGGAAGTGTCACGTTAGAGCAGAGATCCTTAGTAAAAGATAGAGATGGAAAAGAAGTTCAAGAAATGGTCAGACAGGCCACTTCCTGTAAAGGAATCTCTCAGGTTTTGACCTGCCATTTGAGTTCTGTTATACTCACAGACACCATTCAAACAGTTTTAGAAACTTTAGGGTGTTTTCTGTCCATATGTAATAAGTATATGCATATTCTAGTTACTGGGTAGGAGTGGTAACCAGATTAAATCGGGTATGTTTTTTATCCAGCCGTGTCAATACTGCCCCCTAGCCCTAACAGGATAAAGCCTCATTATTGTTATTTTATTGTGCTACTGTTTTATTATTTTTTAAGTTTATTTGCTAAAGAGGAATGGAAGATTCGATACAGGCCAATAGTTTTTAATTAACACTGCAGTAGATTTAGATGCACTATTGTAAAGTGGTTGTTCCACTGTATATTATAAGGTGAATGCACCAATTTGTAAGTCGCTCTGGATAAGAGCGTCTGCTAAATGACTTAAATGTAAATGTAAATGCAGTATACACTACCAGTCAAAAGTTTTAGAACACCTACTCATTCAAGGGTGTTTCTTTATTTATACTATATTCTACATTGTAGAATAGCCCTATTTGGGTTAAGATAGCCCTATTTGGCAAAATACCAAGTCCATATTATGGCAAAAACAGCTGAAATAAGCAAAGTGAAATGACAGTCCATCATTGCTTTAACCTGTTGGGGATAGGGGGCAGTATTTGCACGGCCGGATAAAAAACGTACCCGATTTAATCTGGTTACTACTCCTGCCCAGTAACTAGAATATGCATATAATTATTGGCTTTGGATAGAAAACACCCTAAAGTTTCTAAAACTGTTTGAATGGTGTCTGTGAGTATAACAGAACTCATATGGCAGGCAAAAACCTGAGAAGATTCCTTACAGGAAGTGGCCTGTCTGACCATTTCTTGCCCTCCTTGATCATCTCTATCCAAAACAGGGGATCTCTGCTGTTACGTGACACTTCCTACGGCTCCCATAGGCTCTCAGAAGGCGGGAAAAAGCTGAATGATGTAATTCCAGCCCCAGGCTGAAACACATTAGCGCTTTTGGCAAGTGGCCGATCAGAGGACAATGGGCTTAGGCGTGTGCACGAGTCGACCCCATGCTTTATTTTCTTTCGTCTTTTTCCCGGTCGGATATTATCGCTTTTTTATGAGAAAAAGGGCATAAAAATTGATTTTAAACAGCGGTTGACATGCTTCGAAGTACGGTAATGGAATATTTAGAATTTTTTTGTCACGAAATGCGTCGTGCTCGTCACCCTTCTTTACCATTCGGATAGTGTCTTGAACGCACGAACAAAACAGAGGATATTTGGATATAACTATGGATTATTTGGGACGAAACCAACATTTGTTATTGAAGTAGAAGTCCTGGGAGTGCATTCTGACGAAGAACACCAAAGGTAATAACATTTTTCTTATAGTAAATCTGACTTTGGTGAGTGCTAAACTTGCTGGTTGTCTAAATAGCTAGCCCGTGATGCCGGGCTATCTACTGAGAATATTGCAAAATGTGCTTTCACCGAAAAGCTATTTTAAAATCGGACATATTGAGTGCATAGAGGAGTTCTGTATCTATAATTCTTAAAATAATTGTTATGCTTTTTGTGAACGTTTATCGTGAGTAATTTAGTACATTTTTAGTAAATTCACCGGAAGTTTGTGGGGGGTATGCTAGTTCTGAACGTCACATGCTAATGTAAAAAGCTGTTTTTTTATATAAATATGAACTTGATTGAACAAAACATGCATGCATTGTATAACATAATGTCCTAGGTGTGTCATCTGATGAAGATCATCAAAGGTTAGTGCTGCATTTAGCTGTGGTTTGGGTTTTTGTGACATTATATGCTAGCTTGAAAAATGGGTGTCTGATTATTTCTGTCTGGGTACTCTGCTGACATAATCTAATGTTTTGCTTTCGTTGTAAAGCCTTTTTGAAATCGGACGGTGTGGTTAGATTAACGAGAGTCTTGTCTTTAAAATGCTGTAAAATAGTCATATGTTTGAGAAATTGAAGTAATAGCATTTCTAAGGTATTTGAATAATGCGCCACAGGATTCCACTGGCTGTTACGTAGGTGGGGCGATTTCGTCCCGCCGACCCTAGAGAGGTTAAGACATGAAGGTCAGTCAATCCGGAAAATTTCAAGAACTTTGAAAGTTTCTTTAAGTGCAGTCTCAAAAACCATCAAGCACTATGATGAAACTGGCTCTCATGAGGACCGCAACAGGAATGGGAGACCCAGAGTTACCTCTGCTGCAGAGGGTAAGTTCATTAGAGTTACCAGCCTCAGAAATTACAGCCCAAATAAATGCTTCACAGAGTTCAAGTAACAGACATATCTCAACATCAACTGTTCAGAGGAGACTGTCTGAATCAGGCCTTCATGGTCGAATTGCTGCAAAGAAACCACTTCTAAAGGACACCAATAAGAAGAGACTTGTTTGGGCCAAGAAACACGAGCAATGGACATTAGACCGGTGGAAATGTGTTCTTTGGTCTGGAGTATAAATTGGAGATTTTTGGTTCCAACCGCCGTGTCTTTGTGAGATGCGGTGTGGGTGGACGGATGATCTCCGCATGTGTATTTCCCACCGTAAAGCATGGAGGAGGAGGTGTGATGGTGTGGGGGTGCTTTGCTGGTGACATTGTCTGTGATTTATTTAGAATTCAAGGCACACTTACCCATCATGGTTACCACAGCATTCTGCAGACACGCCATCCCATCTGGTTTGGGCTTAGTGGGACTATCATTTGTTTTTCAACAGGACAATGACCCAACACACCTCCAGGCTGTGTAAGGGCTATTCTACCAAGAAGGAGAGTGATGGAGTGCTGCATCAGATGACCTGGCCTCCACAATCGCCCGACCTCAACCAAATTAGTTTTTTTCAATTGTTTAAGCAAGCACAATTTTGAAAACAGGGCCCGGTTTGTCAAAACACTACACACAATTAGCACAACCCTACACCAAAGTAGCACAACACTTCAGATAATTTGCAAAATGGAACACTTTTGTCAAATCTATACATGACTTCATAAAAATAATATTTTGTTACCATACGAAACACACACATTTCATATGACTTCAATCTTTTTGAAACAGTTACACACTGCTGTTGTTAACCTAAAACACTTTTAGCAAGTCTAATTGTCAGTGATTAGAGTACTGTAAATGAAGTACACAGAGAAAGTGCAACTATACAAACACTACACAAGACCAATGCTGCAGACTGAGGAAAATATCATTTATTTCTCTCCAAATACCCAAATCAGTGAACATGTCAACATGGAGAATCACAACAAAACATGTCCCAGTTTTCATGCTACTACAGTAGTGTGCATAACACTGTTAGCTCAGCAAACGTAAAATACTGTATCCAGTACAGGTTACAATTACAGTAAATAACAACAGCAAACATAAAAAATAATCTGAAAAAAACGGACAATATTGTACAGAAAATACTACAGTAAACATACTATACATTATCTCTTCGCCTAGCTGGATCTGGCCAGAGAATTTCATCAACATCACAAGCAATATCCTCATTAGCAAGACAACGCGGGAAGAACCGTCTTGAATGTCGAATCCATCCTTGCACAGCTGCGGCGTCGACTTGGTCACAGGCATCCTCCATGGCCTGAATGAGGGGTACCTGAGCCTGGGGCTGGAGATCGTAAACCTTCCACCACCATGCAGAGAAAAACTATTCGATAGGGTTTAGAAACGGAGAGTATGGTGGAAGGTATAGTACTGTCAACTGTGGATGGTGTTGAAACCAGTTCTGGACCAAAGCAGAGTGGTGGAATGACACATTGTCCCAGATGACAGTGTATTGCATCTAGTGCGTGTCATTACCTGCTGTGACGATGTGGTGCAATCGGTCCAAAAATGCGAGAATGTGAGGTGTGTTGTAAGGACCCATTTTGGCATGACAGAGGAGAACCCCATGCTGTGAAATGGCAGCGTAAAGGGTGATGTTACCCCCACGTTGCCCTGGGACATTGATTATAGCCCTGTGGCCAATGATATTTCTGCCTCTCCTTCTTGCTTTTGTGAGGTTGAACCCTGCCTCATCAATATATATGAATTCATGCAGGATTTCCTCAGCATCCATCTGCAAAACTCCCTGAAATACAGTGAAAGACAAGATTGTGTAGTTCAGGATAGGTCTAGTATACAGTCAATGTAAAAAAAGTAATGTGTGCAGTATGCAACATCACAGTGCTAAAGTGAACAATTACAAACCTCCACATACTCTTGCCGCAGCCGTTTGACCCTCTCTGAATTCCGCTCAAAAGGCACTCGATAAAGTTGTTTCATTTGAACCTGATGTCTTTTCAGGATGCGTGCCAGTGTTGACTGAGAGACCTGATGGACATTATTGAAAATGGCATGGTCACCGATAATGTTGGCTTGTAGTTCTCTGAGCCTGATAGCATTATTGGCCAAAACCATATTTATTATCTCTCTCTCTTGTTCTTGCGTGAATATGGGCCCCCTTCCTCCCTATCGTTCCCGACCCTCAAACCTATGTAGAGAATAATACATGTAACTTACTGTACAATGTCCCAGGAAGGGGTATCACAAGTGCTGATATGGTGCATACAATAAGCGGCTGATTACTGTAACTGTAGACAGATCTTCTACCTGTTTTCCTGTCGAAAAGTCCGTATGACAGATGCCACTGTATATCTGCTAAGATTTGGCTGAACTCTCAGTCCAGCCTCCCTCAGCATCAATCCGTGGTTCACAACATGGTCCACTAGTGTTGCACGAATGTAATTTCATAAGTTTGGTCCTCTTCTTCTTTGTGCACGTTCTCCTCCTGCTTCAGGTCTTCCTCGACCTCTGGCTCGGCCTCTGCCTCTTCCTCTACCTCCTTCTCCTCCTCTGTGTACTCCTCCTCTCACCCTCACTCTTCTTCTGACTCCTTCCATTTTGGTTGAAGGCAGGTGAACCTACCTGCTGCATTTTTATAGTGCATAAACCTGATTGGTGTGTCTACAATTTAGCAATCATGTGTTTGTGCACCTGATGGCTGTGTTTAACAGATTGGCTCATAGGTGTGGTAATTTGACAGTCAGTGCTTTGGAATTGCAAGGAAGTGACATCATTATATACTTTTGTGTCTGATGTATACAAGTGTGTTTAGTGTTTTGCAAATCACTGTGTGTAATGTTTTGCAAATAGTGTGAAGCTGACAATGTCCTTACAGTTGTGCAAATCTAGCCTTGTGTTTTGCTCCTTGAGTGTAAGGTTTTGCTAATTGTGGGAAAAGTTACATTTTACTGTGTGAGCAATCGGAAAAAACTGTAAGATGGTTGGGATGAGTCGGACCGCAGAGTGAAAGAGAAGCAGCCAACAAGGGCTCAACATATGTGGGAACTCCTTCAAGACTGTTGGAAAAGCATTCCAGGGGTGGTTGAGAGAATGCCAAGAGTGTGCAAATCTGTCATAAAGGCAAAGAGTGACTATTTGGAGAATGTCAAATAGCCACCCTATGTTTAACACTTTTTTTGGTGACTACATGATTTCATATATGTTATTTCATAGTTTTGATGTTGTAAGGGCTGTCTTCAGGAATGGACCAAAATGCAGCGGAGTTAGTATTCATCTTTCAATTTAATTAGAAAGAACAATATAACAAACAAAACAAGGAAACTGACAGCCAACAGTCCTGTCAGGTGCAAACACACTAAACAAGAAACAATTACCCACAACCCCAAAGGAAAACACACACTACTATATAGGACTCCCAATCAAAGGCATCTCAACACACCTGCCTTCAATTGGGAGTCCAACCTCAATTAACTAAACATAGAAAAACAAAAACTCTGCCACGTCCTGACCAAAACTAATACAATTACGCCCTCTGCTGGTCAGGACGTGACGGATGTCTTCACTATTATTATACAATGTAGAAAATAGTAAAAATAAAGAAAAACCCTTGAATGAGTAGGTGTTCTAAACCTTTTGACCGGTAGTGTAAGTTCATTAAAGTTAACCTCTCTAGGCTAGGCGGGACGAATTCGTCCCACCTACGTAACAGCCACTGCTATCCTGTGGCGCGATTTTCAAAACCTTAAAAATCCTATTACTTCAATTTCTCAAACATATGACTATTTTACAGCCATTTAAAGATAAGACTCTCGTTAATCTAACCACACTGTCCGATTTCAAAAAGGCTTTACAACGAAAGCAAAACATTAGATTATGTCAGCAGAGTACCAAGCCAGAAATAATCAGACACCCATTTTTCAAGCCAGCATATAATGTCACCAAAACCCAGAAGACAGCTAAATGCAGCACTCACCTTTGATGATCTTCATCAGATGACAACCCTAGGACATTATGTTATACAATACATGCATGTTTTGTTCAATCAAGTTCATATTTATATCAAAAACCAGCTTTTTACATTAGCATGTGACGTTCAGAACTAGCATACCCCCCGCAAACTTCCGGGGAATTCGCTAACATTTTACTAAATTACTCACGATAAACGTTCACAAAAAGCATAACAATTATTTTAAGAATTATAGATACAGACCTCCTCTATGCACTCGATATGTCCGATTTTAAAATAGCTTTTTGGTGAAAGCACATTTTGCAATATTCTAAGTACATAGCCCAGGCATCACAGGGCTCGCTATTTAGACACCCGGCAAGTTTAGCACTCACCATAATCATATTTACTATTATAAAAATTTCATTACCTTTTGTTGTCTTCGTCAGAATACACACCCAGGACTGCTACTTCAATAACAAATGTTGGTTTGGTCCAAAATAATCCATCGTTATATCCGAATAGCGGCGTTTTGTTCGTGCGTTCCAGACACTATCCGAAATAGTAAAGAAGTGTCACGCGCATGGCGCAATTCGTGACAATAAAATTCTAAGTATTCCATTACCGTACTTCGAAGCATGTCAACCGGTGTTTAAAATCAATTTTGACGACATTTTTCTCGTAGAAAAGCGATAATATTCCGACAGGGAATCTCCTTTTCGGCAAACAGAGGAAAAAATCCCAAAGGCGGGGGCGGTCGGGGTCACGCGCATAAGCTAGTGTCTCTTGATCGGCCACTTGAGAAAGGCGATAATGTGTTTCAGCCTGGGGCTGGAATGACGACATTCTGTTTTTTCCCGGGCTCTGAGCGCCTATGGACGACGTGGGAAGTGTCACGTTAGAGCAGAGATCCTTAGTAAATGATAGAGATGGAAAAGAAGTTCAACAAATGGTCAGACAGGCCACTTCCTGTAAAGGAATCTCTCAGGTTTTGACCTGCCATTTGAGTTCTGTTATACTCACAGACACCATTCAAACAGTTTTAGAAAATTTAGGGTGTTTTCTATCCATATGTAATAAGTATATGCATATTCTAGTTACTGAGTAGGAGTGGTAACCAGATTAAATCGGGTATGTTTTTTATCCAGCCGTGTCAATGCTGCCCCCTAGCCCTAACAGGTTAACTGAACCTCAGATTGCAGCCCAAATAATTGCTTCACAGAGTTCAAGTAACAGACACATCTCAACATCAACTCTTCAGAGGAGACTGTGTGAATCAGGTCGAATTCATGGAGAAATTGTTGCAAAGAAACCATTACTAAAGGTCACCAATAAGAAGAAGAGATTTGCTTTGGCCAAGTGATTTGGTAAGTGACAAAGCAAAGTTTGTCAAAAATACATAGCAATTCTAACGTTAGGTAGCTAAAATCTGGTGGTCTCCATTCAATCTTAGCTAGCTAGCTAATGACAACATTGTAAATTTGATGACAGTTTTTTCCTACTAAATAGTTGCTTACTTTAACAAGGTCATCGTATTTCCAAGCCTCAATAGTGTTTTTAGGTGAAACAGTCATTAGCTCTCGTTACACTTTTGGACATCAACATGGCTGTGGAGTCTATATAACTTTGATAACATTGGCAGCGATGACCGAGTGACGGACGTGCAAAACATGAATTATCAGTAAATCTTGTCTTTACCTGAATTTGTAAAAACAAAAGTAATAAGGTAAGTGTCAACCCTAAATGATGAATGTTTTGTTTTCAAATAAACTAGCACAGTTACAGTACACCTTCAGATATGAGTCATTGGCTTCATCTCAAATGTCATCATATTCCCTATATAGTGCACTACTTTTGACCAGAGCCCTATGCACTATAGAGGATATGGTTAAAAATATGTACCCTGGTGTCCTCAACTGAAGTGCATTGTCAGGTGGAGGGGTATATGTTTTAAGTATGAATACCTTATGAGTGATAACTGTATTATGAGGTAATGAATGGAAATCCCCAGAGCTCCAGAACACCCATTATTAATCTCACCAGTAACTGCTGATAAACTCTATTCCTGATGGCACCACCACCACCCTCCTTCATCATATCATCCCTCCATCCCATCACATTCTTCTCAATCGTCTCTGTCTTTAGCTGTATCAAACATGAAACGAGAAAATGTGACCTATGAGAGATTATTGATCGATTGGAATCGTTGTCAAGATCTGTCTGTCTGTCTGTCTGTCTGTCTGTCTGTCTGTCTGTCTGTCTAAAAACATTGAGAAACAAAATGACACGCAAACTCAGCAGCTAAATGACAATGTATTTTATTTTCTATATTTTAAAGGTTTATTTACAAACAAACAAAAATAAAAACAGAAATCCAATTTTTTTTTTACAAATGCCGTTTGTCTGCATATAGTTGTAAGAATGTTTTACATGTACCTTTCCTTAGCCTGTGTCAAGTAACCAACTAATTGTTAATTTTTACCCAGCCTTGGTTAACTAACATGAATGAGCTCAACAATGATCAGGTCTGTCAGCAGGTTTTAAGGGGAGTGTACGTATGGCTCGTTACAACGTTACCTCCATAATCTTCCCCTCTCTCTCCAACATGCACATTATCAGTAAACATATTAAACCTGTATTGTCGAGGTCGTAAACCAAAAGGTCCGGGCCCGTATTCACAAAGCGTCTCAGAGTGTGAGTGCTGATCTAGGAGGATCAGTTTAGTGCCGTGTCCATTTAATCTTCATTATAATCTAAAAGTTAAAACTGTCCTAGATCAGCTATTCTACTCTGAGGCTTTGTGAATACAATCCCTATTTCCTTTCTATGGGCACTGTTCTTTTGTTATTTTTGCATATACAAACTTTATTTATTATTTATTTTATTATTTACTTTATTATTCAGTGTTCTCCATACTGCTAAAATGGTAAACGCATGTGTCCCTTCATGCTGTGCTACATATATCATCATAATGCCCATTCCAGAATGCTAGCTAGCTGTGGTCAGAATTATTGTGAAAAAAGCACATAATTAGGAAACTTTCCCTCCAAAGGCATGCGTCAAAAACAGTGCTGCTATCCATCTGAACTGTGTAGAGTACTAGTTCCTATGGCAGAACAGTAAGAAAGAAAGTTTACTATGGCAGAACAGGATTAAGCGCTCTTTGTTGGAATAGAACATCTCTCCACGTTTAGAACCCTAGAATGGGCCAGAGAGTTCCAATCTAGAATCTAGATAATATATCTCCCTTTTAACCTTCTTTCCACTTAATCTAACTGACTGAAGAGTCTGTATCGGTTTTCAAAACAAAGAAAATTACTTAGAATGTTTTGCTTTGGCCAGTTTCATTCCATGCAACATTAATAATCAACCCATCATCAGTGGCTAGCTACAAAGAAAGTTACACATGTGCTCAGAATTTCTATAATGTCTAGTCAACTTGACATGTTATACCTTCCCAGTTCTATAGACTGCACTTCTTACTGTACTAGTCATTACTGTAATTCTGAGAATGATAGAATAGAATGACAGAACCATTTTATAGAAGTTCACATTGTGTTAAAAAATTCCAACTGATAAACAGAGACATTTGGCCACCTTCATTGCTTACATCTTCCTCTCTAAAAATACTGAAACATAGAACACATACGGCCTTCCCTGTGGCTCAGTTGGTAAAGCATGGTGTTTGCAACACCATCATGATGTGTGCAACGCCAGGGTTGTGGGTTTGATTCCCACGGGGGGGCCAGTACAAAAAAAATAAAAAATGAAATTTATGCATTCACTACGGTAAGTCGCTCTGGATAAGAGCGTCTGCTAAATG
The DNA here is from genome assembly GCF_965601325.2 of Salmo salar. Classification (NCBI taxonomy): domain Eukaryota; kingdom Metazoa; phylum Chordata; class Actinopteri; order Salmoniformes; family Salmonidae; genus Salmo; species Salmo salar. The sequence goes on along the minus strand of NC_138291.1, from coordinate 133,520,973 downwards.
TAATAAATGAATGCATGTGTGGCCGCAGGCACATATACACTTCATAGCTCTTCACACTCAAAGAATGGAACATTGCAATAATTTTAGGCACAAATACTTAAGAATGTCCTTTTTGTGAAAATTCAAATGCTTCCGTAACACATGAATAATGTCTAGGCAAACAATGAACAAAACAACAAAACATAATCTCACACTACATTGAACGTCAACATTTGTAGATATTATCTTTTTTTAAGTGTTTGTGAGAGTGCATGCTTTTTATGAGACATTTTGTGGGTGGACTCTGTATTGGTAGAATATTGAAACACGTCTGTATTGAAGTACTGTTAAAATATTTTTAAACTCTGTACTGATAGAGCCTGTTTGGTGCCATGAAGACCGACTCTAAAACCATGAGAGGTTGTTGTCATTGTGTGTGAGGAAAATATTATACTCATTACTCACATGGTTGTGATACACAATTCATTGGGTTCTTTAACAAACAAAAACATAAATTCATAAGCATGTCAAATTGCCTACAACCTTACAGGGTAAGCGGTGTTATCATGTCTGACCTCATTTTATTGACTTACAGTTGAGTCACATTTCTGGACCCTCAGGATACTAAATAAATTAGTGCATAAATGTTTTTTGTTGTTGCTATTGTTACAGTTACTATTGTTTACTGTAATGTGTTGTTATTGCACATGTTTAATTTAATTGTCAGCATGTTGAAAATTTGATTGATTTGATTGAAATTTTCAACAACCAAAAATTGACTCTTCTTATTACCCATGTTAGTCACAGTATTCTGATTTTAAGATATTCCCCAGTCAGCTTAGAGTATCTAGGCCCAGATATGATGAATTCACACACACATGAGAAAGACACCTTAATGCAAACCAGCATGTGTTGATCTCGCGCTAATAACACATTTTTGGAAAATCGTCCCTGAACACTTGACTTATGACACTTCCCAGAAGTGTCTGGAAAGGTCACATCTGTCTCTTCAACATCAGTTGACTGTGACTAGTAAGTTGACAACACAGTAATACCCATTTAACAGCTGATACTATACACTCCTAGAATGCAAACCTACAACATAGGCATATTTCTGAAAAAGTCCTAGAAAATGTATCAATTGTCTGTCGGCAGGAAGACTTTTCTTTCCATTGAGATGAATGGGATTTAAAAAAAAAATGGAATTCAACCTGCCACACTATTCTATGACATTATTCACAATACATGACATGAAAGGCTAGTCAATGAAGAGAAAATGTTAAAAATCAACAATTAAAATAAAGCTGACAGAATATAACATCCAAACATGTAACACATTTTGCTTTTTCAAACTTAGTTCTTTCAGTGGACTAAATAAACAATTTCATGAAGAAATAGGGAATCAAATGGTGTCAAAAGTAATTAAAACATTTCCAGTCAAGATATAAGATTCAACAATGATTCATATTTACAGTAATTCTAAAGTGGCATATTGTGTGTGGGTCGTCAGACATATAATAACTGGTAATTGCTGTAGGCAACTCACCCAACACACCCACAGTAAAAAATTATTGACAACTTCACGTACACTTTAACAAGGTATTGTATTGTGTAGCATGAATATATTGGTAAAATTAAAGTTATTGGTATTATCCATTTTATTGAAATCATATATAGCATCTCTAGAAATAATATTGTTCCAAAGATGGAGTAGCATAAAGAAGAAACATGTTTGAAGTGTATAATAAAAAGTGTTAAGCAGCCGACTCCATAAATGAGTGTTGAAATCTCAAGTGTAAAAAATAATCTTTAATCTCTCTTTCTCTTCTTATATACTTGCTTGGCGTTTTATTAAAAATAAATAAATGAATTATGAAACAAGGACATAAATATTATAGAGACAAATAAGGATTCTCAGTTTGACTTCAGAACAGGCATTTCACAGTATCAAGTAGTGCTAGCTATTGCATTAAGGTTTTCTTATCTCTAATGAACATATGTATTGCTGTCACATATTCCATTTTTTCCACATATAGATGATATCCAGGTTCCTGAAAGAAGTAAGATACTGTTATGATTGAGAATGCACCACACAGTATCTGCAAATACTAGATCTATAAAACTATTTACAACACACATATAGATAATCTTCATATCACAGTCTATTGCATAATGTTGATAATCTTTAGTTTAGAAATATTATAAATGTACACCGTTTTTTAAGCAACATTACATCACTGTCTGAAATTAGGAATAGAAAAAACAGAATCATCCATCCCTCGCCCACACTACACAACATCCTTCTCTCCAAAAATAAAAATAAAAGCAGCAATTCTATTTATTTCATGCCCTTTGGATCCGAACCACTGTATGAAGATATTGTGGCTCAAGAGGATGTATTGCTGAGAGCAATGGAACACCTAGCTACTGTACTTGTGTTTGATTGCTAAGATAAGATAAAGGTTCCACTAATATGTAATCAGATTTATGTTTGAGTGTGTGCTTTTTGACAGTTTCAAGGTTCGCTTGCGTCAGTTATTCCACAGTGGTGACAAAGCTGTGTAGTATGAGAAGATATTTGTTCCTCTTTTCGCAGGTACAAAAAAAAAATAAAAAAAAATACTCAGGATTCATCAAGACGCATTCCAGTTTACAAAAACAGAAAAGAACAAACAAAAACAACTCCCCCCCCAAAATATCCATACATTGTATATTTATATTTTTCAGAAAGGAATACTTTTTTTTATATACTAGAGCTTTTAAATAGTCTTTGCCAAATATTCTAGTTTGATTTACAGAATATACATTCTTAAGTTTAGGAAGAAAATGTGTCTAAAATATAATACAAGGGTAGCCTGTACAGGAATTCTATGAGGTTATTTTTTTCAGAAGAATAATGAGAGAAAACAAAAAAACACTCAAATTCATCTATTTTTGTATCTCCATTAAAAATGAATTCAAACAGAAGTTTAAAAAAGTAAAATGGGATCATAAATTTGATGCGAACCGCATCTTATCTTGGTCGGTCTCTGTACTGCTTAAGTTAGAATCTCTTCTAGAATCTTTTCTAGAGCCTGTGGAATCCCTGTGCTGGGCTGTAGAGGACGCCGCTCGCACCGGGGGCAATGCTCCCGATGACATCTGGCGGAACAGGTTGACCCTCTGGGGCACTGTGGTGCGGAGACCGCTCTGCATACCTGTCCCCTGGACCGCAGCCACCGGCAGGGCGATGGAGGACAGGCAGTCCCCAGACACTCCAGCGTGCGCTCTGGGCCCCAGGGATGTGTCATGGGGCAGGGAGGGTTGGGAGGCAGATAGGTGGCGCACGTCTTGACTCAGGCTTCCAGACTGGAGAGTATGGCTGCCCTTGTGCAGAATTTCACCCCTCTGAGGTGAAGGGACTTGCTGCTGTGTTGGCTGCTGCTGCTGTTGTGGTTGTTGTGTTGCCGAGGAGGATACAGCTCCTCCGGTTTGCTGGGGAAGCTGTTGTGGTTGCTGTTGTAGTGGTTGTTGGGGTGGTAGGGCAGTAGGCAGCGGCTGCTGGATAAGGGAGAGCTGGGAGGCAGTGGGCGAGCCATACTGGAAGCTGCGTACTGCCAGCCCAGAGGTCTGCACGGGTGGACTGCACACAGCCGTATTGAATGATACCGGGGACATGATAGCCCCTTGCTGCTGTAGAGAGAGGGGGGTCTGGGAGACGGGCGAGGATGAGTTCAAGTTGCTGTGGGAGACACTGGGGACAGGGTAGACACCCTGCGACAAGGCTGGCAGGATGCGGGCGGCGGCTGCGGCGGAGGGGGCAATGATGCCTGAAGCACTGTATGTTAAATGGGCGGCTGACTGCTGAAACTGGTTGTTGCCCAGGGCAGTGGTGTAGGGCTGCTGAGCCGGAGAGTTAATTATGGAATTTCCAGATATCGGGGTGAAATTCATCCCGGTGACCGACATCCCTGTGAGCGACTGCTTGCGGTCCACCATCATCACCATCTCCCTGTCCTGCCGGATTATCTGCTTCAATATCTCGTTCTCCTGTGTGTTGAACACCCCAGCGTTCAGATCCTTCTGGAACTTCTGGAGGAGCAGGCTGTTCTTCTTTCCTGTTAGGAGTAGATCAGTTAGCGGTTAGGTTGACTTCAGCCATGGCACACATGTTAACATATTAACAAACCACACTAAATACACTCCAGCAAAGGTGGATGTTATGACACTGGTTATTATGAGGTGTGATAACAGTGAGTATAAATGGGGGTGACTATGGTTTAAGTATAAGGAAATCTGAGTGAGAGTACTGTAGTAAGAAAACAAAACATAATAGTACATAGTGATAAGATATGAAGAAGTAAGATGTAAAAGGTAGGATATTAATATAGAGAGTAGTATAAGGATTTAGGATATACCCCCCCCCCCCCCCACACAGAAAAAAAAGGTTAGATTCTAATAATTTTCACAAATACACCATAGGAATCAATATCTAATTAAAAAACACATTCAATTTATGCCTTACTCATTTTGACTGCACATTCAGTAGTACCACAGTTGGCTATAAACTACAGAATACACTGTAAGGATTCGCTGTGTACTACTCCCTTCACAGAACAGCGCAAACTGGCGCTAACCAGAACAGAAAGAGGAGTGGGAGGCCCCGGTGCACAACTGAGCAAGAGGACAAGTACTTTAGAGTGTCTAGTTTGAGAAACAGACGGCTCACAAGTCCTCAACTGGCAGCTTCATTAAATAGTACCCACAAAACACCAGTCTCAACATCAACAGGGAAGAGGTGACTCCGGAATGCTGGCCTTCTAGGCAGAGTTCCTCTGTCCAGTGTCTTTGTTCTTTTGCCCATCTTAATATTTTATTTTTATTGGCCAGTCTAATATATGGCTTTTTTTTGCAACTCTGGGAGTACTATTTAATGAAGCTGCCAGTTGAGGACTTGAGGCATCTGTTTCTCAAACTAGACACTATGAGGTAACTCATAGCCAGGGTTGGATAGGTTACTTTCTACATGTAATCCATTACAGTTACTAGTTACCTGTCCAAATTTTAGTCAGTAACGTAACTTTTGTACTACCCAAACTCAGTAACATAGTCTGATTACATTCAGTTACTTGTAGCCTACTTTCCCTTTAAGAGGCATTAGAAGAAGACAACATTTATTTTATCAATTGAACGACATATATTGCAGGATAAATCAATGTAAAGCTTACATAGCTGGCCATATATGAATGCTACATTTTACTTTATGGTTTGGTTGTGTAGGCTTCTTCTAACCCATCACTTTCTAATACATACAGTTGAAGTCGGAAGTTTACATACACTTAGTTTGGAGTCATTAAAACTCGTTTTTCAACCACTCCAAAAAATGTATTGTTAACAACAAATAGTTTTGGCAAGTCGGTTAGGACATCTGCTTTGTGCATGACACAAGTCATTTTTCCAACAATTGTTTACAAGATTATTTCCCTTATCTGTGTCACTGTATCACAATTCTAGTGGGTCAGACGTTTACATACACTAAGTTGACTCTGCCTTTAAACAGCTTGTAAAATTCCAGAAAATTATGTCAAGGCTTTATAAGCTTCTAATAGGCTAAATTACATCATTTGAGTCAATTGGAGGTGTACCTGTGGATGTATTTCAAGGCTTACCTTCAAACTCAGTGCCTTTTTGCTTGACATCATAGGAAAATATAAAGACATCAACCAAGACCTAAGATTTTTTTTTTGAGACCTCCATAAGTCTGGTTCATCCGTGGGAGCAATTTCCAAATGCCTGAAGATACCATGTTCATCTGTACAAACAATAGTACGCAAGTATAAACACCATGGGACCACGCAACCGTCATACCGCTCAGGAAGGAGACGCGTTCTGTCTCCTAGAGATGAACGTACTTTGGTGCGAAAAGTGCAAATCAATCCCAGAACAACAGCAAAGGACCTTGTGAAGATGCTGGAGGAAACAGGTACAAAAGTATCTATTTCCACAGTAAAACGAGTCCTATATCGACATAACCTGAAAGGCCGCTCAGCAAGGAAGAAGCCACTGCTCCAAAACGGTTTGCAACTGCACATGGGGACAAAGATCGTACTTTTTGGAGAAATGTCCTCTGGTCTGATGAAACAAAAATAGAACAGTTTGGCCATAATGACCATTGTTATGTTTGGAGGAAAAAGGAGGAAGTTTGCAAGCCGAAGAACACCATCCCAACCGTGAAACACAAGGGTGGCAGCATAATGTTGTGGGGGTGATTTGCAGGTGCACTTCACAAAAGGGACTGGTGCACTTTACAAAATAGATGGCATCATGAGGCAGGAAAACGATGTGGATATATTGAACCAACATCTCAAGACAGGAAGTCTTCAGGAAGTTAAAGCTTGGTCGCAAATGGGTCTTCCAAATGGACAATGACCCCAAGCATACTTCCAAAGTTGTGTAAAATGACGTAAGGACAACAAAGTCAAGGTATTCGAGTGACCATCACAAAGCCCTGACCTCAATCCAATAGAACATTTGTGGGCAGAACTGAAAAAGCTTGTGCGAGCAAGGAGGCTTATAAAACTGATTCAGTTACACCAGCTCTGTCAGGAGGAATGGGCCAAAATTCACCCAACTTATTGTGGGAAGCTTGTGGAAGGCTACCTGAAGTGTTTGACCCAAGTTAAACAATTTAAAGGCAATGCTACCAAATACTAATTGAGTGTATGTAACTTCTGACCCAATGGGAATGTGATGAAAGAAATAAAAGCTGAAATAAATAATTCTCTCTACTATTATTCTGACATTTCACATTCTTAAAATAAAGTGGTGATCCTAACTGACCTAAGACAGGGATTTCTTACTAGGATTAAATGTCAGGAATTGTGAAAAACTGAGTATAATGTATTTGGCTAAGGTGTATGTAAACTTCCGACTTCAACTATATAATAATATGATTAGAATACATCTGAAAAAGGATGTAGCAACTACAGATTGCCCCTTTAAGTCTATCAAAAGTGTATGAGTTTGAGCATGTGTCCATAAGGCCTATGGATTTATTTTTTATCAGCATGAATTAGATTGAGCAATAAAAGCCCCACTTTTATTCCATAGGCTGGGATCCACAGTATGCAGTTGTTGCGAGCGTATTTATTTGCAAGAGTGCTGTCCACTGGTTTCAAAAACAATGATTGATAGGCAGCTTAAACTTCTTGAATTCAACCATTATTGGGTTCAAATACACATTTAGATTTCTGAACAGCCATCCACAACAACCACAGTCCGTAAGGCGCAAATAGCTAAATGAGAGAGCAGGAGTGTGATTCACATCAATGCGCTATGTAGATATTAATAATAAGTGATATCCGTATCACCGTAGACCATACCACTGCTCTCATCCTTACCTCCAAGCGTTTATTTAAGTTGGATAATCTTCGGATGCCGACAGCAGTTGCACCTTTGGAAGACATAGCTTGGACTGTAGCCTACAAAAGCCTATTCCTGCTCTTTTACCCCGATCCATCACCATAGTGGTCTCTGACGTGTGGTCAGACACACTCAAGTGGACAAACTTAAATTTGCGCCTTTATTGAATGCTGATTTAAATGTCATTGACAAAACAGAGAAGTGTCAAAGATTTTTTTTCGCAAACATCCTTTCTGTCACGTCCTGACCAGCAGAGGGCGTAATTGTGTTAGTTTTGGTCAGGATGTGGCAGGGGGTTTTGTGTGTGTGAATGGTTGTGTTGGTGATTGGGACTCCCAATTGAAGGCAGGTGTGTTGAGTTGCCTTTGATTGGGAGTCCTATATAGGAGTGTGTGTTTTTCTTTGGGGTTGTGGGTAGGTGTTTTTGCACCGCGTTTGTATAGCCTGTAAAACTGTTGCTGTCGTGCTTATTGTTTTTTTTCACCGTGGATGCTTTACTCTTTTTTGAATTAAACTATGAGTATCCACATTCCCGCTGCGCCTTGGTCCATTCCTGAAGACAGCTGTTACACTTTCAGAATTGAAAAGTAATCCTCGAAGTAATCATCTAGTTTTTCAAAAGTTAACCGTTAGTTTTTTTGTAATCCCTTACATGCAATCCGTTACTCCCCAACCCTGTTCATGGCGCTTGTCGGTTTTTGCGACTGCACTTGAAAAACTTTAAAAGTTCTTGGAATGTTCCAGATTGACTGACCTTCATGTCTCAACCCTCCTGTTGTGTTCGTTTCATGTTAATTAATTCTGTGTTCCCCGTCCAAAATGACCGCCCCATTATAGCTGATTATAAATCCATAATAATACATATATTATCACCTAATGTTGTGTTAGATCTTTTTATCAACTTAAGTTCTTGTGAACAATACAAGTTTTTAATAACTTCTATTTACTATTTATGGCCTGTAGGCCTCATTGACCTGAGCTCACACAACTACTTTTTGAGTAAAAAAAGCATCATGTATAAATTACTTTGACTAAAACAAAAACTCAGATGAAACATATTGTGCTATTTATCACAGACTACTTTGTGTCAAAGTTTAACCTGTTGGGGATAGGGGGCAGTATTTGCACGGCCGGATAAAAAACATAGCCGATTTAATCTGGTTACTACTCCTGCCCAGTAACTAGAATATGCATATAACTGTTTGATTTGGATAGAAAACACCCTAAAGTTTCTAAAACTGTTTGAATGGTGTCTGTGAGTATAACAGAACTTATTTGGCAGGCCAAAACCTGAGAAGATTCCAAACAGGAAGAGCCCTCTCTGACCATTTCTTGGCCTGCTTTGTCATCTCTATCCAAAACAAAGGATCTCTGCTGTAACGTGACATTTTCTAAGGCTCCCATAGGCTCTCAGAAGGTGCCAGAACGTTGAATGATGACTCTCCAGTCTCTGGCTGAAAAACAGTAGCGCATTTGGTAAGTGGTCGATCTGAGAACAATGATACGGGTGCGCGCGTGCACGTGAAGAGTCCATTTTACTTTCTCTGTCTTTCAACGAAAACAACAACTCCCGGTCGGAATATTATCGCTTTTTTACGAGAAAAATCGCATAAAAATAGATTTTAAACAGCGTTTGTCATGCTTCGAAGTACGGTAATGGAATATTTTGATTTTTTTTGTCACGAAACGCGCCGGGCCCTTCTTTACCCTTCGGATAGTGTCTTGAACGCACGAACAAAACGCCGCTGTTTGGATATAACTATGGATTATTTCGAACCAAACCAACATTTGTTGTTTAAGTAGAAGTCCTGGGAGTGCATTCTGACGAAGAACAGCAAAGGTAATCCAATTTTTCTTATAGTAAATCTGAGTACCAAACTTGGTGGGTGTGAAAATAGCTAGCCTGTGATGGCCGGGCTATCTACTCAGAATATTGCAAAATTTCCTTTCACCGAAAAGCTATTTTAAAATCGGACACCGCGATTGCATAAAGGAGTTCTGTATCTATAATTCTTAAAATAATTGTTATGTTTTTTGTGAACGTTTATCGTGAGTAATTTAGTAAATTCACCGGAAGTGTTCGGTGGGAATGCTAGTCACATGCTAGTCACATGCTAATGTAAAAAGCTGTTTTTTGATATAAATATGAACTTGATTGAACAAAACATGCATGTATTGTATAACATAATGTCCTAGGAGTGTCATCTGATGAAGAACATCAAAGGTTAGTGCTGCATTTAGCTGTGGTTTTGGTTTTTGTGACATTATATGCTAGCTTGAAAAATGGGTGTCTGATTATTTCTTGTTGGGTACTCTGCTGACATAATCTAATGTTTTGCTTTCGTTGTAAAGCCTTTTTGAAATCGGACAGTGTGGTTAGATTAACGAGAGTCTTGTCTTTAAAATGGTGTAAAATAGTCATATGTTTGAGAAATTGAAGTAATAGCATTTCTAAGGTATTTGAATATCGCGCCACCGGATTCCACTGGCTGTTGACTAGGGTGGGAAGCAAACGTCCCACCTAGCCCAGAGAGGTTAACAAGGACATTTGTTTTGAAACCATTTCAAATGTTTAAATAGTGGCAGGATTTTATGTAATCAACCCGGAATATGGCATATCTCGTTGGCTCTGGGGTCATCCTGATAGCATTTTCAGCCGACAGCCGACCTCTCCTCTCATGTGGAGATGAAGACCAGAATAAATTCCCATTCTTTAACCGGAATGTAACAACAACCTCAGCATGACCCTCTTCTTCATCACTGGATTGTTCCATCGGTTGTCTCTTGGTCTGGATCATATTCTGTGTTCAACTTCTGACACTTCCTCCTCTAATGCATCCTCACTGTCAGTTTCCTGGCCTCTCTCCTCCTCACCAGTATCATGATCAAAGATATGATCAAGAGCCTCACATACAGTATATAATTTGGTCATTGTGCTGCCACAGAATTAATTGTGAGCAAGGCCTCAAAAAAGCTTTATATACTAGAGCTGAGAGAAAGGTTCAACATATTATTGAAACAATGTTGTGATTGTTTGTGAGAATGCCAACAGGTGTCTTTCCTGTGGGGGAAAGATTCTATTGGGGAAAGATTCCCATGGGGGTTGCCATGGAAGCCAAGAAGGGGAGTGAGGTGAGGTGTGTGTGTGTGTGTGTGTGTGTGTGTGTGTGTGTGTGTGTGTGTGTGTGTGTGTGTGTGTGTGTGTGTGTGTGTGTGTGTGTGTGTGTGTGTGTGTCAAACACACATGCATGTGGGGTCTGGGAGAGGAAGTGTGTCCATCTGATGAATAGGCATGTGCCTGAACTCAATTTTATACACTAATTGTAGTCTCACCCATTCATTTCTAATGACCGGTCATTTCTGCCTGGGAACACCACAGGTGTACAAAAGTTAAATAAAACACTCAAAATTGAATGAAAATCCTCCAAATGTATTTTGTGTGTACAGACGCCCTGTGTGGACAAAGTCATGGAACCTTATGATAATCAGATTAAATTAACGGGATTGATTTTGACAACAGCCAGTGGAAAATCAGAGCGGAAAATTTAAAACAGCTAAAATCTCATAGTTCCATTTTCTCAAACAATCAACTATTTTACACCATTTTAAAGACACACTTCTCGTTAACCTCTTGCATCTAGATGTTCCGCTAGTGGAACACCGCTCCAATATCCAATGATAGGGCGTGGCGCGAATTACAAACTCCTCAAAAATCCCAAAACTTCCATTTTTCAAACATATGACTATTTTACACCGTTTTAAAGACAAGACTCTCCTTTATCTAACCACATTGTCCGATTTCAAAAAGGCTTTAAAACGAAAGCAAAACATTAGATTATGTCAGGAGAGTACCCAGCCAGAAATAATCACACACCCATTTTTCAAGCTAGCATATAATGTCACAAAAACCAAAACCACAGCTAAATGCAGCACTAACCTTTGATGATCTTCATCAGATGACACTCCTAGGACATTATGTTATACAATACATGCATGTTTTGTTCAATCAAGTTCATATTTATATCAAAAAACAGCTTTTTACATTAGCATGTGACGTTCAGAACTAGCATACCCACCGCAAACTTCCGGTGAATTTACTAAATTACTCACGATAAACGTTCACAAAAAACATAACAATTATTTTAAGAATTATAGATACAGAACTCCTTTATGCAATCGCTGTGTCAGATTTTAAAATAACGTTTCGGTTAACCTCTTGATGTTACCCTAGGATAGGGGGCGCCACAGCGCATTTTGAAAAAAATGTGTGCCCATTTTCAATGGCCTACTAATCAAACTCAGAAGCTAGGATATGCATATAATTAATACCTGTGGATAGAAAACACCCTAAAGTTTCTAAAACTGTTTGAATGGTGTCTGTGAGTATAACAGAACTCATATGGCAGTCAAAACCCCGAGACCAATTGAAACAGGAAGTGGAATTCTGAATTGTGGACTCAACTTCACATCGTTGCCTATTATTCACACCGTGAGCTATCGTTCATTGAGCACTTTCTATTGCTTCCACTAGATGTCCCCAGTCTTTACAAAGTGTTTTGAGCCTTCTACTGTCGAAACTGAATGAATGAGACGCTGTGGAAATTGGTCACAGGGGGAGGGCCATCACCATTATGACGCCGGCGCCCCTGTCTACCCCCTCCTTTCGAAACGTTTTGAAACACAATACAATCATCCCCCTCGAATCTTATTGGCTCTCTTGTTGAAACAGGCCCTGAAGATTAATGTTATACAACGTTTGACATGTTTGAACGAACCTAAATGAGGGGAAAAAGTTATTTTTCGAAACCGCTGTCCCGCGCCCGGCGGAGCATTTGGATACAGCCTTCAGACGCGCTAACAACAGCAAGCTAATGGAACATAAAGGATGGACTTTTTCGACCGAAAATACATTTATTGTGGACCTGGATTTCCTGGAAGTGCTTTCTGATGAAGACAACTAAAGGTAAGGGATTATTGACAATAGTATACAAGATTAGATGTGATATGCGATTGTTCCAAGATGGCGCCGAGCTAGGTTTACTAGCTCATTTTCTGAGTATCGCATCCCCTTTTATCGCAAAGTGTGATTACCCAGTAAAGTTATTTTTAAATCTGGTATGACAGGTGCTTTCAAGAGATATTCATCTATAAATATTAGAATGACAATATTATATTTTAAAAATGTTTTTGAATAGTAATTTAGTAAATTGTAGCTCTGTTTCCCGGGATGCATTTGAGGGAAAATAGTTAGTCAACGTCAGACGCCGATGTAAAATGCTGTTTTTATATATAAATATGAACTTTATTGAACAAAAGAATGCATGCATTGTGTAACATGATGTCCTAGGTGTGTCATCTGATGAAGTTTGTAAAAGGTTAGTGCTGCATTTAGCTGTTTTTTGGTTATTTGTGATGCATGTGGTTAGTCGGAAAATTGCTATGTTGCTACTTTTACCATGTACTCCTCTAACATAATCTAATGTTTTGCTTTTCCTGTAAAACCTTTTTGAAATCGGACGACGTGGGTCGATTCAAGAGAGGTGTATCTATAAAACGATATGAGACAGTCCTATATTTGAAAAATATATATATATATTACATTTCGTTATGCTAATGTCGCTAGGAGTTTTTAGCTGGAAGTTGATCCCGCTTACGGGACGAGACGCTCAATTAAAGCACATTTTGCAATATTCTGAGTAGATAGCCCGGCCATCATGGCTAGCTATTTTGACAGCCACCAAGTTTGGCACTCACCAAACTCAGATTTACTATAAGAAAAATTGGATTACCTTTGCTGTTCTTCATCAGAATGCACTCCCAGGACTTCTACTTCATACCCAATGTTGTTTTGGTTCCAAATAATCCATAGTTATATCCAAATAGTGGCGTTTTGTTCTTGCGTTCAAGACACTATCCGAAGGGTGACGCGCCGGCGCATATAGTGACAAAAAAATTCAAAATATTCCATTACCGTACTTCGAAGCATGTCAAACACTGTTTAAAATCAATTTTTATGCGATTTTTCTCATAAAATAGCGATAATATTCCGATCGGGAGACGTTATTTTTGTTCAAACACTGAAAATGTAAAATGGACTCTTCATGTGCATGTGCGCACCCATTTCATTGTTCTCAGATCGACCACTATCCAAATGCGCTACTGTTTTTCACTCAGGGACTGCAGAGTCATCATTCCACGTTCTGGCACCTTCTGAGAGCCTATGGGAGCCTTAGAAAATGTCACGTTACAGCAGAGATCCTCTATTTTCCATAAAGAGGCTATAGAAGGCCAAGAAATGGTCAGAGAGGGCTCTTCCTGTATGGAATCTTCTCAGCTTTTGGCCTGCCATATGAGTTCTGTTATACTCACAGACACCATTCAAACAGTTTTAGAAACTTTAGGTTGTTTTCTATCCAAATAAAAAAATTATATGCATATTCTAGTTTCTGGGCAGGAGTAATAACCAGATTAAATCGGGTACGTTTTTTATCCGGCCGTGAAAATACTGCCCCCTATCCTAAACAGGTTAATCTAACAGCATTGTCCGATTTCAAAAAAGGCTTTACGGCGAAAGCATAAAATTAAATTATGTTAAACTTCACAAGAAACACCACACAGCCATTTTCCAAGCAACTAGATTCATCACAAAAACCCAAAACACAGCTAAATGAAGCACTAACCTTTGACGATCTTCATCAGATGACACTGCTAGGATGTTATGTTACACAATACATGTATGTTTTGCTTGATAAAGTTCATATTTATATCCAAAAACAGCATTTTACATTGGCGCGTAATGTTGAGAAATGTTTTCCCTCCAAACTTTCCGGTGAATGAGCACAATGAGCACACATAGTACGTAAATTCTCATTGTAAACATTGATCAATATGGAGAAGTGTTATGCACAGAATAATAGATACACTTCTCCTAAATGTAATCGCTTTGTCAGATTTCCAAAAAGGTTCACGGCGAACGCACAATTTGCAATAATCTGAGTACAGCCCAGATGACACTAACAACTAGCAAACCGAAACCTGCCATCTTGGAGTCAATAAAACTAAGAAATTACATTATAAATATTCACTTACCTTTGATTATCTTCATCAGAAGGCACTCCCAGGAACCCCAGCTCCACAATAAATGTTCGATAAAGTTCATATTTATTTCCAAATAATCAATTTTGTTTGCACGTTAGGTTCACTATCCAAATCCACTACGCGCGTTCTTACTTAGTCCAGACGAAAAGTAAAAAAAGTTATACACAGTTTGTAGAAACATGTCAAACGATGTATAGAATCAATCTTTAGGTTGTTTTTATCATATACCTTGAATAAAATTCCAACCGGACCTATCCGTTCTCTTTAGGAGTGAATATGAACTCAGCTCGCTCCCAAGTCATTGCGCGTGACTTGAGCCCATGCCTTATAATGTGACACCAGTTTACCACAGCTGGTATTCCCTTCAAATTCACCATAGAATCTTCAAACACCATTCTAAAGACTGCTGACATCTAGTGGAAGCTTTAGGAAGTGCAAAATGAACCCCAAGTCACTGTATACAGTCAAGGCAATCACTTGAATGGACTACAAGCACCAGACTTCCCACTTCCTGGTTGACTTTTTCTCAGGTTTTTGCCTGCCATATGAGTTCTGTTATACTTACAGACACCATTCAAACAGTTTTAGAAACTTCAGAGTGTTTTATATCCAAATCGACTAATAATATGCATATTCTAGTTTCTGGGACAGAGTAGTAACCTGTTTAAATTGGGTACGTTTTTCATCCGGCCGTGAAAATACTGCCCCCTAGCCCTAAGAGGTTTTAACAACATTTTTCAGAGAGAGAACTTGTAATTCGGTCCAATTCGACCGGGAACACAGCAGGAGGGTTAAAGTAATGATGGACTGTCCTTTGTCTTTGCTTATTTGAGCTATTCTTGCCGTAATTTGGACTTGGTCTTTTACCAAATAGGGCTATTTTCTGTAAACCACCCCTACCTTGTCAGAACACAACTGATTGTCTAAAACGCAATAAGAAGGAAAGAAATCCCACTAATTAACTTTTAACAAGGCACACCTGTTAATTTAAATGCATTCCAGGTGACTACCTCATGAAGCTAGTTGAGAGAATGCCAAGAGTGTGCAAAGCTGTCATGAAGGCAAAGGGTGGCTACTTTGAAGAATCTCATATAAAATCTATTTTGATTTGTTTAACACTTTTTCTTGGTTACTACATGATTCCATATGTGTTATTTCATAGTTTTGATGTCTTCACTAATATTCTGCAATGAAGAAAATCATTTAAAAAAGAAAAACCCTTGAATGAGTAGGTGTCCAAACTTTATTGGACATGATTTGGAAAGGCACACACCTGTCTATGTAAGTTGACAGTGCATGTCAGAGCAAAAACCAAGCCATGAGGCTGAAGAAATTCTCAGAAGAGCTCCGAGTCAGGATTGTGTCGAGGCACAGATCTGAGGAAGGGTGCAAAACAATTTCTGCAGCATTGAAGGTCCACATGAACACAGTGGCCTCCATCATCTTGAATCTTAGTTTCATCAGATCAGAGTCCTTTAGGTGCCTTTTGGCATACTCCAAGCGGGCTATCGGGCTTCCGTCTAGCCACTCTACCATAAAAGCCTGATTGGTGGAATGCTGCAGAGATGGTTGTCCTTCTGGAAGATTCTCCCATTTCCACAGAGGAACTCTGGAGCTCTGTCAGAGTGACCATCGGGTACTTGGTCACCTCCATGACCAAGGCCCTTCTCCCCCGATTGCTCAGTTTGGCCAGGCGGCCAGCTCTAAGAAAAGTCCTGGTGGTTCCAAACCTCTTTCCATTTAAGGATGATGGAGGCCACTGTGTTCTTGGGGGTCTTGAATGCTGCAGAAACTGTTTGGTATCCTTTCCCAGATCTGTGCCTCGACACAATCCTCGCTCAGAGCTCAATGGACAATTCCTTCGATCTCATGGCTTGGCTTGGTTTTTGCTTTGACATGCACTGTCAACTGTGGGACCTTTATATAGACAGGTTTTTGTTTTTCCAAATCATGTCCAATAAATTGAATTTACCACAGGTGGACCCCAATCAGGTTGTAGAAACATCTCAAGGATGATAAATGGAAACAGGATGCATCAGAGCTCAATTTTGAGTCTCATAGCAAAGGGTCTGAATACTTTTGTAAGTAAGGAATGTCAAAAATGTCTAAAGTGTTTTCGCTTTGTCATTATGGGATATTTAGTGTAGATTGATTATGGGAAACAAATATTTAATCCATTTTAGAATAAGGCTGTAACGTAACAAAATGTGGGAAAGGGGAAAGGGTCTGAAAACTTTCCAAATGCACATATATATGTAATTCAAAAATCCTCATTGTTTATCTTTTTCTTTAATCCTTTTTATTTGTATCTTATTTGGGTGCTCAGCTCTGAACAGAAGCAATATGTTTGACAAATGAATGTTTTAATGTGTTCATTTTAAAATAACAGAATAGTTCTACCCCTCCTGTTTGCTATGAATGACGATAGATGTCAAGATCTATTTATAGGATGTATTTATTTTGGATTGTTGACCTTTTCCTCACGATAGCTGAGAAACGTTTTTGGTTACTAAGGATGACAGAGTGAGGTTCTGAGTGCTGTCACCTTTAACCAAGGCTCATCTGTCTTTGGGCTATGGCCTTAAACAGAGAAGTTTTCTAGCTTTGTATGCTGGTGCTTAGGCCATACAGCCTTCACTATTCAATGATGCAGACATTATATACAGGCCGGAATGTCTATAACTCTGAACTTTTATTCTTATGAGTCTCTTAGCTGATTGAAGGTCAATTTGTGTAGGTCAAGAAAATACACTGCTCAAAAAAATAAAGGGAACACTTAAACAACACAATGTAACTCCAAGTCAATCACACTTCTGTGAAATCAAACTGTCCACTTAGGAAGCAACACTGATTGACAATAAATTTCACATGCTGTTGTGCAAATGGAATAGACAACAGGTGGAAATTATAGGCAATTAGCAAGACACCCCCAATAAAGGAGTGGTTCTGCAGGTGGGAACCACAGACCCCTTCTCAGTTTCTATGCTTCCTGGCTGATGTTTTGGTCACTTTTGAATGCTGGCGGTGCTTTCACTCTAGTGGTAGCATGAGACGGAGTCTACAACCCACACAAGTGGCTCAGGTAGTGCAGCTCATCCAGGATGGCACATTAATGCGAGCTGTGGCAAGAAGGTTTGCTTTGTCTGTTAGCGTAGTGTCCAGAGCATGGAGGCGCTACCAGGAGACAGGCCAGTACATCAGGAGACGTGGAGGAGGCCGTAAGAGGGCAACAACCCAGCAGCAAGACCGCTACCTCCGCCTTTGTGCAAGGAGGAGCAGGAGAAGCACTGCCAGAGCCCTGCAAAATGACCTCCAGCAGGCCACAAATGTGCATGTGTCTGCTCAAATGGTCAGAAACAGACTCCATGAGGGTGGTATGAGGGCCTGACGTCCACAGGTGGGGGTTGTGCTTACAGCCCAACACCGTGCAGGACGTTTGGCATTTGCCAGAGAACACCAAGATTGGCAAATTTGCCACTGGCGCCCTGTGCTCTTCACAGATGAAAGCAGGTTCACACTGAGCACGTGACAGACGTGACAGAGTCTGGAGACGCCGTGGAGAACGTTCTGCTGCCTGCAACATCCTCCAGCATGACCGGTTTGGCGGTGGGTCAGTCATGGTGTGGGGTGGCATTTCTTTGGGGGGCAACACAGCCCTCCATGTGCTTGCCAGAGGTAGCCTGACTGCCATTAGGTACTGAGATGAGATCCTCAGACCCCTTGTGAGACCATATGCTGGTGCAATTAGCCATGGGTTCCTCCTAATGCAAGACAATGCTAGACCTCATGTGGCTGGAGTGTGTCAGCAGTTCCTGCAAGAGGAAGGCATTGATGCTATGGACTGGCCCGCCCGTTCCCCAGACCTGAATCCAATTGAGCACATCTGGGACATCATGTCTCGCTCCATCCACCAACGCCACATTGAACCACAGACTGTCCAGGAGTTGGTGGATGCTTTAGTCCAGGTCTGGGAGGAGATCCCTCAGGAGACCATCCGCCACCTCATCAGGAGCATGCCCAGGCGTTGTAGGGAGGTCATACAGGCACGTGGAGGCCACACACGCTACTGAGCCTCATTTTTACTCTTTTAAGTACATTACATCAAAGTTGGATCAGCCTGTAGTGTGGTTTTCCACTTTAATTTTGAGTGTGACTCCAAATCCAGACCTACATGGGTTGATAAATTGGATTTCCATTGATTGTTTTTGTGTGATTTTGTTGTCAGCACATTCAACTATTTAAAGAAAAAAGTATTTAATAAGATTATATCTTTTATTGAGATCTAGGATGTGTTGTTTAAGTGTTCCCTTTATTTTTTTGAGCAGTATATATAGAGGCGGCATTGTACTAGGTAGAAAATATAAATGTTGCTTGAAAATACAGGAATACACATATGAAAATTAAATAGGAATTTGTAAAATGTTTCATTTTACAGGGAATTAGTACCTGTAAATGTACTCTTTCGGTTTTCCATTTAATCTACCTTAATAATATAAATATTGCTTATGTGTTTACATGGTATTTCTTTGATATCTTATTAATAGCCATGTTATGAAAAAAAATATATATATTTCAGTGAGGTAAAAACTTTCAAATATCCGTGGTTGTAGACAAGTTCTTCAAAGCAATCAACTGGCACCCCTCCAACATACAAACAGGGAAATGTTCTTTGATTATCTCTTTTTCTCCTTTTTGAAATTTTAAGCTGACAGTCCCCAAAATCAGGCACTAGAATTACTTAAAAGGATATGTACAAGTTTACATGACTTATTTTATTGATTTCCTACAGTTTTATAAGTCAGAAGCAGCCATCCAGACATTCCTAGGACCTTGTAAACATCCTCTGTCGAATTAACTTGCATGTGCCTTCCTCTGGTGGTAGGCTGCATCATTCAATCCATTTATATCACTCGACTACAACTTTGCATCAAATCGGCGGTCCTTCGTAAAAAAAATATCCAGCTCGACTGCTTCATGGCACAGACATGGCAAAGCAATCGCTGAATTTGTCTCAAGCAAGCAGATCTAAATACATCACATTCATAGCTCTATGACAAAGAATGTGACCTACACACTTAAATCTAAAGTAAGCAAAGAAGTAATTTCTTGTCAAAGTCAAACATTTGTTTTTTGTCGGAGGGAGACACATTGCACATGATCAGAATGACAAAATCAAGCACTTTACATAGCCCTTCTCCCCTTGCCTATAGGAGGGACAGACGCAGTTTAGATGGTCCAAATGTTGATTTAGACGTTCACAAATTTAACAGATTTTGATTTACACTAAGGTCATGATATGTTTGGTAAAGTAATAAAGAAGGTGAAATATTTGGGGAAGATGTTTCTAAAACATATTATAACAATATATGGACATATTATAAAATATGAAAAGGCTTATTCATTTATACATTATTTTTATGTTGTTGTCATATTCTCATATTTGTATATGTTTTATTATAATTTTATGGTGTACTAGATCATATGGGTTGAAAAGTGTTTTTTTCTTAGGGGGGGGGATACTACATGAATAAAATATTGCCCTCTTGCAAGATTGATGACTAAAGTCATAGCAAAACATTGCAAAGCGGCTGTCTATTCAACTGGTTTTAGCCTTATAATAGTTATCCTTTAGAAAATACAATGTTAGTGGCATTGTCATTATGATCATGGGGTATTGCCTCTCAGTTGGCATACGGTCAGCTGTACAGATGGCCGCGTCAACGGCAGGGCGCATGAAAAACGACAGGATTTTAATATCCATAGCTCTGTGTGAAAGAGAATCAAGGGGATCACTGGATTCCTAGTGAGGAAGTGTTGGGAAATCCATCACTAGGTTTGCGTCGGAAAAGGAACCCCATTCTCTTTATAGTGGGCCAATAGGGCTCTGGTCAAAAATAGTGCACTTTATATGGAATAGGGCGCCATTTTGGGACACAACCCAAGTCCTTGTTATGCCTCACATTATGCCTCATCAACCAGCACAAAGTAATAACTGTCAGGGACAGTTTTGTAGCACTGTCGCTAGAACTGGATGAGCATTGGCAGGTGGATCAGGTATGATTGATTCTCTCAGACTGGGTATTTCATTTTTGTTGTTGTTGTATTTACCTTTATTTAACTAGGCAAGTAAGAACAAATTCTTATTTACAATGACGGCCTGCCGGCGAACAGTGGGTTAAATGCTATGTTCAGGGGCAGAACGACAGATTTTTACCCTGTCAGCTTGGGGATTCGATCCAGCAACCTTTCGGTTACTAGTCCAACGCTCTAACCACTAGAGAGCCGATGAGAGCCGATGAGTACTTTATTAGCCATTCCACGGAAGTCAGTCAGTCATTGGCTTGGCTATGATTCCCTTGGATACGGACCAATGACAGCGCTGAAAATTAAGACTCTGACCGATCACGATGCTGAACACTAGGGAAGTGGCTAGATGCTAATGCTAACACCAGACACTGAGTGCAGGGTTACAATATACTTACATGACATCAGCATATACAGTATTACTGAACAGAATGCTTCACCATTAACCTGATATGGAAAGGGGGCAGTATTTTCACGGCCGGATGAAAAAATGTACCCGATTTAAACTGGTTACTACTCTTGCCCAGAAATGAGAATATGCATATTATTAGTTGATTTGGATAGGAAACACTGAAGTTTCTAACACTGTTTGAATGGTGTCTGTGAGTATAACAGAACTCATATGGCAGTCAAAAACCTGAGAAAAAGTCAACCAGGAGTGTAGGATCTGAGAAATGTAGTTCTTCTTTCTAGTCCCTTTCGAAACTACAGTATCTGTGCTGATACGTTGCACTTTCTAAGGCTTCAATTGGCTGTCTAAAGCCTTCAGAAAGTGGATTGAGCCTTCTCCTGTCTCTGGGCAGAGTATAGGAGCTCAGTTACTGAGTGGTCTGCCTGAGGACAAAGAGATTGGATATGCGCATTCCCGCAAGCACGCTGTTTTTTATTTTTCTCCTTGAATGAATGCACTATTGTCCGGTTGGAATATTATCGCAATTTTACGTTAAAAATACCATAAAAATGGATTTTAAACAGCGTTTGACATGCTTTTAAGTACGGTAATGGAACATTTTGACTTTTTGTGTCTCAAATTGCGCTCGAGCGTTACCCTTTTAATAGTGACCTGAACGCGCGAACAAAACGGAGGTATTTGGACATAACTATGGATTATTTCGAACAAAAACAAAATTTATTGTGGAAGTAGCAGTCCTGGGAGTGCATTCTGACGAAGATCAGCAAAGGTAATAGAATATTTCTAATACTAATTCTGAGTTTAGGTTGCCCCGAACATGGCGGGTGTCTGAATAGCTATTTTAAAATCTAACACAGCGATTGCATAAAGGAGATCTGAATCTATAATTCTTAAAATAATTGTTATGTATTTTGTCAACGTTTATGATGAGTATTTTTGTAAATTCACCGCAAGTTTTTGGTGGGAATACATTTTCTGAACATAACGCGTGTCACGTCCTGACCAGCAGAGGGAGTAGTTGTTTAGTATTTGGTCAGGACGTGGCAGAAGTTGTGTGTTGTATGTAGTTTCTAGTTGTTCTGTTTCTGTGTTAGTCTTGTGACTCCCGATCAGGAACAGCTGGATATCGTTGTTCCTGATTGGGAGTCATATATTCGGTGTGTGTTTTTCTCTTGGGGTTGTTTTATTTCGCACTGCTGTAAGTATCTATATAGCCTGTGAAACTGTCATTAGTCGTTCTTGTTTATTGTTTTTCCCGTGTTCACTTTATTCTAATAATATTAAAGATGAGCATTCACATCCCGGCTGCGTTTTGGTCAATACAACACGGCTACACCTGTGACAGAACAACCCACCAAGCAGCGGAGGAAATCTGGTGAGGACCGGGGAACACGGCTGGTAAGGGAGCCCGAGAGGCAGCCCCAATAATTTTTTTTGGGGGGGGCACAAGGGTAGTTTGGCTGGGCATGGATGGAGCCCCAGGCCAGCTCCCCGTACCCTTTTTGGGCAGAGACATACTGGACAGGTCACGTGCTTTGGGGTGATGGGTGCTGTGGCGAGGCCGGGTATTTTCAGGCTGGTACGCGCAGTACCAGCGCCCCGCATGTGCCAGGGGAAAATGGGCTTCCAGCCAGTAGGGGTGATGCCAGTCCTGCGCTTGAGACCGCCAGTGCGCCTCTACGGTCCAGTGTTTCCCGCTACACGCACTAGCATTGAGGTGCGTGTCTCCAGGCTGGCACGTCCAGTACCAGCCCCACACATCAGGCTTCTAGTGCATCAGCCCAGCCTCGCCAGTCTGGAGCCGCCAGAGCCGCCCGCCAGTCTGGAGCCGCCAGAGCCGCCCGCCAGTCTGGAGCCGCCAGAGCCGCCCGTCAGTCTGGAGCCGCCAGGGTCATCAGCCAGGCGAGCGCAGCAAGAGTCGCCCGCCAGGCGAGCGCAGCCAGGGTCGCCCGCCAGCCGGGCGCAGCCAGGGACGCCCGCCAGTCCTCCGACGTGGCCAGGGGCGCCGCCTAAGTGGGCGACGCCGAGGGTGGAGCGGGGTCCACGTCCCGCACCTGAGCCGCCTCCAATATAGGTGGGTTGGGGAAGGGGGTGTAGCACAGGTGCCGTCGTTGACGGCAGCCACCCTCCCTTCCCTCCCCTTTTTGTTTAGGGGGTATTTATTTATTTTTTTGTATAGGGGGATTTTATTTGTGTTTTCTTTTAAGGTGCATTCCGGGGTCTGCACCTTTAGGGGGGGGGGGGGGGGGGTACTGTCACGTCCTGACCAGCAGAGGGAGTAGTTGTTTAGTATTTGGTCAGGACGTGGCAGAAGTTGTGTGTTGTATGTAGTTTCTAGTTGTTCTGTTTCTGTGTTAGTCTTGTGACTCCCGATCAGGAACAGCTGGATATTGTTATGCCTGATTGGGAGTCATATATTAGGTGTGTGTTTTTCTCTTGGGGTTGTGGGTTGTTTTATTTCGCACTGCTACGTATAGTTATTGCCTGTGAAACTGTCTCCTGTCGTTCTAGTTTATTGTTTTTCCGTGTGCATCAAACTTAATAAAATGATGTGAAACACGCAACCCGCTGCGTATTGGTCTGACAGTGATTTCTCCTTATCGTCAGATGACGAAGTTTGTGACAACGCGCCAATGTAAAAAGCTGTTTTTGGATATAAATATGAACTTGATTGAACAAAACATACATGTATTGTATAACATAATGTCCTAGGATTGTCATCTGATGAAGATCATCAAAGATTATTGCTTCATTTAGCTGTGTTTTGCGTTTTATTGACATATATGCCTGCTTGGAAAATGGCTGTGTGGTTATTTTGGTCTATGTACCCTCCTAACATAATATAATGTTTTGCTTTCGCTGTAAAGCCTTTTTGAAATCGGACAACGTGGTTGGATTCAGGAGAGGTTTATCTTTCAAATGGTGTAAAATAGTCTTATGTTTGAGAAAATTGAATTGTGGTATTTTAGTTGTTTTTGTATTTCGCGCCATACGATTCCATTGGCTAGGGGTTCCGCTAGCGGAACGCCTAGATGTAAGAAGTTTTAAACACTGTGGATGGGGAGCACAACATTGCACAGACATTTTATTCTTAAAACATAAGGATATGGCATGGAGGAGTGGAGTGGTGAGTTAAGGGGCCTTGTAAATCAGGTGCAGTACAGTAAAATATCATACAGCTCAGCAAACTTTGACTCTGATTGAAGCTGAGGTTTGTAGAGATCACAGTATTAAATGCTGCTTATTTGGGAGTAATATTGTTACTGTATATTATGCACTATACCAAATACTGTATACCTAGCCATTCTGGTACTACTAAATCTAAATGCACAATCAAGGGAACTAGATAGGCATGCTTAGAAATGTCTACTGTAACTGACAGTAGAAGTGGAATGAAATGAAAACATACTTGCTTCACTTTTTTAATGATAAGCAACATTTCCATAAACTCAAGTTTCTAGTTATAGATTAACAGGCGACGTTAAAGTATGTTTATGTATATTTACAGTTGCCCTGGTATTATTCTTATACAACTTTTTCCCCAAAACGTTTTACCCATATTTCTGTTATATACAGTGCCTTCAGAAAGTATTCAGAACCCTTGACTTCTTCCACATTTTGGTACGTTACAGCCTTATTCCAAAATGTATTAAATTGTTTTTTCCCCCTCATCAATCTACACACAATACCCCATAATAACAAAGCAAAACTGGAAATGTCACATTTACATAAGTATTCAGACCCTTTACTCAGTACTTTGTTGAAGCACCTTTGGCAGCAACTACAGCATCGAGTCTTATTGGGTATGACGCTACAAGCTTGGCACACCTATATTTTCTTGGAGTTTCTCCCATTCTTCTCTGCAGATCCTCTCAAGCTCTGTCAGGTTGGATGGGAAGCGTTGCTGCACAGCTATTTTCAGGTCTCTCTAGATATGTTAAATCGGCTTCAAGTTCGGACTCTGGCTGGGCCACTCAAGGACATTTAGAGACTTGTGCCAAAGCCACACCTGCGTTGTCTTGGCTGTGTGCTTAGGGTTGTTGTCCTGTTGGAAGGTGAACCTTCGCCCCAGTCTGAGGTCCTGAGCACTCTGGAGCAGGTTTTCATCAAAGATCTCTCTGTAGTTTGCTCCGTTCAACTTTGCCTCTCTCCTGACTAGTCTCCCAGTCTCTGCCACTGAAAACATCCCCACAGCTTGATGCTGCCACCAACATGCTTCAACGTAGGGATGGTACCAGGATTCCTCCAGACATGATACTTGGCATGCAGGCCAAAGAGTTCAATCTTGGTTTCATCATACCAGAGAATCTTGTTTCTCATAGTCTGAGAGTCTTTAGATGCCTTTGGAAAACTCCAAGAGGACAGTCCTGTGCCTTTTACTGAAGAGTGGCTTCCGTCTGGCCACTCTACCACAAAGGCCTGATTGGTGGAGTGCTGCAGAGATGGTTGTCCTTCTAGAAGGTTGTCCCATTTCCACAGAGGAACTCTAGAGCTCTGTCAGATTGGCCATCGGGTTGATCGGGCAGCCAGCTCTAAGAAGAGTCTTGGTGGTTCTATACTTATTTCATTCAAGGATGATGGAGGCTACTGTGTTCTTCGGGACTTTCAATGCTGCAGAAATGTTTTGGTACCCTTCCGCAGATATGTGCCTCGACACAATCCTGTCTCGGAGCTCTACGGACAATTGAACCTTATATAGACAAGTATGTGCCTTTCCAAATCATATCCAATCATTTGAATTTAACGCAGGAGGACTCCAAGTTGTAGAAACATCTCAAGGATGACTAATGGAAACAGGATACACCTGAGCTCAATTTTGAGTCTCATAGCAAAGGTTCTGAATACTTATGTAAATAGGTTATTTCTGGGGGGTTTATTCTAAAAACCTGTTTTTTCTTTGTCATTATGGGGTATTGTGTGTAGATTGGTGTGATTTTTGTATTTATTTATTTAATCAATTTTAGAATAAGGCTGTAATGTAACAAAATAAAGAAAAAGTCTGAATACTTTCCAAAGCACTGTAGTTTTCTTTCAACTGTCACGTCCTGACCCTAGTAAGATGACATTTTCTATAGTAGAGTAGGGCAGGGTGTGACAGGGGGTGTTTTGGGTTGTTCTATGTTTTCTATTTCTATGTTGGGATTGTTTGGGGTTGATCTCTAATTGGAGGCAGCTGATCCTCATTGCCTCTGATTAGAGATCATATTTAAGTAGGGGTTTTTCTCATTGTTGTTTGTGGGTTATTATCTTTTGAGTAGTGTGTTATCCTCTCTGCGTCACGGTTTGTTGTTTTTGTATATTCAAGTATTTAAGTGTATTGCATTCAGTTTCACTTTTAATAAATATGTGGAACTACGAACATGCTGCATTTTGGTCTGCTCCTTCGAACAGCCGTGACATCAACATACTGTACTTGGTTTCCTTTTTGGTGAAAGGATAGTACTAGTGTTTATGATTAATATTTATTGTCTTTAGACATGAAACAAACTAAAATGCACCGAAATATATGGAAATGGGTAATCGACTATTTCAGTAGCTATTTCACGAAGCATTTTTGTATTTTGCTGTTTGTAAGGGTTGAAATAATGGCATGGTGATAACTGCCAATCCATTATATGTCTATGTCAGTCCAAACTCAAAAAATAGGAAGGGCATTAAGCTGCTTTGGTTTACACCCCTGTCTCTCTAACTGTTGTACTGGAAAAAATGAAATGATCAGCTCAACATCTCAATTAGTTTTTTTAATTAATCAAAACTAATTGTTTTCTCAACAATAGTTTTTTTTCCCAAAAATGCTCAATCACAAAATGCAGTTTTTCACACACCGGAATAAACTAATAATTCTGAAATAATTAAAAACATTAAAAACATTCCTTTACTCAACAATATGTGTATAGTTGTGATACTATCCAAGTACTTACTAATCTAAGGACATGTAATCATTTGTGAACAAATGCCAGATATGAACAATTACTGTAGTCAATCTTGTAACATCTAATGGTCAGGATAATGCAAATGCTTACAGAAACAGTACATGTTATATTTTATCAATATTCCTTTGTTTTAGTTACCTCTGTCAAATTACTACTTAGAAAATCATAATTTATCAACCTGTATGTTCACAACAAAAAATATGTTACACCTACTGTGGGGAACGTCAGGTTTCTTTTCAATGGAGGAAGGAAATCACCTTGTAAATGAATGTAACTTTGTGAGTTCATGTTCTGGAAGATGTATTTGAGTTCTGATCCATTTTAGTGTCCCTCTGGGTCATTTTACCTGGATGTGCGAATATTGTAATTGTAATAAAGTGTTTACCTGCTGCCTATTCGTCGGCCAGGACACTCTTGATAACGAGATGTGCTCATCTCAAGAGGAACTCCTGGTCAAATAATTTTTAGATAGAGATACAATGAATTGTGCAACATGTTATTTGTTTCATTGCATGGTAATTTTTTTAAAGAACCAACCAGACAAGCACTTAACCAGATGCAGTCCATATATAAACGAGACATCCAGCACTGATCATGACATTGTATTTTCCCTTGTATGAGACAAAACACCCTTTTTTAAAGTCCAAATGAACGGATTTATTCCATAACACTTCCTGATTTAGGAGAAGTGTTATTTTAAGAGCCGGCAGCCAGCTCTTGTTTTAAAGCCAAACATAATGTGACACATCTGTTGGCTTTAAAAAAAAGCCTACCTAAATCTTTGGTGAAAAGGGCAAATGTAAATCACGACCACCACAGAGGTCAAAGGGGCATACGTTTCAGAGGGTAGTAAACACACACTCAGAATCTACAGGGCAATGGAACTGATGTACAGTACTATAGCCAGTTGTTTAAAGATATGGGAGGATTGATTCATATGACCAGTAAATGGTATATTTTCAGTAGTATGACATACCATATTGTATAGGCCCTATGGACTATTAATTCGATCTGAATGGCATATCCCAACCATGACATCATGTTTTATCGATTGATGCCGACTTGCCTGTCAAAATAATATTGCCATGTTGAGCCAATACTAGGGATGCCAATAAATTCAATATCAACATGCCTGAGTCACACAAACAAACATACCAACTTAAACACAATCTACTAATAAGAAAGAAGAAAAAACAAACAGGAAATAAATACAAACCACAGGCTTAATCCGGGTTTGAGACATTTGCACACTATCTTTCTGCAAATTCAAATTGATTTTATAAAAAACTTCTCACAGTATTTCTTATTTTAAAAGACACTGGGTGTCTATACAAAAACTCCACTCCAATCATACCGCCCCTTTTTGATTATAGTGCCTTCGGAAAGTATTCAGGCCCCTTGACTTCTTCCACATTTTGTTACATTACAGCCTTATTCTAAAATTGATTAAATAAAACAATGTCCTCATCAAACTACACCTAGTACCCCATAATGACAAAGTGAAAACAGGTTTTTAGAAACTTTTGCAGATTTATTAAAAACAGAAATACCTTATTTACATAAGAACTCAGACCTTTTGATACGAAACTCGAAAATGAGCTCAGGTGTTCCCTGTTTCCATTGATCATCCTTGAGATGTTTCTACAACTTGATTGGAGTCCACCTGTGGTAAATTCAACTGATTGGACATGATTTTGAAAGGCACACACCTGTCTATATAAGGTCACACAGTTGACAGTGCATGTCAGAGCAAAAACCAAGCCATGAGGTTGAAGGAATTGTCCATAGAGCGCCAAGACAGGATTGTGTCGAGGCACAGATCTGGGGAAGGGTACCAAAATATTTCTGCAGCAATGAAGGTCCCCAAGAACACAGTGGCCTCTTAAATGGAAGAAGATTGGAACCACCAAGACTCTTCCTAGAGCTGGCCACCCGGCCAAACTGAGCAATCGGGGGAGAAGGGCCTTGGTCAGGGAGGTGACCAAGAACACAATGGTCACTTTGACAGAGCTCTAGAGTTCCTCTGTGGAGATGGTTGTCCTTCTGGAAGGTTCTCCCATCTCTGCAGCACGCCACCAATTAGGCCTTTATGATAGAGTGGCCAGACGGAAGCCACTCTTCAGTAAAAGGCACATGACAGCCCACTTGGAGTTTGCCAAAAGGCAACTAAAGACTAAACAAGATTCTCTGGTCCGATCAAACCAAGTTTGTACTCTTTGGCCTGAACCCCAAGCGTCACGTCTGGAGGAAACCTGGTACCGTCCCTACGGTAAAGCATGGTGGTGGCAGCGTCATGCTGTGGGGATGTTTTTCAGTCGCGGGGACTGGGAGACTAGTCAGGATAGAGGCAAAGATGAATGGAGCAAAGTACAGAGAGATCCTTAATGAAAACCTGCTCCAGAGTGCTCAGGACCTCAGACTGGGGTGAAGGTTCACCTTCCAACAGGACAATGACCCTAAGCACACAGCCAAGACAACACACAAGTGGCTTTGGCACAAGCCTCTGAATGTCCTTGAGTCACCCAGCCAGAGCCCAGACTTGTACCCAATCGAACATCTCTAGAGAGACCTTAAAATAGCTGTATAGCAACGCTCCCCATCCAACCTGACAGAGCTTGAAAGGATCTGCACAGTAGAATGGAAGAAACTCCCCAAATACAAGTGTGCCAATCTTGTAGCGTCATACCCAAGAAGACTCAAGAATGTAACCACTGCCAAAGGTGCTTAAAAAAAGTACTGAGTAAAGGGTCTGAATACTTATGTAAATGTAATATTTAATTTCTACAAACCAGTTTTGGTTTTGTCATTATGGGGTATTGTGTGTAGATATGAGGGAAAAAAACAGTAACCTAGGCTGTAACTTAACAAAATGTGGGAAAAGTCAAGGTGTCTGAATGCTTTCCAAAGGCACTGCAGTTGTAGATAGAACGATAAAGTGCCTGAGAATATTGTCAAGTGTAATTTTGTAATATTTGTTATAGATCAAATTCACAATAATGTTCTGCTGTTGTATATCAAATATTTGTCCATGCAATTTATACAAATGTCCCAGAGTTTTTGCTTAATAGCTTATTTTAACAAGTCTCTAGCCCTCACCATACTTTAGGATGTTAAATATTCCCAACCACTCCTACCCAATTCCTATTTCCTTTCGGTAAGGGTACATGACTGTTTAATGCTTTATGCTAAAAGACTCTCTTCAATATTGTGTCTGATTTATTAAAACAATTATATTCGAATTTAATGTTTGAAATAGCTCATTTTTATTTTAAGGAATCTATATAAGTTTTGTTAGGATATATGCTTGTCAAAGATTAAAACAAGGCTAGATGGGCCCAAGTCTAGCTTAACATCCTTCAAGAAAGTGGAAATTCAAAAGGAGAAAGAGTAGAGGGCTAGGGAATAAATGGGGGCAAAATAAAGTATGTGTACAATATGAAAGTAAGACTCGCAAGGAGAAGCAAAACATTCCAACATCCCTACCAACCTCACTTCAAAATAAAGCCTCTCAATGCAGAAACTGAAGTTGAGAGACGCAAAATGTGCTCTCCATAAAGAATAATATTGCATACAACATCAGTTAACTTTGTACTTCTGTTAAAATCTAAAACCTGACAAAGGCACTTGGGAACATAATAAAGTATTGTTGACCAAGCTATCTGCTATATTTTGTCCTAATAGATAATATACTTTATATGGAAACATACAGTGGGGAGAACAAGTATTTGATACACTACCAATTTTGCAGGTTTTCCTACTTACAAAGCATGTAGAGGTCTGTCATTTTTATCATAGGTACACTTCAACTGTGAGAGACGGATTCAAAAAAGAATAATCCAGAAAATCACATTGTATGATTTTTAAGTAATGAATTTGCATTTTATTGCATGAGTTCATATTGTGTGTACGTATTGTTAATGTTGTAAATGGCTATTGTAGCTGGACATGGCAGATTTTTTTATGGAATATCTACATACAGCGTTTCCTCCATTAAAAGTTGCGTCATACTGCGGCACACCTTGCACAGCATTCTGTGGCATGTCATTTAATTCTAATGCCATTTTTTTTGTTAGTGCTAGTTTGACCACCAGAGGGCATCTTTGAGAAGCATTTGATAGTATTCCGTATTGGCATTACCAGAGAATTTGAAATATTTTTTGCAATAACATAGTATATGAGGTTGACTTTACAATCTACAATACATACTGTAGTTAACATGGGAAAGTGCCTAATTCCTTACATAACGGAGAGCAGGCCATGTCTGTACTACAGAATGTGGGGCACACGGGAGACCGTGTTCCCCGTTGGGGAGGAAGGAGTAGGCTGTCCTTGTAAATAGGAATTTGTTCTTAACTGATTCCATATGTGTTATTTCATAATTGTGATGTCTTCACTATTATTCTACAATGTAGAAAATAGTAAAAATATAGAAAAATCCTTAAATGAGTAGGTGTGTCCAAACTTTTGACTGGTACTTGCTTAACTAATTTGCTTAATATTATGGTGTTTCTATTCCATGAAAAACCCCCGGGCGAGGTGGAATGGAAAATATGGGGCTGTGCAACATGATGTCAGGCAGTATAGTACTGGGCAATTTAGCTAAAGAATACCTGTGTCGTGCTTGTCTCAGAGCAGCAGAAACAGCGCTAAAATAATTCAATATGCTCTTTAAATAAATAAATACACCCATTTAAAAAAATAAAATTCAATGATGTGACTCTCCATCAATAATTACATTTAGGCGATTGTAGGACTATATTAATATCTAAAGAGGCATTTTCCGTTAGGATCTGTGAGAATATCTAATACAATTCTAAACTAGTTAATAATAATAATCACTTTGTGTAAAAAGTAACGACATTTTGGAGATTTCGTTTTCATTTAACCTAGAGTTAGTGAGAAAAAGGCAATTCTTGAACATGGGGTGAGACATTCTCACTCTCTTGTAAATAAAGTCAGTTATTCAGAATTATTTATTTCTTGAGAAACCTAACTTGATTATTTAGCAGACATCACTTGCTTATATTCAGTCATCACATATCTTAAGAATATCATGGAATATTTTAACCTGTTATGGCTAGGGGGCAGTATTTTCACGGCTGGATAAAAAACGTACCCGATTTAATCTGATTATTAGTCCTGCCCAGAAACTAGAATATGCATAAGTTTCTAAAACTGTTTGAATGGTGTCTGTGAGTATAACAGAACTCATTTGGCAGGCCAAAACGTGAGAAGATTCTGTACAGGCAGTACCCTGTCTGACCATTTCTTGAACTTCTTTGCCATCTCTATCTATTACAAAGGATCTCTGCTCTAACGTGACACTTCCTACGTCTTCCATGGGCGCTCAGAGCCCGGGAAAAACCTGAATGTCGTCATTCCAGCCCCAGGCTGAAACACATTATCGCCTTTCTCAAGTGGCCGATCAAGGGACTGTGGGCTTAGGCGCGTGCACTGGCCGCCCCCGTCTTTGTGATTTTTCCTTTGTTTACCGAAAAGGAGATTCCCGGTCGGAATATTATCGCTTTTTTATGAGATAAATTGCATAAAAATTTATTTTAAACAGCGGTTGACATGCTTCGAAGTACGGTAATGGAATATTTAGAAATGTTTTGTCACGAAATGCGTCATGCGCGCGACCCTGATTTACCATTTCGGATAGTGTCTTGAACGCACGAACAAAACGCCGCTATTCGGATATAACGATGGATTATTTTGGACCAAATCAACATTTGTTATTGAAGTAGCAGTCCTGGGAGTGCATTCTGACGAAGACAACAAAAGGTAATCAAACTTTTGTAATAGTAAATCTGATTTTGGTGAAGGCTAAACTTGCCGGGTGTCTAAATAGCTAGCCCGTGATGGCTGGGCTATGTACTTAGAATATTGCAAAATGTGCTTTCACCAAAAAGCTATTTTAAAATCGGACATATCGAGTGCATAGAGTTCTGTATCTATAATTCTTAAAATAATTGTTATGCTTTTTGTGAATGTTTATCGTGACTAATTTTGTAAATTGTTAGTAAATTCCGCGGAAGTTTGCGGGGGGTATGCTAGTTCTGAACGTCACATGCTAATGTAAAAAGCTGGTTTTTGATATAAATATGAACTTGATTGAACAAAACATGCATGTATTGTATAACATAATGTCCTAGGTGTGTCATCTGATGAAGATCATCAAAGGTTAGTGCTGCATTTAGCTGTCTTCTGGGTTTTTGTGACATTATATGCTAGCTTGAAAAATGGGTGTCTGATTATTTCTGGCTGGGTACTCTGCTGACATAATCTAATCTAATGTTTTGCTTTCGCTGTAAAGCCTTTTTGAAATCGGACAGTGTGGTTAGATTAACGAGAGTCTTGTCTTTAAAATGCTGTGAAATAGTGATATGTTTGAAAAATGGAAGTTTTCGGATTTTAGAGGAATTTGTAATTCGCGCCACGCCCATCATTGGATATTGGAGATGTAAGAGGTTAACATTTTCGTTTCTCCATGCTTGTCTCAGGGCAGTGCGAAACGGTGCTGAAATAGACGGCCACAGCGGGAAGGCTATGTATTCTGTGCACATTCATGGTATCTCTCTTCGGTTACACATCCTTGGAATAGCAATACACTGCGGGCGGCCCTTGCTGTGCCTGGTGAGCAGTTGGTCAAGTTTTGTTGTCAGAAGAGGAATAAAAATGTCAGGGGGACTTTCTGACTGTTGACTCTGCCTGTCGGAGGTGGAGTTCCAGAGCTCACAGGTGTGCCTGTCATGGATTGTGACGCCATCTCGTTCCTTTTCAACGCGTGAGTGAGTCAATGACTATTCAAGCCATTGACTCACTGATGAGTGAGTCGATCGGCAAAGGCAATCTTTAATCTGCGGGCATCACGGCTCGGTAAGAAATGTTTATATATATATATATATATATATATATACACTGCTCAAAAAAATAAAGGGAACACTTAAACAACACAATGTAACTCCAAGTCAATCACACTTCTGT
Organism: Salmo salar; assembly: GCF_965601325.2. NCBI lineage: Eukaryota > Metazoa > Chordata > Actinopteri > Salmoniformes > Salmonidae > Salmo > Salmo salar. The sequence continues at coordinate 133,487,079 of NC_138291.1, read as the reverse complement.
GAAATCAAACTGTCCACTTAGGAAGCAACACTGATTGACAATACATTTCACATGCTGTTGTGCAAATGGAATAGACAACAGGTGGAAATTATAGGCAGTTTGCAAGACACCCCCAATAAAGGAGTGGTTCTGCAGGTGGTGACTACAGACCACTTCTCAGTTCCTATGCTTCCTGGCTGATGTTTTGGTCACTTTTGAATGCTGGCGGTGCTTTCACTCTAGTGGTAGCATGAGACGGAGTCTACAACCCACACAAGTGGTTCAGGTAGTGCAGCTCATCCAGGATGGCACATCAATGCGAGCTGTAGCAAGAAGGTTTGCTGTGTCTGTCAGCGTAGTGTCCAGAGCATGGAGGCGCTACCAGGAGACAGGCCAGTACATCAGGAGACGTGGAGGAGGCCGTAAGAGGGCAACAACCCAGCAGCAGGACCGCTACCTCCGCCTTTGTGCAAGGAGGAGCAGGAGAAGCACTGCCAGAGCCCTGCAAAATGACCTCCAGCAGGCCACAAATGTGCATGTGTCTGCTCAAACGGTCAGAAACAGACTCCATGAGGGTGGTATGAGGGCCCGACGTCCACAGGTGGGGGTTGTGCTTACAGCCCAACACCGTGCAGGACGTTTGGCATTTGCCAGAGAACACCAAGATTGGCAAATTCGCCACTGGCGCCCAGTGCTCTTCACAGATGAAAGCAGGTTCACACTGAGCACATGTGACAGAGTCTGGAGACGCCGTGGAGAACATTCTGCTGCCCGCAACATCCTCCAGCATGACCGGTTTGGCGGTGGGTCAGTCATGGTGTGGGGTGGCATTTCTTTGGGGGGCCGCACAGCCCTCCATGTGCTCGCCAGAGGTAGCCTGACTGCCATTAGGTACCGAGATGAGATCCTCAGACCCCTTGTGAGACCATATGTTGGTGCGGTTGGCCCTGGGTTCCTCCTAATGCAAGACAATGCTAGACCTCATGTGGCTGGAGTGTGTCAGCAGTTCCTGCAAGAGGAAGGCTTTGATGCTATGGACTGGCCCGCCCGTTCCCCAGACCTGAATCCAATTGAGCACATCTGGGACATCATGTCTCGCTCCATCCACCAACGCCACGTTGCACCACAGACTGTCCAGGAGTTGGCGGATGCTTTAGTCCAGGTCTGGGAGGAGATCCCTCAGGAGACCATCTGCCACCTCATCAGGAGCATGCCCAGGTGTTGTAGGGAGGTCATACAGGCACGTGGAGGCCACACACACTACTGAGCCTCATTTTGACTTGTTTTAACCTCTATGGGCTAGGTGGGACGCTTGCTGGCTGAGTTATAACTCTATACCTCAGTGGTGGGACTGGCTACTTGTCTATAGATGGGTGGGTTATAACTCTATACCTCAGTGGTGGGACTGGCTAAATGTCTAAAGATGAGGGTGTTATAACTCTACACCTCAGTGGTGGGACTGGCTACATGTCTAATGATGGGTGGGTTATAACTCTATACCTCAGTTAACCTCTATGGGCTAGGTAACAGCCACTGCCAGCCTGTGGCGCGATTTTCAAAACCTTAAAAATCCTATTACTTCAATTTTTCAAACATATGACTATTTTACAGCATTTTAAAGACAAGACTCTCGTTAATCTAACCACACTGTCCGATTTCAAAAAGGCTTTACAACGAAAGCAAAACATTAGATTATGTCAGCAGAGTACCAAGCCAGAAATAATCAGACACCCATTTTTCAAGCCAGCATATAATGTCATCAAAACCCAGAAGACAGCTAAATGCAGCACTCACCTTTGATGATCTTCATCAGATGACAACCCTAGGAAATTATGTTATACAATACATGCATGTTTTGTTCAATCAAGTTCATATTTATATCAAAAAACAGCTTTTTACATTAGCATGTGACGTTCAGAACTAGCATACCCCCCCGCAAACTTCCGGGGAATTCGCTAACATTTTACTAAATTACTCACGATAAACGTTCACAAAAAGCATAACAATTATTTTAAGAATTATAGATACAGACCTCCTCTATGCACTCGATATGTCCGATTTTAAAATAGCTTTTTGGTGAAAGCACATTTTGCAATATTCTAAGTACATAGCCCAGGCATCACGGGCTCGCTATTTAGACACCCGGCAAGTTTAGCACTCACCATAATCATATTTACTATTATAAAAGTTTGATTACCTTTTGTTGTCTTCGTCAGAATGCACACCCAGGACTGCTACTTCAATAACAAATGTTGGTTTGGTCCAAAATAATCCATCGTTATATCCGAATAGCGGCGTTTTGTTCGTGCGTTCCAGACACTATCCGAAATGGTAAAGAAGTGTCGCGCGCATGGCGCAAATCGTGACAATAAAAATCTAAATATTCCATTACCGTACTTCGAAGCATGTCAACCGCTGTTTAAAATCAATTTTTACGCCATTTTTCTCATAGAAAAGCGATAATATTCCGACAACGAATCTCCTTTTCGGCAAACAGAGGAAAAAATCACAAAGGCGGGGGCGGTCGGGTCACGCGCATAAGCCCAGAGTCCCTTGATGGGCCACTTGAGAAAGGCGATAATGTGTTTCAGCCTGGGGCTGGAATGACGACATTCTGTTTTTTCCCGGGCTCTGAGCGCCTATGGACGACGTGGGAAGTGTCACGTTAGAGCAGAGATCCTTAGTAAAAGATAGAGATGGAAAAGAAGTTCAAGAAATAGTCAGACAGGCCACTTCCTGTAAAGGAATCTCTCAGGTTTTGACCTGCCATTTGAGTTCTGTTATACTCACAGACACCATTCAAACAGTTTTAGAAACATTAGGGTGTTTTCTATCCATATGTAATAAGTATATGCATATTCTAGTTACTGGGTAGGAGTGGTAACCAGATTAAATCGGGTATGTTTTTTATCCAGCCGTGTCAATACTGCCCCCTAGCCCTAACAGGTTTTAAGGACATTACATAAAAGTTGGATCAGCCTGTAGTGTGGTTTTCCACTTTAATTTTGAGTGTGACTCCATATCCAGACCTCCATGGGTTGATAAATTGGATTTCAATTGATTATTTTTGTGTGATTTTGTTGTCAGCACATTCAACTATGTAAAGAAAAAAGTATTTAATAAGATGATTTCATTCATTCAGATCTAGGATGTGTTATTTTAGTGTTCCCTTTATTTTTTGGAGCAGTGTATATTTTTTTATTCTCAGAACATTAACCATGTGTGTTCACTTGTTTTGTACTGTTCTCTAGTTTCGACCCAATGATTCGTTTGACAAACAAAGAACTTTGCGTCCTGCAGGCCCAGGCATGGATCAAAGCTGGAGAGACATTCAATAACGTCATCTTCACAGACGAATCAACCGTGGCCCTTGAGCAATTTGCTCAAAATTGCTATAGAAAAAAAGGAAGAAGCTCAAGAATATTCACAAAAGCATAAAGATGTTGATGAAGAAATGCTGTTTTGAGTTAGAAATGTAACACTTTAGAGTACTTAAGCATTGAATACATTGCAAGCTGAGGGATTTTCACAATGGTAGCCGGGCTATAAAAAGTCTATTGTCCTGCTAATAGGAAACATTTGCATGATGGGCTACATTCTTTATTGTAACCACAATGTCCTACATAATTTGTTTTTACCTTTCCAATTACTTTTAGAGTTCGGGAATGACAAATGTGCGCTTTCTTTTTAGTTACATTGTTTTAGTTTGAACGTGCAGACTTTTTTTCTTAAAATTATTGTTTTATGCAGTATGCTACATTTTTGACCAGTTGCAATTGTAAGTAGGCCTAATAAAAAAATCTCACTTCTATTAGGCTGTTAAGCCTCATAGCCTACCGCAGCCAGTTAAGTTATTTTATATAGGTCTAGACTCCGAAGAACGACTCCAATTAAGCCCTCTTGTTGTTTGTAAAGTCAAATTCAAAGTGTGTACATAAAACGTATTAAACACGTCTGTAAAACCACAATGAGGACATCGACCTACCAAGCTAGTTTTCATAATTCATTGGGTACAGTGTAAGAAAAACGTCAGAGTAATCTGAAATAGGGGCATAATTCATGTTCAAATTTACAACATAACATACATACGCATTTCATAATTAAGACCTTTAGGAAATAATGACTGGAGGGTGAAAATCCCAAAACATTCTGGATGATTTTCTTTTGTGGCTGGCAGTTGGCATGGACCAATTTATCGCGTAAATAAAACATGCCAGTGTTTCTTGACCGCATCTCCCACTTTTCACGAGTTAAAAGTATATGTAGTTGTGAACATTACAGAGTGTTCTTTAGTTTTAGCGGGTCTATTTTTGTAGCAGTTCATGTCTTGTTTTCCCCAATGCCAAATTAAGAGCTTCATCCAAACATTGTGGAGAATAGCCTCTTCTTAGAAACCTATTGCGCATCTCCGCTGCTTTTTCACGATAGTCCTGCAAATGATTTGTTGGAGAGGAGGGTGTTTCACACCTAGCTCAAGTTGGGGAGAGGAGGGGGTTCACACCTAGCTCAGCTATTTGACAATTCTTTAGTAAAGGTTGAATAGTCTATTGTTAAGCTAATAGCCCTTCCTGCTACGCTTGTGAAAAACTAATAATATTTTTCCCTTTCCACGTTAAAGATTCCAATTGATAGTGTTTTTAGCCACAATCGGCCTCAACCCCAATTAATACATTTGGGCACAGTCGATAGTGTGCTGGACTTCGGGCTATAATGTTGGGGGTTCGAAACCTGCTCCCTGCTTGCTATAATGAATGAGTTTGATACACCTGGTATTGGATATGACTGAAAAAAACTTGCTAAATAGCAATTTTCGTAAATTAACTTTATGACAAAAAAATCTGCACAATCGTTTGTCTCAACATTAACTAACATTCCTCTCAACTGTACATTTTTTTTGCTTGACTCGTTATGACGTTATAACTACATACATTTCTTCCCATAATGTTTTTTCAGACATCTTTGCTGAAGTCACCAGCGAGGGGTCGCCCGCGTCAATTTTGTCATTAGAACCACTCGATATGATTGGTCATATAAAAACCTTGGGACCCAAATGCAAAATGAGTGCTCTAACTCCCCCTTGTGGTGGTCTGGAGCAATGAAGCCGTGACGCCGGTTACCTCTAAGTCCCGCGGTGTAAGCTCGCAACTTTTAAAGGAGGAACCACTGTTGGTGTACAGAGACCCATTATCAGCAACCATCACTCCTGTGTTCCAATGGCACGTTGTGTTAGCTAATCCAAGTTTATCATTTTAAAAGGCTAATTGACCATTAGAAAAACCTTTTGCAATTATGTTAGCACAGCTGAAAACTGTAGTTCTGATTAAAGAAGCAATAAAACTGGCCTTCTTTAGACTAGTTGAGCATCTGGAGCATCAATATTTGTGGGTTCGATTACAGGCTCAAAATGTCCAGAAACAAAAACCTTTCTTCTGAGAAACAAACACCTCACAAGTCCTCAACTGGCACCTTCATTAAATAGTACCCGCAAAACACCAGTCTCAACGTCAACATTAAAGAGGCGACTCCGGGATGCTGGTCTTCTAGGCAGAGTTGCAAAGAAAAACAATGTCTACACTGTATTTCTGATCAATTTGATGTTATTTTAATGGACAGAAAATGTGCTTTTCTTTAAAAAAACATGGACATTTCGGAGTGACCCCAAACTTTTGAACGGTAGTGTATATGCATTACTAGTGCAATATTCTACAAGCATTAGATGCTATATGCTTTGTACACTACTTTGTATAAGTATGTGGCCATGTTGAAATGTGAGTTTTGCAGGCAACCTCTCCAGGAACATATCCCATAATATTTGTAGTTATGAAGCACTCAATTGAGGAGAAACAGCTAGACCAGATTATATCATAATATTTCCCAAATATTGATATAGTAGAAATATAGTACATTATGAGCAAATTCATGAAAAAAAAAAATACTTTAATAAAATGGAAAAGTTATTTAGAAAAAAAATCAGCATAAAAAACAAATAGGTGCCCTGGTTGCATTACATACATGTGCCCCTTTTTTCAATCATTATAAAAATTATGTTTCTGATTTATTGATTATCGTTCTTTATGACTTTAGTTAAATGGTCAATAATAATGGCCAAGTTTGTCTATGTTGCTGTTAGAAAGGAACATGCTTGTATCTTGGGTTGCAACATTCTGGTAACTTTCCACAAATTCACAAGTTTTCCAGAATCCATGTTGGAGGATTCCCATATTAGCTCCATATTCCCTCCTGAATCCAGGAATATCCCATCCGGGATTTCTGGAAAACCTGGGAATTTTGTGGAAAGTTTCACGAATTTTGCAACCCTAACAGAAGCTAAGTGGCATCATATCATGTGTACAAGCCGTGCCTGGTAAAGCCTGGTCAAGCTGGCTAACTTTAAGGTTTCTGGTTCCCTGTCCTTCCTCCATGGTGTCACGTGCCCAGATCAGCTAGTCTTTGGCTGCCCTGGCTGGCCGGGGCCTAGGGACGGGGTCAGGGTGGTGCTCATACCTAGGTGTGCAGGCGAATGAATACGGAGGCACATGCAAATGCGTTCTAGCTTCCGTCCAATCGCCGGAAGGGGTTCCAGTTGGGGGTCAACACCACTCCAAAGAAGGGACGGATCTGGGACAGATCTGACACCCTGCCGGATAGTCAGTGAAATGCACTGCCACTGACTTCCATTTATTAACACAATTGGACTTTGACTTAATTTTGAAAACAATCAATGTTACCAATGTAATTTTTTTGTAAAATGAAGGTAACTTAATGGAAAGAGAGGAGGAAAGAAAGAACAAAGATAGTGCAGCTTACAAGTCATGCATTGCGACGGACACATTGCTGTGACGGAGGGCAAACACGATAAAAACAGATAGATAAACATGACACGGCACAGGCAGGGCATGACAGGGCACCAACCCAACACAGTATCAACAGAAAGGTGGGGTCATGGTCTTACCGATGCGGTCCAGGCGGTCGATGGCTACAGTCTCGAAGGCGCGGCGCATCATGGGGTACTCCTCCAACACCTCGTTGAAGTGATCCACAGAGAGGGAGAAGAGACGGCAGTAGGTGTCAGCGCGAACGCTGGCCGTGCGTCTCCCCTTCGTCAGCAGACAAATCTCTGTAGAGAAAATACAGAATGCACAATAAGACAATAAGCTCAATTCTTACTTTTTGATATCACTGAAATAATGCACTGTTTCTATTTACTCATGAAAGAAAGATAGATACCCACACTTTCGAACACTCCTGCAGTTTTATTGTGCAAGAAGACCTTGGGTCTGTCTGTGGGTATCTTATCTTTCTTTCATTACTACTGGATGTGTGTACACTACTTATAAACTCTTTCTGTTTGGTGTCTATTCTGACTAAGGCTTCATGGCCAAAATCTGTTCTGTTGTCAGTAATACCTTTGTTTGTTAGTACTGGAGATCTCTGATAGACACACAGGGAGGGAGGAAGCAATGGACTGAGTAATTACAGCCATAACAAAGACCAGCTCTAACCTAATCTGGGGTGTGCAACCTCCAACATTGGACAAATGACCATATAAATGAAGAGTGAGCAGTTTCCAAGGTACAGCTGGATCTGGTGGCATGATAACCTAATGTGCATGTAAATAAAGTGATGGCTGCTGTGTTGTAACTAGATCTATGCAGAGTCAATTCATCATGTTGTCACTTTGAGCTAATGAGTCAGAAAAATCACTGTATGTACTGGCTGGCTGCTGATACTGCTGCTGTCTATTGTTGAGTATGTACAGTACATACTGTATACTGTATAGACACAGTGGCCAGGATTAAAACAAACACAGATTACAACCTGGTGAACTGTGATTGAACTTTGAAGATGAGCCGACATCCACAGCTATTGCAGCGATCATGATCTCAGTGATCATCAGGGCAATTGCCTTTAAAAGTCTATCGCTGTGCACAGGTATAGTTAATCAATGATGGATTTAATCCTGGCCTCATTTCTTGACTTGGACTGAAATAGGTGCTGGTATTCATTTGGGTGCTGTTTATATATAGGTGCAGGAACTCTGCAACACTACATTTTTTAAAAATTTGAAGTGTTGGTTCTCAGCTCCGGTGAGCCTGGCCTGTATGTAGCGAGTGTAGTTCCAATACTTTTGCTTCATATCGAAGTGGTAGACAGAACTCTGCTGATGTCCTGGTCCCTATCCCAGACCTTCAGTACCTACCCAGATGACATGTACAATATGTTAGCCACTGGGACCTAATGTGCTAGACTTGCTTCCCTAATTCCTAGACCAATCCCTATGCCCTTGGACATGTTGACTGATGCTATTCTTGGATCTAATTCAGGAAAGGTAATTATCAACCCTGGTACTGTGGGGTCAGACCATCCAAACAGACCTATCAGAAAAGAGGGTCACTGGGAAAGTAAACCTTGCACATCTTGTCCCCAGGGGCTAGCTGATGTTAGCTGATGCTAGGGTTACTATTTATTGATAGTGTATAGACAAACATGTCCATATACTGCAATATTTTCTTTAGAGCAGAACAGTGAGTCATATTTGCAGCACAGGGAATGAAAAGAGGTATGAATTAATAGAGGAAAATGCCCTTGACATTCACAGCCTAGATTTCCTCTGTGAAAAGCTTTCGCTGCTAGAGTTGCTTGCTGTATCCCGCAGGATATGAAAACAGCACGCTCAAGCTGCGAGTGTGAACAAGGTGTTAGTGCTCTTACAATTAAAAAATCTCCTCAGTGCAATCTATGTTGGCACAGAGAGACTCCATGGGTTGCAATATGACAGGAGGCGGCCACACTGGATGCGTCTGAAATTGCACCCTGTTCCCGATGTAGTGCCTATAGGGTTCTTGTCAAAAGTAATGCACTGCAGAGGAAATGCCATTTGGGACACAGCCAGAGCCAAACTGCCACACTGTCACACCGTCCCCCCTCTGTACCCATAATCTCTTCACTCTAATTACTTCCTTAACATCCCAGTCCAACAGAAAGTACACTATTCATAGAGAAAGAAAGAGACAAAAAATAATGAGCTAGCAATAAGAAATACACAGCAGCTAAAAGCAGATATAGAGTTGGTTGTATCTGGAGTTAATTGTATTGTTTTACAGTTTGTGACTGGCGGCCCAGAGGAAAGGAGGAACATTAGCTGTTAGCCGCCTGAGTGGGCGAGCAATGAGAAGGTGTTTCTGTCACTCTCACAAATGAGTGGACAATCAGTTAGCTTATCTCTCCTGTCCTGTATCTCCTTCAGGGCAAACAGTGTGAGAACAGAGCCAAGGCATCCAGCCTTGTTGCAAAGTCATTTTGATGACAAGCAAACCTGGGTTCAAATAATATTCATAGTATTTGAACCCAGATCTGTTGTGGGAATGAGGTAGACTAGTCATCTGGACAACCAGGCCTCGAAGTGTGAGGCCTAGGAGAGTGTGACTCTCCTAGTTAGTACCGCTCCACATGATCTGATGTGTCTCTTCATCGCCCCTTCCTGTCACATGTCATCACCATTGACCCCTGGGGAACCCTGGGTAATTTGCCATCACTTCATGTGTCATACATCTCATTTTGCCATGGACCCAAGAGCTGGGCTATGTTCTGATTTTGATAGTGTGGTTTAGTGGAGGGGAAGTAGTGAGTCTCCTGACTAATGCTAATCCAATATTCAATATGGTAATGACATTCAATTTCCAGTGGCACTGGGCGCAGCTAGCCTAGCATTGCCGGTTATGGCCTGGTCCAATGGCTGCTATATTATGATGCTGATAGTGTGGTTCAGTGGAGGGGAAGTAGGGAGTTTCCTGACTGGACCAGCTGCTCCCAAGTCAGAGCTCATCTCTTAATGCCATACTCATGCAAAGACAAACAGACGAGGTAAAAATATCACTACCCACCAGATGGGCAGCTGGCCGTAGAAGGGGCCTGGTTTCAGCATAACGTGGTAGAATGACTGGCTACACACTCGCACGCACGCACACACACACACACACACACACACACACACACACACACACACACACACACACACACACACACACACACACACACACACACACACACACACACACACACACACACACACACACACACACACACACACACACACACACACTTTGTGCATCAAAAGAAGTGGAAGCTTTCTTTCATTTCAATTAGATTTCCCATCCATTTGGGGGCTTACAGTGCCACCACCACACACATCAAGCTCAAACTAAACAGAGTTCACTGGTGACACCCCTGAAAGTCCCTATATAGTGCATTACATTTGACCAGAGCCTTATGGGCCTTGGTCAAAAGTAGTACACTATATGGAGAATAGGGTGTCATTTGGGACGCTTCCCAAAAAGTGCAGAGCTGAAGCAGTACACTACAGTACAATCTCTAGATGGAGCTGCTAACTGCACCCTCGCTGTGACCCATTCTGATTGCAGCCTTAATTTGCCCATGTTATAATACAGTTCAAGTCGGAAGTTTACATACACCTTAGCCAAATACATTTAAACTCAGATTTTTTACAATTCCTGACATTTAATCCCAGTAAAAATTCACCACTTTATTTTAAGAATGTGAAATGTCAGAATAATAGTAGAGAGAATGATTTATCTCATCTTTTACTTCTTTCATCACATTCCCAGTGGGTCAGAAGTTTACATACATTCAATTAGAATTTGGTAGCATTGCCTTTAAATTGTTTAACTTGGGTCAAACATTTTGGGTAGCCTTCCACAAGCTTCCCACAATAAGTTGGGTGAATTTTGGCCCATTCCTCCTGACAGAGCTGGTGTAACTGAGTCAGGTTTGTAGGCCTCCTTGCTCGCACACACTTTTTCAGTTCTGCCCACAGATTTTTTCTATAGGATTGAGGTCTGGGCTTTGTGATGGCCACTCCAATACCTTGACTTTGTCCTTAAGCCATTTTGCCACACCTTTGGAAGTATGCTTGGGGTCGTTGTCCATTTGGAAGGCCCATTTGCGACCAAGATTTAACTTCCTGACTGATGTCTTGAGATGTTGCTTCAATATATATTCACATATTTTCCCTCCTTATGATGCCATCTATTTTCTGAAGTGCACCAGTTCCTCCTGCAGCAAAGCAACCCAACAAAATGATGCTGCCACCCCCGTGCTTCATGGTTGGGATGGTGTTCTTCAGCTTGCAAGCGTCCTCCTTTTTCCTCCAAACATAACGATGGTCATTATGGCCAAACAGTTCTATTTTTGTTTCATCAGACCAGAGGACATTTCTCCAAAAAGTACGATCTTTGTCCCCATGTGCAATTGCAAACTGTAGTCTGGCTTTTTTATGACGGATTTGGAGCAGTGGCTTCTTCCCTGCTGAGCGGCCTTTCAGGTTATATCAATAAAGGACTCATTTTACTGTGGAAGTAGATACTTTTGTACCTGTTTCCTCCAGCATCTTCACAAGGTCCTTTGCTGTTGTTCTGGGATTGATTTGCACTTTTCGCACTAAAGTAAATTCGTCTTTAGGAGGCAGAACACATCTCCTTCCTGAGCGGTATGATGGCTGCATGGTCCCATGGTGTTTATACTTGCGTATTATTGTTTGTACAGATGAACGTGGTACCTTCAGGCATTTGGAAATGGCTCCCAAGGATGAACCAGACTTGTGGAGGTCTACAATTTTTTGGGCTGATTTATTTTGATTTTCCAATTACGCCAAGCAAAGAGGCACTGAGTTTGAAGGTAGGCCTTGAAATACATCCACAGGTACACCTCCAATTGATTCAAATTATGTCAATTAGCCTATCAGAAGCTTCTAAAGCCATGACATAATTTTCTGGAATTTTCCAAGCTGTTTAAAGGCACAGTCAACTTAGTGTATGTAAACTTCTGAGCCACTTGAATTGTGATAAAGTAAATTATAAGTGAAATAATCTGTCTGTAAACAATTGTTGGAAAAATTACTTGTGTCATGCACAAAGTAGATGTCCTAACTGACTTGCAAAAACTATAGTTTGTTAACAAGAAATTTGTGGAGTGTTTGAAAAACGAGTTTTAATGACTCCAGCCTAAGTGTATGTAAACTTCTGACTTCAACTGTATGTCATAACAGCTGACATAACTTGTCTTAATATGGACATAACACTGTTATGACCCATATATTTACACTTGTTGTGACATATGTGTTATTTTATGGCTGGTTATTACACCTAGATAATAGTGTCAAACCCCACATTTTATTCAAATTCTTTTTTTTCCTGCCAAGAAGTTTCCTTTCATTTGAAAGTATATTTCTTAAATCATTTGTTTTGTTTTAATGAATTCTTTAGTCATGTTTTTTTCATAATTTTTTCATCATAGAAAATACACTTTATGACACTGTCATGAAGCATTATGACAATCCTCTGTCACTTTACTTAGACTAAGAAAATACACTTCATGACACTGTCAAGAAGCATTATGACCATCAAAGTCATATATGCCAGATACAGGCCTATCACATACATGCCCTTATGTCAGTCATCAGTCAAAAAGAGGGTGTCTTGTCCTCCTCCTGATATCTGCTTCTGCATTCATCCCTGTCATCTGCAACGGAGCATTGGGGTAGGTGGATGTCTGACATCAATGTGTGCGCAATTACAATGATAATTTATCAAGGTAAATTTCAAAAGATTGTATATATCATAAACATACTGTTAACACGTAGGCTATGGTGTAATGGAATGTTTTCTCTTGTGTGGTAGGTTTTGAGGGTTTTGATACTTATGTAGGAGTCATAACCAGCTATTGAATAACGTAGTACAGTATATGTTACAACATGTCTAAATAAGTGTCATGGGTTATGTCAGCTGTTATGAAATATTATGACATGTTTATGAATGTGTCATAACTTATAATGCTGGGTGTCAAGTAAAGTGTTACCGTTTCACTGGTCCACTATGTTCTAATCAGATTCAGCCCTGTCTACAGTGTTGTGTTGTGCTGTGTCAGGACAGGACAAGTCTGACTGTGCCCAAGGAACATAATGACATGAAAGCTGAATGAATTCAGGGAATTTATATTAGTCAATGATTCATTTGATTACAATACAATACATTTGTTTATCTAACATGCATCAAATGCAAGGTATGGTACTGCTTTTGATTGCTTCGCTGTTTTTACCTGGTTTCAATTCAATTCGATGTTTCGACAAAATAATCGGATGTGAGGTTATTCGGACAGCAGGAGAGTTTGAATGAAAAAAAACCCCACTCATTCATTTCTTGATTCACATCTTTCTTCTCAGGCAGGCCATATCTATCTGGAAGACTACATGATTGCACACCACACAGCCAGAAGATATAATTACAATCTTAAGTCGTCTTTCCGTGGGAAGGGGGGGGGGGCTGAACTTGGATCAAATGAAAAATGAAATGTCCCTCTAAAAATAGTTAGCCTGTCTCTTTTGCACAACAAGGACACACCCCAGAAAATTTGGCAATGTAAACAACTGCCTTTTAAATGGATAGTTTGATGGAAAAATATTTGATGATTCGTATAACGTTCTAGAGGGATGGGTGAATTACTCCCTCAATTACGGAGAAGGAACATTCCCTGTTGGGTGCTGCTACAGACCCCAATGCAGAGCAGACAGACATGCAACCTTTTTTTGTCCTCTGGGTGATCTGAGCCCTGATCCCTGGCTTGGCCTGTCCTCTCTTCATCCCCCTCAACCCCGCCTTCCACCACCTCATCCAGATGAACGTTATGTAATATGAGAAGCTAACTCCTGTCCCAAAATGTTTTATCTGCAGTGATGGGACTTGGCAAACATCAAAGCGAAGGCAAAAGAGGATTTGAGTGGATGGAGTGAGTCTGAGTATGCCTACACAGTGGTCTTTGACACAGTCTTTGTTTTTCTGTTTTCTCTATGTACCTCCAAAGTAGGAGCCGTCAGTCAGCTTCATCTCTTTGTTGAACTTGGTGATAACACTGGCCACACCGTGTTGGATGAAGTACATCTTCTTGCCCACGGTGCCCTCTCTGATGATGTAATCGTTGGGTTGGAACACCTCGAACTTCAGCTTGCTTAACATGCCCGTCACGAAGTTGGGGTCTGCGTTGGCAAACAGTGGCATGGTAGCCACAAGCTTCCGGCAGTTGAAGTTCACAATTTCCTAAACAAAAAGAAAATATAGTTTTTGGTACTTAAATACTTTAAAAAAACTGTATGACTATAACAAAAGGGAATGAGAGTGGTGATAGCGGTCAACTCTGACGTGTCCCTCTACTCTATTAGACTTAATTCATGAATAATTTGTTTATTGGATTTTAGACAGGAAAAGCAATGTCTTTTTGTTAGTTCTCCAATTTTCCCTTCCTTATCTCTGAGCCACTTGTCATCACTCTTTGGGGAACTTGTGTGCTATTGTCTATTGAATACGATGATCATTGCCTCAGTAGAGGCCAGTCATTCTGGTCTCCTCAGACACAACCAGCGATTGCTTTATGTATGGGGTCATTCAGGGGTGGTTAATAAAATGCTTTGTTTCCATGTTTTAGCTTGGTATATGTTCAAGGTATAAGGAAAAAAAAGGTTCTGTAGAAAATGGTCAGGAACTATTGTCTGATGATGATAAGTTTGACCTCAGTGAAAGCCAGTCATCTTTCTCATCTCCTCAGACACATCAACCCTCAGATATTGTTGGAGATTGTTTCCTGTATTGGGATGTTTACTTAGTAGCACCTCCCCTACCCACCTCTCCAGTCCCCTCTACTCTTATGTCTCCGTCTCTGTAGCTTCACTGTGCCATTCAGATTTTTTACTGAGTAGCACCTTGACTCTCTGCTCCTCAGTCTGCCATGCAGAGAGACAAACTGACAGAGCCTGGCCTTCACTGCTCCACTAATCCCTTACTCACTTCTTGTGAGGGATGATGACTCGCCAATGGGAGCATCCAGGCCAAAGTGACATCAGCCAATCTCCTGTCTGGCTGGGCTTGATGCTGTTAGCTCAGTACTGAGACAACAGTAGCAGTGGGCCAGCCAAAGCCATGGGTTCTGACCTCAATCATGTACAATGAATAATGACTAAGATACCCAGTATTCAGCCCGGCCTGGTCAGGCCCGACTCCAGTGGGGAAACAATCTTTAGACTTTATCTATTTAAAGCAGCAAACTTGTCACATGGCAGCGGTGCCTGGCAGTATAAATAGCTAAATAACAAAATGACGGCCGGCCAGCTCCAGAAATTATGGAGATAAAGCATTAACTGTTTTCTCACATTACGAAGAGCGTCATCATCACCCACCCACACCCTTTTTCTGCCATGATAAAGCTGGTTATCGCTGTCATGCACTGAACTGTACATTTTACATTCACATAATTTAGTAGATGCTCTTATCCAGTGTGTGCATACATTTTCATACTGGTCCCCTATGGGAATCCAACTCACAAGCCTGGCGTAAGAAGCGCCTTGCTCTACCAACTGAGCCACACGGGACCCCTGTACCATGCTCTGCTATGCTGGGATGGGGTGAAATATGTGGTCCTGTCCAGTTCAGTGCTCTGTGGATCTGTCTTATTTTGGATATTCTGAGCTAGACTGGGATAACTGGGCTGTGCTTTACTATCCTATATAGACCTATGCTTGTGCTCTAATGTGTATATGCTATCCTGTTCTTTACTGTGTACAAATGCCTAATCTTAATTTGACCCCTTTCATTGCAGGAGGAAAATAATCCTGCAGCAGGAGGATTTGAATGAATATTGAATATTTAGAATCACTGCCAGGGGGCAGCTGGAAGCAGTGTTTGTAGGCTATACAATAACTTAGACTGCCGGTTCACTGGGTGTCAGTTCAAGTAGCCTATGTAGGCTATGTGCATGCTACAGAGCATCTTGTATGAATTCTTACGTGATGTATTAGATGTATTTTTCATTAGGTAAAATCCATTGTTTTAGATCAATTGTTTTATCATATGTTAAAGGCAAGTAATAGAATAAATTACTGACTTCCTCAATGCCTATGTGGCCCAGTGGTTATAGCCGCTGACCTCGGCACACATGTGCCAGAGTTGGAGTTGTTTTGAATCCGGCCCAGTCTCCTTTACATTTTTTGAGTAACTATTGCTCTTCTAGTTACTCTCTGTGGGCTGTATTTACGTTTTACTCCATTACATTTTACCAAACCACTTCAGTTACATACGTTCAAAAAGCTTATTTCTCTCAAATAATCTGCGCAAATTTGTTCTTATCCCTGTTAATGAGCATTTCTCCTTTGCCAAGATAATCCATTCACCTGACAGGTGTGGCATCTCAAGAAGCAGGATAAACCTGTAGCAGGTTTAACATGTTACACCTGTGGGATCATCTGAAGGGGGGTGCTGAGGAGTATTTCTGTCTGTAATAAAGCTCTATTGTGGGGAAAAACAAATTCTGATTGGCTGGGCCTGGCTGCCAAGTGGGTGGGCCTACTTGTAACTCATTAAAATCTTTGAAATTGTTGCATGTTGCATTTTATATTTTTGTTCAGTATATATATTTCTGGAGTAAGATCAATATTTCTTAGATATAATTTGGCTATTGAAATTGTGTTTTGAGGGTGAGTGCAAATAAAATGGCTAGGTAGCTAACTAGCTAACTAGTTACCTTTGGCTAACCTAGAATCTGACAGACAAAGTTGAAACTCCAGTTTTAAGCTCCCCATATGATCTCTGCTTGTTGGCTGATTAACCTGTTATGGCTAGGGGGCAGTATTTTCACGGCTGGATAAAAAACGTGCCCGATTTAATCTGGTTACCACTCCTACCCAGTAACTAGAATATGCATATACTTATTACATATGGATAGAAAATACCCTAAAGTTTCTAAAACTGTTTGAATGGTGTCTGTGAGTATAACAGAACTCATTTGGCAGGCAAAAACCTGACAAGGTTTCAGGCAGGAAGTGGCCTGTCTGACAAGGTGTCGTTCCTCTTGTCTCTGTTTATTGAAGAGTGAGGATCTTAGCTGTCCCGTGACACTTCCTACGGCTGCCATAGGGTCTCAGAAGGCGGTAAAAAGCTGAATCGTGGCTTTGCAGGCTCTGGCTGAAACAAAGTAGCGTGTTTGGGTAGTGGCTGGTTACAGTACTGTGAGACTCAGGCGCGTGCCCGCGTCGACCGAATGCTTTGTTTTCTTTCCTCTGTTTAGCTAAAAGGAGATTCCCGGTCGGAATATTACCGCTTTTTTACGAGAAAACTGGCATAAAAATGGATTTTAAACAGCGGTTGACATGCTTCGAAGTACGGTAATGGAATATTTCGATTTTTTTTGTCACGAATTGCGCCACGCGCGCGACCCTGATTTACCATTTCAGATAGTGTCTGGGACGCACGAACAAAACGCCGCTATTCGGATATAACGATGGATTATTTTGGACCAAACCAACATTTGTTATTGAAGTAGCAGTCCTGGGAGTGCATTCTGACGAAGACAACAAAAGGTAATCAAACTTTTATAATAGTAAAGCTGATATTGGTGAGTGCTAAACTTGCCGGGTGTCTAAATAGCTAGCCCGTGATGCCTGGGCTATGTACTTAGAATATTGCAAAATGTGCTTTCACCAAAAAGCTATTTTAAAATCGGACATATCGAGTGCATAGAGGAGTTCTGTATCTATAATTCTTTAAATAATTGTTATGCTTTTTGTGAACGTTTATCGTGAGTAATTTAGTAAATTCTTAGTGAATTCGCCGGAAGTTTGCGGGGGGTATGCTAGTTCTGAACGTCACATGCTAATGTAAAAAGCTGGTTTTTGATATAAATATGAACTTGATTGAACAAAACATGCATGTATTGTATAAAATAATGTCCTACGGTTGTCATCTGATGAAGATCATAAAAGGTTTGTGCTGCATTTAGCTGTCTTCTGGGTTTTTGTGACATTATATGCTAGCTTGAAAAATGGGTGTCTGATTATTTATGGCTTGGTACTCTGCTGACATAATCTAATGTTTTGCTTTCGTTGTAAAGCCTTTTTGAAATCGGACAGTGTGGTTAGATAAAGGAGAGTCTTATCTTTAAAATGCTGTGAAATAGTCATATGTTTGAAAAATTGAAGTTTTTGTATTTTTGAGGAGTTTGTATTTCGCGCCACGCCCATCATTGGATGTTGGAGCAGGTGTTCCGCTAGCGGAACGTCTAGATGTAAGAGGTTAATCAGATGTGTCTGGCAATGGCTAACTAGCTATCACATTACGTTGCCACTAGTTAAGCTGGCTAAGCTAGTTAGCTAGCTGCAGTGCCAGCCATGTATCTAGCTAACATTAGCTCGATCAACCGGTCAGTCCAGCACAGCATCCTCTCAGTCCATTGCTCTCTATCACTCTCTCTGTGTGTGTGTATAAATGTCATTCTGTTTTTATGACAGGGCCTATAAGCACATCTGCCATACAGTACAATCAGTGTATCAGCTCAGTAAGCATTTTGTGCAATATACTAGAAATAACTTTTTTGTGTGTCTTTTTATTTACAGCTTGTAGTGGCACATCAAAGGGGAAAGGAGAATGGGCCAGCCAAGAAAAAAAAAAAACCTTCAAAGTGGAAAGGAGAGGTTCGGAAGAGAAGGAGGATGGAGGATAAATCCTACCTTGGCAGGAAAAAATATGATCGAGTTGACTATGGCAATTGATATTTGCACTATTTGATTATTACCTAATTACCTACCTTGATGTTTAATTCCATGCTGAAACACATTTTACTATCAGTCATGTTACAAGTATACAAATCAGACTGATTTGCATACTAGTAACATGACTGATATGATAGTGACATTTCAATATCGATTGTTGTTTGACTGTTGTAACACTTACCTGACCCTCCTTGAAATTCATTCAGAGTAAAAAATGACACATCATATTAAACTTGAAATTATATTGTGAAATACATTTTCATGAATGCTATAGACATTGTAACATTATTCCAATATCTTGAGTACCATTTACCTTTTTATGAAATTGAGCACATTGATAGATATTAAGTCAACTTTGAATGAGAACGTCATTTAAACTATACAGCCTACAGACTTTGTTTGACGTCAATCTTCATTGGAGACTACCTGTGCTGGAGGACATCTGCAAGATGGTTCAGACAGGCTTAGATTGCCTTCAGAAAGTATTCTTACCCCTTGACTTATTCCACAATTTGTTGTGTTACAGCCTCAATTCAAAATGGGTTAACTAAATGTTTTCACTCACCCATCCACAAACAATACCCCACAATGACAAAGTGAAAACATGTTTGTAGAAATGTGTGCAAATGTATTGAAAATGAACTACTGTTGAAAAGTTTGGGGTCACTTAGAAATGTCATTGTTTCTGAATATTTTTTTTTTTAAGTTCATTAAAATAACATCAAATTGATCAGAAATATAGTGTAGACATTGTTAATGTTGTAAATGACTATTGCTGTCACGTCCTGACCATAGTAAGATGTTATTTTCTATGGTAGAGTAGGTCAGGGCGTGACAGGGGGTGTTTTGTGTTTTTCTATATTTTGTATATCTATGTTTAGGTTCTAGTTTTCTATTTCTATGTTTTTTTGGGGGGGGGGGATCTCCAATTAGAGGCAGCTGGTCCTCGTTGTCTCTAATTGGAGATCATACTTAAGTAGGGTTTTTTTTGTGGGTAGTTGTCTTCTGTGGGTAGTTGTCTTCTGTTTAGTTTTCTGTACCTGACAGAACTGTGCGCTTTTGTTTTCTCTTTGTTATTTTTTCTTTAGTGTTCTTAGTTAAAATAAATGTTCATCATGAGCACTCAACACGCTGCGCTTTGGTCCCCTCTCTACAACAGCCGTTACAATTGCAGCTGGAAATGGGCGATTTTTTTTATAGAATATCTACATAGGCGTACAGAGGCCCATTATCAGCAACCATCACCCCTGTGTTCCAATGGTACATTGTGTTAGCTAATCCAAGTTTATCATTTTAAAAGGCTAATTGATCATTAGGAAACCCTTTTGCAATTATGTTAGCACAGCTGAAAACTGTGGTGCTGATTAAAGAAGCAATAAAACTGGCCTCCTTTACACTAGTTGAGTATCTGGAGCATCAGCATTTGTGGGTTCGATTACAGGCTCAAAAAGGCCAGAAATAAAGACCTTTCTTCTGAAACTCGTCAGTTTATTCTTGTTCTGAGAAATGAAGGCTATTCCATGCGAGCAAGAAACTGAAGATCTCGTACAATGCTGTGTACTACTCCCTTCACAGAACAACGCAAACTGGCTCTAACCAGAATAGAAAGAGGAGTGGGAGGCCCCGGTGCACAAGTGAACAAGAGGACAAGTACAAAACACCAGTCTCAACGTCAACATTGAAGAGGCGTCTCAGGGATGCTGGCCTTCTACTGGGCTCTAGCTTGCAGACCATAACTGTGGTGGTTGGCAAGGCTAACAGCTAGTTGGCTAAATAGCTAATGTTAGCTGGCTGGCAAACTTACTGGCTAAGATACAGTGGCAAGAAAAAGTATGTGAACCCTTTGGAATTACCTGGATTTCTGCATAAATTCATCATCAAATTTCATCTGATCTTCATCTAAGTCACAACAATAGACAAACATAGTGTGCATAAACTAATAACACACAAATTATTGTATTTTTCTTATTGAATACATCATTTAAACATTCACAGTGTCGGTTGGAAAATGTAGGCTAATGACTTCTCCAAATGCAAATTGGGGTCAGGAGTCAGCTTCCCTGGAGTCCAATCAATGAGACGAGATTGGAGATGTTGGTTGGGGCTGCCTTGCCCTACAAAAAACACTCACAAAATTTGAGTTTGCTATTGACAAGAAGCATTGCTTGATGTGAACCATGCATCAAACAAAAGAGATCTCAGAAGACCTAAGATTAAGAATTGTTGACTTGCATAAAGCTGGAAAGCGTTACAAAAGTATCTCTAAAAGCCTTGATGTTCATCAGTCCATGGTAAGACAAATTGTCTACAGTATAAATGGAGAAAGTTCAGCACTGTTGCTGCTCTCCCTAGGAGTGGCCGTCCTGCAAAGATGACTGCAAGAGCACAGTGCAGAATGTTCAGTGAGGTTAAGAAGAATGCTAGAGTGTCAGCTAAAGACTTACAGAAATCTCTGGAACATGCTAACATCTATGTTAACAAGTCTACGATACGTAAAACAGTAAACAACAATGGAATTGATGGGAGGACACCACGGAAGAAGCCACTGGTGTCCCCAAAAAATTGCTGCACATCTGAAGTTTGCAAAAGTGCACCTGGATGTTCCACAGCGCTACTGGCAAAATATTCTGTGGACAGATGAAACTACAATTGTGTTGTTTGAAAGGAACACACAACACTATGTGTGGAGAAAAAAAGACACACATCACACCAACATCAAAACCTCATCCCAACTGTAAAGTATGGTGGAGGGAGCATCGTGGTTTGGGGCTGCTTTGCTGCCTCAGGGACTGTACAGCTTGCTATCATCAACGGAAAAATGAATTCCCAAGTTTATCAAGACATTTTGCAGGAGAATGTTAGGCTACCTGTCCGCCAATTGAAGCTGAACAGAAGTTGGGTGATGCAACAGGACAATGACCCAAAACGCAGAAGTAAATCAACAACAGAATGGCTTCAACAGAAGAAAATATGCCTTCTGGAATGGCCCAGTCAGATTCCTGACCTCAACCCAATTTAAATGCTGTGGCATGACCTCAGGAGAGCAGTTCACACCATACATCCCAAGAATATTGCTGAACTGAAACAGTTTTGTAAAGAACAATTGTCCAAAATTCCTCCTGACCATTGTGCAAGTATGATCCGCAACTACAGAACATGTTTGGTTGAGATTATTGCTGCCAAAGGATTGTCAACCAGTTTTAAAATCCAAGAGTTCACATACTTTTTCCAACCTGTACTGTAAATGTTTACATGGTGTGTTCAATAAAGACATGAAAACGTATCATTGTTTGTGTGTTATTAGTTTAAGCAGATTGTGTTTGTATATTATTGTGACCTAGATGAAGTTTAGATCAAATTTTATGACCAATTTAGGCAGAAATCCAGGTATTTCCAAAGGGTTCACATACTTTTTCTTGCCACAGTAACTGCATTTATCTAACATTCTTTGATAACTGGTTAGATGGCGTTATGCATTTCCAAAACGTTGGTTTATTTTAATGTAGCTGTAAGCTAGGTATTGATAACAACCGGCTGACACATGCACTCCTAATAAATATTTTTCCAACATGACTTCGTAATTCTGATCGGTTTTATATAATAACTTGAAAAATGTAAAAGTGAGGTGTAACTGTGCATTGGAACTTTTGATGCATAAACTAATGCAAATCAATATGTTACATGTGCTTACGTTAATGCTACCTACACTTTAAGTAGTTTTCTGACTGGAAACTTTTTTACTCTTACTTGAGTAGTTTGATGGCTAATTTTACTTTTGCTTCAGTAAACGACAATCTAAGTAAAAGTACTGTTACTTAAGTACAGATTTTCATTACTCTACCCACCTCTGCAAAATAGACATAGCCTAACTATAAAACGGGGATGAGCACCCACTCTGGAGAAAAGTTTATCGTTCTACAGAACTAGGCCAACATCTGTCAATCAACTGATGGCCGAATCAGTTCATCAACTCAGCCAGGGAAACACAAACAGTAGCCCTTTATCGGTTTTCACACCATTCGATATGTGACAATGCCTAGGCTAATGGTAAGCCTACAAATTGTAGCCTATTGGAATATAATCGAATAACAAGGAGCCTATTGCAACCATCGATGGCACTAGATTATCGCCAGCTGATGTCTCGTTAAACCATCAATATGAGTTAAATTCACCCAAACGGCTGATTTCAATTGCAACCATTATTGGTCACCACATCACAGCTCCCTAAAAGATGACATCGGTTTTACCTTAGTCAGAGATCTGTATACTATGACGAGATGTTTAGGTCTGTTTAGGGGTGCATTGGGATGATTCTGGACAGATTTTGGCGAGAGTGAGCCCTCTTGGTTCGCCTCTTCCTATCTGCCTTAAAGGCGCTGCATGGTCAATCCGACTTCTGCATTGCCCGTGAAGCATTTATGGTGATACGGCCTCTGCAGAAGTCAGGGCATTCATACTTCTTGCGCTTCGCAGAGTAGCACAGAGCTGTTGTGAAGGAAGTTGTCAAGGAAGTGAGTTTGCGTTTATACCGGACCTCCCGCCATCACCTACCGTCAACCAATCATGTCAATGCGGACGTATACAGAGCCTTCTGCATTGTTACAAAATTCGAGAGGCGCAAGGCGATGCGGTACAGAGCTTGATTTGGCCTCTGCATGCCTCCAGAGGCTCCGCAATTGCGCCACACCCTCCATACGAAGCCTCCGACCACATTTTCGGATCAAGCATAAATCGTCCTTTAGTCCTGCTTGCAACCAAAGTCTTTAAAAATGTTTGCCCTCTGGTTGGTATTGTCATCAGAACAACTTAGTCCTTTTTTAACAGAGAAAGGGCAATGTATCTATTCAACAAGCATTCCATACAATAGAAATAGAGTATTTCCTAGTTTACCACGGCAAATCTACTGTGGAAATTTACCCAACACATTGTATGACTGGAAACTAATGTTGGTGTAGCCTACTGTTATTATTTTATTTGTTTCATATTTATGTTATCTGCAACTGTCGGGTACGGTCATTTCTTATCAAGATCAGTGGTAAAATATACCTGGACTGTCCATATAAATCAAGTCAATAGCAGGGATTTAGTTATTTGTGCCAGAAGGGTGTGGGACAGAATCGAACCCACGCTGACACGGTAGGTCAAGTGCGCTGAAGGCAGCAGCCCTAACAGCTAGCAGCTAGACCACCCCAGGCTATGATTGAACAGAATTTTGATAGTTATTTCGTAAACTTAGGATACACTTCACACTTGTACACTATATATACAAAGGTATGTGGACACCCCTTCAAATTAGTAGGTTCGGCTATTTCAGCCACACCCATTGCTGACAGGTGTATAAAATCGAGCAAAAAGCCATGCAATCTCCATAGACAAACATTGGCAGTAGAATAACCATACTGAAGAGCTCAGTGACTTTCAACATGGCACAGTCATAGGATGGCACCTTTCCAACAAGTAAGTTCAACAAATTTCTTCCCTGCTAGGGTTGCCCCGGTCAACTGTAAGTGCTGTTATTGTGAAATGGAAACGGTTCAGCAGCGAAGTGGTAGGACACACAAGCTCACAGAACGGGAGCCACCAAGTGCTGAAGCACGTAGCATGTAAACATCGTCTGTCCTCAGTTGCAACACTCACTACCGAGTTCCAAACGGCCTCTGGAAGCAACGCCAGCACAATAACTGTTTGTCGGGAGCTTCATGAAATGGGTTTCCATGGCTGAGCAGTCGCACATAAGCCTAAAATGACCGTGCACAATGCCAAGCGTTGACTGGAGTGGTGTAAAGCTCGCCACCATTGAACTCTGGAGCAGTGGAAACGCGTTCTCTGGAGTGATGAATCATGCTTCACCGTCTGGCAGTCCGAGAACGCTACCTGCCCCAATACATAGTGCCAATTGTAAAGTTTGGTGCCCGACCTCACTAATGCTCTTGTGGCTGAATGGAAGCAAGTCCCTGCAGCATTGTGCACCAACATCTAGTGGAATGCCATCGCAGAAGAGTGGAGGATGTTATAGCAGCAAAGGGGGGACCAACTCCATATTAATGCCCATGATTTTGTTTATGTGCACATACATGTAGTGTATGTCGCAGCCTAGTGGAGACAAATATCTATTTTGTGTTAAGCTATATAAAACAACGGTTGTTGATGTGTATTTCAGAATGTTTAGCTTAACATTATAAGTGCAGCAATAGCTGGAAAACACCTTTCACCATTCTCTAGCAGGCACTTATATGCTGAAAGGCCAGGTGGTTCTAGTGTTAAGACAATATTTACTCCTGAACTTATTTAGGCTTGCCATAACAAAGGCGTTAAACACTTTTTGACTCAAGACATTTCAGCTTTTAATTTTTAATTAATTTGTAAACATTTCGAAAAGCATAATTCCCCTTTGACATTATGGGGTATTGTGTGTAGGCCAGTGACAGAAAATTCCCAATTCTAATAAATGTTTTATTCAGGCTGTAACACAACAAAATGTGGAAAAAGTAAAGGGTTTTGAATACTTTATGAAGGCACTGTATATCCATCAGTCCACCTAATCAAACCAGTCTTGTCAGTCTACTCTGACCTAACCAAATTATACTTTTTGCGATAGCATAATAAACTTATTCATTACACTATTAGAATGTTGCAGTCAGAATGACTGCTCATTGGCTTGAAGGGGGGTCCCTCGAGGCCCAGCAGTTCTAGTGTTAATGGGCATAAACACTAATCAGATTAAAATATAATCTCACTTTTATGTGTCTCACTTCTATATACAGTATCTCGCTGTATATTGAATTCTTGAGCAACTTAATGTCTTTATGCCAATAAAAATATCTGTTACGCTGATTAACGTTCAGCTTGTGTTCCACCAGTTGTAGTGATTATTGTTTTGCAGTTTGTCCTTTAAATTTGTTACAGAGCACATGAGATTAACAAAAACCTTCTACAGAGATACTTTCAACTGAATATTAATGACGATGAAGAAAATTCACCTGGTCGTTGTATGATATCTAAAGTATTAATATGTCATAAATGCATTAAATATATATGAATTAGAGATAAAACCACTCAGCACTCCATGTTTGCTCCATTAGAGATGCTTAGAGAGTGTATGAAGAAAATATTGCCTTGTTGTTGCAGAATGAATTACTGTGACAAATGTCCATTCACAAAGCCTTAAAGTTCATCCCAAATGACACCATATTCCCTATATAGTGCACCATTTCTTACCAGAGTGGCCTAAAGTAGTTCACTATATAGGGAATAGTGTGCCATTTGGGACGCACCCTTCAAATACAACAGACAACAAAGGCATCATTCTCACCTCTTTAAGCGGGTCATTGAGCTCACTCAGGATATTGTCCTCGTCAAAGATCTTGCCTTGATAGCGATGCTCATAGTAATCATGGATCTTCTGCCGCATGTCTGCAGGTAGCTTGTGGAATGACATGTACTGCTCCACTTGTTTGTACTGTAAAGATGGAGAGAAGAGATAATGTCAATAAACCAATTGAACCGAAAATAACAGACAACAAAAGCTGTCACATTGATTGACATTTCATATTATGAGTGGGGATTTCAAAACATTGCATCAAAAGCAATTGGAGGAATAGTAACATTGGAACGTATTAGCGGTCATTACAGGCAACATATTGTAAAAGGAAACAAGGACATACACAACACACATGCATGTGCACACACTCGCATGCACGCACGCACACACACACACACACACACACACACACACACACACACACACACACACACACACACACACACACGGTGGGGTGACAAATAGTATCCAGGGTCATTGCGTATGAAAGTGGCAGGTGGCAGAACAACTACAGCCTGAGGCTCTTCTGAGCGAGGCTTCCATTCAGTGCTAAACAAATTTTTCTCTCATCTCTTCCAATATAGGCTACCCATGATATCACGTAAACAAGGGAGATCTTCTACATCAGGGGTCTCCAATAGGTAGATCGCGAGCTACCAGTAGCTCGCAGCCCATATATGAGTAGCTCGCCAATCAATTCTGAAAGTACATGCATTTGTCATCACAAAATTTCATAAACATAAAGCTCCGGGCTACTATACAATCAGAGCCACATTGACATGTTCCCACCCCTGGTTGGCCACTATTGGCTTAAAAATCCAAACGTAACACAATATCTGCCAATTAATTTCCAACAATATTGCCCCTGTCTGTCTGTTTGGTGTGCGTGTTTGTCTATAGCCAGTTAGCGTTGTTAATTATAACCGTATTGTGGGTAGAGTAGACAGACTTTTCGCAAACATTTTCTCAATTAAATGTTAACTGCAAAGTAGGCTTACCTGACAGAACTATACGTCATGATTATTTGTTTCAATTGGTTGGCCATTGTTTTGCAAACTCTGCCATGACGTGTTGCAGCACTAGGCCTAACAGCAGAAACATCACCATACCCACACATTCCTCTCTTAATGCAAAATTAAAGGGGAATTACACACTTTTTCCAGACCTCAAAAATGTTCTTCTTATGTTTTTATCTTTATTTAGCTAGGCAAGTCTGTTAAGAACAAATTCTTATTTTCAATTACGGCCTACTGGGTTAACTGCCTTGTTTAGGGGCAGAATGACAGATTTTTACCTTGTCAGCTCGGGGATTCGATCTTGCAATGCTCTAACCACTAGGCTACCTGCCACCCCATTTAAGCATTGACATGGACTCACTGTTTCTCTGTGAATAATTGTAATACTGAGAATAGAAAACATAAAACTAATCAAAAACCAGGAAAAATAAAACTCAGAAAACACAATTAATTTTATGGGGCCTGTCATGCCAAATACTGTTTATCAATCATTATTTTACCAGGTATATTGATAGAAGTTCAATATGACACGTTACACAACTCTCTCTTTCCCCTCCTTGCCTCTTTTGACCGCACCCTTTCCCAATCCCCTCCGACTCACAAGGTAGGCAATACGCTTGACCTCATTTTACTAGAGCTGCTCACCTACTAATCTCACTGCAACCCCCATAAAGGTCTCTGATCACTGTTTCCTTTTCTGTCTCCCTTTCCTCCAACTCCAACCACTCAGTCCCTACCCAGATGGTCATGCGCCGTCGCAATATTCGCTCTTTCTCTTTCTCTACCACTACTCTCTCCTCTTCTATCCAATCATCTCTCCCTTCTGCTAAATCCTTCTCCCTCCTGTATCTTGATTCTGCCTCTTCGACCCTACTCTACTCCCTTTCCGCATCCTATGACTTGCAATGTCCCCTTTCCTCCCGGCCGGCTCAGCCCTCCCCTCCTGCTCCATGGCTGAGTGTCTCATTACGAGCTTACAGAACAGGTCTGCGGGCAACTGAGCAAAAATGTTGGAAAACTAAAGTTCCGGAGGAACATCCTTTCACTCCTAACACTCTACCTTCTCTTCCTCTGTATCCGCTGTTAAAGCCACTTTCTACCACTCTAAATTTCAAGCTTCTGCCTCTAACCCTAGGAAACTATTTTCCAACTATTTAACCCCCCCTGCAGATGACTTTGTCAACCACTTTGAAAAGAAGGTTGATGACATCCACTACTCAATCACTCAGCCTATTGATTTCACAGGTCTCACTCACAAATAACTACCCTATGCCTTAACCTGTTATGGCTAGGGGGCAGTATTTTTACGGCCGGATAAAAAACGTACCCGATTTAATCTGATTATTACTCCTGCCCAGAAACTAGAATATGCATATCATTATTAGCTTTGGATAGAAAACACTCCAAAGTTTCTAAAACTGTTTGAATTGTGTCTGTGAGTATAACAGAACTCATTTGGCAGGCCAAAACCAGAAAATTTCCATGCAGGAAGTGCCCTGTCTGAATATTTCTTGCCCTTCTTGATTACCTCTATCCAATACAGGGGATCTCTGCTGTTACGTGACACTTCCTACGGCTCCCATGGGCTCTCAGAAGGCGGCAAAAAGCTGAATCGTGGCTTTGCAGGCTCTGGCTGAAAAAAAGTAGCGTGTTTGGATAGTGGCTGGTCACAGTACTGTGAGACTCAGGCTCGTGCCCGAGTCGACCCCATGCTTTATTTTCTTTCGTCTTTTTACCTAAACGCAGATTCCCGGTCGGAATATTATCGCTTTTTTACGAGAAAAATAGCATAAAAATTGATTTTAAACAGCGGTTGACATGCTTCGAAGTACGGTAATGGAATATTTAGAAATCTTTTGTCACGAAATGCGCCATGCTTGTGACCCTTATTTACACTTCGGATAGTGTCTTGAACGCCGCTATTTGGATATAACAATGGATTATTTGGGACCAAAACAACATTTGTTATTGAAGTAGCAGTCCTGGGAGTGCATTCTGACGAAGAACACCAAAGGTAATCAAACTTTTCTAATAGTAAATCGGAGTTTGGTCAGGGCTAAACTTGGTGGGTGTCTAAATAGCTAGCCGTGATGGCTGGGCTATCTACTCAGAATATTGCAAAATGTGCTTTCACCGAAAAGCTATTTTAAAATTGGACACCTCGATTGCACAAAGGAGTTCTGTATCTATAATTCTTAAAATAATTGTTATGTTTTTTGTGAACGTTTATCGTGAGTAATTTAGTAAATTCACCGGAGGTTTGCGGGGGGTATGCTAGTTCTGAACGTCACATGCTAATGTAAAAAGCTGGTTTTTGATATAAATATGAACTTGATTGAACAAAACATGCATGTATTGTATAACATAATGTCCTAGGTGTGTCATCTGATGAAGATCATCAAAGGTTAGTGCTGCATTTAGCTGTGGTTTTGTTTTTTGTGACATTATATGCTAGCTTGAAAAATGGGTGTATGATTATTTCTGGCTGGGTACTCTGCTGACATAATCTAATGTTTTGCTTTCGCTGAAAAGCCTTTTTGAAATCGGACAGTGTGGTTAGATAAAGCAGAGTCTTGTCTTTAAAATGTTGTAAAATAGTCATATGTTTGAAAAATTGAAGTTTTTGTATTTTTGAGGAATTTGTAATTCGCGCCACGCCTATCATTGGATATTGGAGCAGGTGTTCCGCTAGCAGAACGTCTAGATTTAAGAGGTTAAGGCTATGCTCAAACCCTACACCCCAAGCAGAGCACTCCATTCTGCCAGCTCCGTTCTCTTGGCCCTCCCACCCCTATGGGAGGGCAGCTGTTGCTCAGCCCAGTTCAAGCTCTTCTCTGTCCTGGCACCCCAATGGTGGAATACGATTCCCCCTGAAGCTAGGACAGCAGAGTCCCTGCCCATCTTCTAAAAACATCTGAAACCCAACCTCTTCAAACAGTTTCTTAAATAATCCCCCTTCCCTCCCCCCCAAAATAAAACAAATAATGCATTTTAACTAGCACGAGACCGTTCCCGCCCTTCTAGCTCTGACTCTACTGATTGCTAATTTATTGGGGAAAAATGTACTTTCTATGCCTGTAATATGTGGATGTCCCACCTAGCTATCTTAAGATGAAGTCACTCTGGATAAGAGCGTCTGCTAAATGACTAAAATATAAAAATGTAAATGTGACACACCATTTGGATTCGGTCTTATGTAGCGACATTTTAAGTTCTGTTTTTTATATTGGACAAAAGTAGAGACTCAGAGCTACAAAATTGTATATCATACACTGCATTTGAGGAACAATGGGAAAGTAATTATGCTTTGAAATTTGACAAACTTGTAAACTCACTTTTGAAAAAATTGCATTTTAGTGTTTCGGTGAGAGAGCTCTTCTTTGTCTACACACATTCAGCATCGTTTGCACCCTCTTAAGCTTTAGCCCCACCCATCTCGTTTTATTCTCGGAGCGTTCAGAGCGCACACTTGACGCTCTGGCCAATGATTTGTTTACCTCTGGATAACATGAAAATAGCCTAACGAGCTCTGCTGGCAACAATTTCATTATGCTTTTTTGCCAAGGTTTACCGACACCGGCCATATTCAACGGGTGTTGTACACTTTAGCTTAAGACATGTAGCTAGCTACCTAGGGAAACAATGAACCTAGCTAGGTAAACAACATGTAACATCACACACATCATGTCATGTTAGCTAATGAGCCAGCCACCTAAAGTTAGCTAGGGTGCCAACAAGCTAATGCTAGATAACAGTACACATTAGCTTAAGACATGTAGCTAGCTAGCTAGGTAAACAATGAACCTAGCTAGGCAAACAACGTGTGATAGCACACACATCACGAGCCAGCCAGCTAACGTTAAACAACAATGAATAATAACGTTATACACGTAGCATTAGCTAGGGAGCCAGCCAGCTAACGTTAACTAACTATCGAACAGTACACTTTAGCTTGAAATTAAATTACTTTCTGTTAGGAACATGTAATATCTGAAAATGTAGCTAGCTAGACTATCTTACCCATATACATCATCATGCATGATAGACTCCTCTCTCTGTCACAGATCCATGC
Organism: Salmo salar; assembly: GCF_965601325.2. Lineage (NCBI taxonomy): Eukaryota > Metazoa > Chordata > Actinopteri > Salmoniformes > Salmonidae > Salmo > Salmo salar. The sequence goes on along the minus strand of NC_138291.1, from coordinate 133,456,087 downwards.
CACAAATGCCCTTAGTTTGAAGACGTAATATGGAAACAGGTGTTTCAGCCATCTCTTTAGCTATCATACTCTAATTCCACTGATTTCAAATCGCAATCCTCCAGAAAGTGGAGATCAACACTTATGCAGCTACATTTAAAAAAAAAATCAGTGTTCGACAGGATTACCAAAACAGACTGAGCTCAAATAAACAGAAGCCTTCTATTTGGAAGACCAATCTGAACTCCGAACTTGGCATGTCCAGCCCACTCATTATCTTAGCCAATCATGGCTAGTGGTAAGGTTGCTGCCTTTTTCTGTGGTTTACCAACAAGGCTCGTAATGAACAATTTTATTCTTATTTACAGATGGAAAACAATTTTGTTATTAACCTCTTAGGGCTAGGGGGCAGTATTTACACCGCCGGATAAAAAACGTACCCGATTTAATCTGGTTACTACTCCTACCCAGTAACTAGAATATGCATATACTTATTAGATATGGATAGAAAACACCCTAAAGTTTCTAAAACTGTTTGAATGGTGTCTGTGAGTATAACAGAACTCATATGGCAGGCAAAAACCTGAGAGATTCCTTTACAGGAAGTGGCCTGTCTGACCATTTATTGGCTTTCTTTGACATCTCTTTCCAAAACAAAGGATCTCTGCGGTAACGTGACACTTCCCACGGCTCCAATAGGCTCTCAGAGCCCGGGAAAAAGCTGAATGTCGTCATTCCAGCCCCAGGCTGAAACACATTATAGCCTTTCTCAAGTGGCCGATCAGGGGACAGTGGGCTTAGGCGCGTGCACTGGCCGCCCCGTCTTTCTGTTTTTTCCTCTGTTTACCGAAACGCAGATTCCCGGTCGGAATATTATCGCTTTTTTACGAGATAAATTGCATAAAAATTGATTTTAAACAGCGGTTGACATGCTTCGAAGTACGGTAATGGAATATTTAGAATTTTTTTGTCACGAATTGCGCCATGCTCGTAACCCTGATTTACCATTTCGGATAGTGTCTAGAACGCACGAACAAAATGCCGCTATTTGGATATAACGATGGATTATTTTGGACCAAACCAACATTTGTTATTGAAGTAGAAGTCCTGGGAGTGCATTCTGATGAAGAACACCAAAGGTAATAACATTTTTGTTATAGTAAATCTGATTTTGGTGAAGGCTAAACTTGCTGGGTGTCTAAATAGCTAGCCCGTGATGGCTGGGCTATGTACTTAGAATATTGCAAAATGTGCTTTCACCAAAAAGCTATTTTAAAATCGGACATATCGAGTGTATAGAGGAGTTCTGTATCTATAATTCTTAAAATAATTGTTATGCTTTTTGTGAACGTTTATCGTGAGTAATTTAGTAAATTGTTAGTAAATTCCCCGGAAGTTTGCGGGGGGTATGCTAGTTCTGAACGTCACATGCTAATGTAAAAAGGTGTTTTTTGATATAAATATGAACTTGATTGAACAAAACATGCATGTATTGTATAACATAATGTCCTCGGGTTGTCATCTGATGAAGATCATCAAAGGTTAGTGCTGCATTTAGCTGTGGTTTGGGTTTATGTGACATTATATGCTAGCTTGAAAAATGGGTGTCTGATTATTTCTGGCTGGGTACTCTGCTGACATAATCTAATGTTTTACTTTCATTGTAAAGCCTTTTTGAAATTGGACAGTGTGGTTAGATTAACGAGAGTCTTGTCTTTCAATAGTTGTAAAATAGTCATATGTTTGAGAAATTGAAGAAATAGCATTTCTAAGGTATTTGAAAATCGCGCCACAGGATTCAACTGGCTGTCACGTAGGTGGGACGATTTGGTGCCACCTAGCCCAGAGAGGTTAAGGGACATGAAAGTTCACATGTTCCAGAAGGCATTTCTGCCCCCAAAAAATTCAAATGGCTCTTGTGAAGTAGTGAATTGCGACATACGCCTAGTTTCCTGAAATGGGTCACAAACTCATCCTTGACCGTCGCTCATCAACTCATCCTTGACCGCTGGCTACGTCCCTTCCGTCTTCAAGAGAGCGAGAGTTGCACCCCTTCTGAAAAAACCTACACTCGATCCCTCCGATGTCAACAACTACAGACCAGTATCCCTTCTTTCTTTTCTCTCCAAAGCCGTCCTTGGCCAGCTCTCCTGCTATCTCTCTCAGAATGACCTTCTTGATCCTAATCAGTCAGGTTTCAAGACTGGGCATTCAACTGAGACTGCTCTTCTCTGTGTCACGGAGGCTCTCCGCACTGCTAAAGCTAACTCTCTCTCCTCTGCTCTCATCCTTCTAGACCTATCTGCTGCCTTTGATACTGTGAACCATCAGATCCTCCTCTCCACCCTCTCCGAGTTGGGCATCTCCGGCGCGGCCCACGCTTGGATTGCGTCCTACCTGACAGGTCGCTCCTACCAGGTGGCGTGGCGAGAATCTGTCTCCGCACCATGCGCTCTCACCACTGGTGTCCCCCAGGGCTCTGTTCTAGGCCCTCTCCTATTCTCGCTATATACCAAGTCACTTGGCTCTGTCATATCCTCACATGGTCTCTCCTATCATTGCTATGCAGACGACACACAATTAATCTTCTCCTTTCCCCCTTCTGATAACCAGGCAGCGAATCGCATCTCTGCATGTCTGTCAGACATATCAGTGTGGATGACAGATCACCACCTCAAGCTGAACCTCGGCAAGACGGAGCTGCTCTTCCTCCCGGGGAAGGACTGCCCGTTCCATGATCTCGCCATCACGGTTGACAACTCCCTTGTGTCCTCCTCCCAGAGTGCTAAGAACCTTGGCGTGATCCTGGACAACACCCTGTCGTTCTCCACTAACATCAAGGCGGAGACCCGATCCTGTAGGTTCATGCTCTACAACATTCGCAGAGTACGACCCTGCTTCACACAGGAAGCGGCGCAGGTCCTAATCCAGGCACTTGTCATCTCCCGTCTGGATTACTGCAACTCGCTGTTGGCTGGGCTCCCTGCCTGTGCCATTAAACCCCTACAACTCATCCAGAACGCCGCAGCCCGTCTGGTGTTCAACCTTCCCAAGTTCTCTCACGTCACCCCGCTCCTCCGCTCTCTCCACTGGCTTCCAGTTGAAGCTCGCATCCGCTACAAGACCATGGTGATTGCCTACGGACCTGTGAAGGGAACGGCACCTCCATACCTTCAGGCTCTGATCAGGCCCTACACCCAAACAAGGGCACTGCGTTCATCCACCTCTGGCCTGCTGGCCCCCCTACCTCTGAGGAAGCACAGTTCCCGCTCAGCCCAGTCAAAACTGTTCGCTGCTCTGACACCCCAATGGTGGAACAAGCTCCCTCACGACGCCAGGACAGCGGAGTCAATCACCACCTTCCGGAGACACCTGAAACCCCACCTCTTTAAGGAATACCTAGGATAGGATAAAGTAATCCTTCTAACCCCCCCCCTTAAAATATTTAGATGCACTATTGTAAAGTGGTTGTTCCACTGGATATCATAAGGTGAATGCACCAATTTGTAAGTCGCTCTGGATAAGAGCGTCTGCTAAATGACTTAAATGTAAATGTAAATGAAAAAGCCTGCAACCTTCCCTCTAGCCATGATTGGCTGAGATAATCTGTGGGCTGGACATACTGAGAGATGAGTTTGGATTGGTCTGACATATGGCATGCTTCTGTTTATTTGAGCTGGCAATCCTTTATAATCTAGGCAATCCTGTCTAACACAGCTTTTTTTGTATGTATCGCGTAGTAAAGCTGCATAAGTGTTGCTCGCCACTTTCTGGAGGGCCGAGTTTTGAAATCAGTGAAATTTGAGTATTCCGGATTACATCTTCAAACTACGGGCAACCATTGGCATCCGACAGGAGACTCGTTCATCCATAATGTATATGGTTAAAAAAGTCTAGCTAGCTACATTTTCAGATACTACATTTTTCTAATTTTGACAGAAAGTGATTTCATTTCAAGTTGAAGTGTACTGTTAGCTAGCTAACGCTAGCTGGCTGGCTCGCTAGCTAATGTTACGTGTATTTTTTTATTATTCGTATCACAGAGCAATTTGCTTGGCTAGATATAGCCTAATATTAGCTAGCTAACATTGAACCTGGCTGGTTAGCTATCTGCAGATTCATGCAGGTGTAACATATGTAAATCGTACTCTCCTTGCATTGTGTTTTGTCCAAATAAATCACATCAGTTGAGCATCATTTATTTCTGTTGCTGTTGTTAAATAGGAAACAGCACGTTAGTTGTGCAGGGCTTAACGGTATTGATGGCTGTCGATGGGAAAATCTGTAGCATGAAGACAACTGTGTTAGCAGTGGGCTTATGTGACCATTACGTCGGTGTATGCTAACTAACACATTTATTTACAGCAATCATATGCCAAAGCACATCCCAGAAAGCCCCTCAATCCCTAACAGGTACCATATACCCACACATGTATAAATCAGTAATATACAGAAAACTTGTACACATTGTAAAATATAAAATATAAAACAGTATTCAGAATGTGACCTACCCCTTCACATTTTCATACTGGGAAGACCTGACGTTCACAATCTCCCCCTATCTGCAAGCGGGGCCAATCACAACACACCTTATTGTCATCAGAGTTGAACCAACCAATAAGAATGCTTGAACATTAACCTCTATGGGCTAGGTGGGACGCAAGCGTCCCACCCGTGGTGCACTCCATCAACAGCAGGTGCATTTCAAGAGCGGCAAATTTGAATCCAAATAAATGTCAAAATTCAAATTTTTCAAACATACAACTATTTTACACCCTTTGAAAGATAAACATCTCCTTAATCTAACCACGTTTTACGATTTCAAAAAGGTTTTACGGCGAAAGCATAAATTTAGAGTATGTTAGGACAGTACATTTACAAGAGTTGTGTGTAATGTTGTGCCATTTCAAAGACAGGCGTCACCAAAACCATAAATCAGCTAAAATTATGCACTAACCTTTTACAATCTCCAACAGATGACACTCCTAGGACATTGTGTTAGACAATGCATGCATTTTTGTTCTATCAAGTTCATATTTATATCCAAAAACAGCGTTTTACTGTGGCGTTGATGTTCAGGAAATCGTTTCCCTCCAATAACCGGCATTCAAGTCAGCACCACAAATTAAATAATTAAAATTAGAAAACATTGGTAAAATATTATATTGTCATTTAAAGAATTATAGATTTACATCTCTTGAACGCAATCAACTTGCCAGATTTAAAAATAACCTTACTGGGAAATCACACTTTGCAATAATCTGAGCACTGCGCCCAGAAAAATAAGCGTTGCGATACAGACTAGCCGCCATGTTGGGGAGATCTAAAATCGAAAATACTATGTAAATAATCCATTACCTTTGATTCTCTTCATCAGATGTCACTTCCAGGTATCACAGGTCCATAACGAATGTAGTTTTGTTCAAAAAAGCTCATCATTTATGTCCAAAAATCTCCGTCTTGTTAGCACATGATCTAAGCCCGCCGGACTTCACTTCATGAACGAGGGGAAAAAATATATTTACGTTCGTTCAAACATGTCAAACGTTGTATAGCATAAATCATTAGGGCCTTTTTTAACCAGAACATGAATAATATTCAAGGTGGACGAATGCATTCTCTTTTATAACGTATTGGAACGAGGGTACCCAACATGAACTCGCGCGCCAGGTGTCTAATGGGCCATCATCATTCCATGGCTCTTGTTCGGTCAGATCTCCCTCCAGAAGACTCAAAACACTTTGTAAAGGCTGGTGACATCTAGTGGAAGCAATAGGAAGTGCCAAAATATTCCTCAGCCCCTGTGTTTTTCAATGGCATAGGTTTAAAGGTAATACAACACATCAGGTATCCACTTCCTGTCAGAAAATGTCTCAGGGTTTTGCCTGCCAAATGAGTTCTGTTATACTCACAGAAACCATTCAAACAGTTTTAGAAACTTTAGGGTGTTTTCTATCCATATATAATAAGTATATGCATATTCTAGTTACTGGGTAGGATTAGTAACCAGATTAAATCGGGTACATTTTTTTATCCAGCCGTGCAAATACTGCCCCCTAGCCCCAACAGGTTAAATACACCTTTCTTTAGAGGCAAGTGGAAACATAACCAACCCTATTACACAGGGTAGTAATGTCATGAGGTAGGATTATGGGTCATTGTTTACCTAGCTACATGTCTTAACAAAAGACTCCACTATGCAAGCAACCATTTCGGGTGGGTTTCAATTTCAGAGCACTCCCGCCTGAGTGTGCCAGAGCGCAGAATAACTGATGAATTTACAAATGCTCAACACCATTTGAATATGGCCGGTGTCAGTAAACATTGTTAAAAAAGCGTAATTAAATTTTTGCCAGCAGCACAGTTACAGTCACCAACGCTCTGGATAACATAAAACAGTTCTGCAAGGGCCAGTAAAATGGTCAGAGTGGGGTGTTCTCTCATTTGTGACTGGAAGTAGATAGCAAGCTAGCCAATGTTAGCCAGTAAGCTTGGGTGCTTGACTGCCGTTGTGAGGTCAGAACGTTCCGATCAACCCTACTCATTGGCCAGAGCATCCAGTGTGCGCTATGAATTTATGAATGGACAATCTGACAGCACAGTTGCAGTCACCAACGCTCTAGATAACATAACAGCCTAACCAGCTCTGCTAGGGTGAGTAATGGTCAGTGAGCTGTTCTCTCATTTGTGTCAGGATGTAAATAACAAGTTAGCTTGGGAGTTTGACTGTTGTTAGTACAGAACGCTTGGATCAATCCCTAAAGAGATGGGTGGGGCTAAACCTTAAGAGGGTGTGAACGATACTGAATGGGTGTAGACAAAGAAGGGCTCTCCAGTAGTATTACAAAATATTCAAAGGCTATTTTCTCAAAAGTGAGTTTACAAGTTCATCAACTTTCAAAGCAGAATTACTTCCCCATTGTTCCTCAATGTCACGTCCTGACCATAGAAAGATGTTATTTTCTATAGTAGAGTAGGTCAGGGCGTGACAGGTTTTTTTTTCTAGGTTTTCTATTTCGATGTTGTCAGGTTCTAGTTTTGTATTTCTATGTTGGGTTTTTGATTTGGATGATCTCCAATTAGAGGTCTCTAACTGGAGATCATACTTAAGTAGGGTTTTTTTCCACCTGGGTTTGTGGGAGATTATTTCTGAGTTAGTGTATGTTTCTACTCTGCGTCACGTTTTTTTTTTTTCGTTCAGTTTATTTGTGTATGTATTGCAAAGTTTCACAGTGAAAATAAAATGTGGAACGACACACATGCTGCACTTTGGTCCGCTTCTTCCTAGGACGACCGTGACAGAATCTCCCACCACCAAAGGACCAAGCAGTGTGCCCAGGAGAAACAGGAATGGACCTGGGAGGAACTTCTAGACGGGAAAGTACCCTGGAGTTAGGCTGGGGAGTATTGCCGTCCTAAAGAGGAGATTGAGGCAGCGAAAGCGGAGCGGCGATATTACGAGGCACTATACCAACCACGAGGCAAGTGTGAGAGGCAGCACCCAAAAATGTTTTGGGGGGGCACACGTAGAGATTGGCAGAGTCAGGGTGGAGACTTGAGCTAACTCTCCGTGCTTACCGTGGAGAGCCAAGGGGTGAACCAAAGCCAGTCAGAGAGTCAAGTGAGGAGCTCGACGCAAGATTCCGGAGAGAGGTGCTGGCGTGGGCGGGCGTGCTGAGGAGTGCGTCCTATGCTACCTCCCCACACTCACCCTGAGGTGTGCGTCATCAGCCCGGTTCCACCTGTACCGGTCCCACGCATCAGGCCTCCAGTGCGCCTGCCCAGTCCGGGGTGTCCTGTGCCTCCTCTCCGCACTCGCCCTGAGGTGCATGTTACCAGTCTGGTGCCACCTGTGCCAGCCCCACGCATCAGGCCTCCAGTGCGCCTGCCCAGTTCAGTGTGTCCTGTTCCTACTCCCCGCACTCGCCCTGAGGTGTGTGTTACCAGTCTGGCACCACCTGTGCCAGTCCCACGCATCAGGCCTCCAGTGCGCATTCCCAGTCCAGAGCTTCCGGCGACAGTTCCCAGTCCAGAGCTTCCGGCGACAGTTCCCAGTCCAGAGCTTCCGGCGACGTTTTACAGTCCAGAGGTTCCGACAACGTTTTACAGTCCGGAAACTCCTGAGACGGCCCACAGTCCAGAACCTCCTGAGAGGGCCCACAGTCCGGAACCTCCTGAGAGGGCCCACAGTCCGAAACCTCCTGAGAGGGCCCACAGTCCGAAACCTCCTGAGAGGGCCCACAGCCCGGAGCCTCCTGAGAGGGCCCACAGCCCGGAGCCTCCGGCGACGTCCTCCGGCGGCGGCCTGCAGCCCGGAGGCTCCAGCGGCGGCCTGCAGCCCGGAGCCTCCGGCGATGATCTACAGTCTGGTTCCTCCGACGACGATCCACGGTCCGGTGGTACTGAAGCAGAGGGATCAGCGGGCGAAGCGGGGGTTATGCCCGAACCGGAGCCGCCTCCTCTGTTGGAGGATCCGTGGGATAAGAAGGTTATGTGTACTGCACCAGAGTCGCCATAGACAGTAATTACCCACCTACCCTCCGTTTTTGTTTTTTGGGATGGTTTTGATGTTGTTTTTGTTTGGAGGGGGGTACTGGGGGGGGGGGGGGGGGGGGGGGGGGTACTGTCACGTCCTGACCATAGAAAGATGTTATTTTCTATTGTAGAGTAGGTCAGGGCGTGACAGGTTTTTTTTTCTAGGTTTTCTATTTCTATGTTGTCAGGTTCTAGTTTTGTATTTCTATGTTGGTTTTGTTTGGGATAATCTCCAATTAGAGGCAGCTGGTCCTCGTTGTCTCTAATTGGAGATCATACTTAAGTAGGGGTTTTTCCACCTGGGTTTGTGGGAGATTATTTCTGAGTTAGTGTATGTTTCTACTCTGCGTCACGGTTTGTTGTTTTTGTTCGTTCAGTTTATTTGTGTATGTATTGCAAAGTTTCAGAGTGAAAATAAAATGTGGACCGACACACACGCTCCACTTTGGTCCGCTTCTTCCTACGACGACCTTGACACTCAACTGTAGTGGATGATATAACATTTTGTAGCTCTTAGTCTCTACTTTTATCCATTGCAAAAAACACAATATAAAATGTTGCTACTTAAAACCGGTTTGTACCGGTCGGACACATGTATATATATATATATATATATATACACTGCTCAAAAAAATTAAGGGAACACTTAAACAACACAATGTAACTCCAAGTCAATCACACTTCTGTGAAATCAAACTGTCCACTTAGGAAGCAACACTGATTGACAATAAATTTCACATGCTGTTGTGCAAATGGAATAGACAACAGGTGGAAATTATAGGCAATTAGCAAGACACCCCCAATAAAGGAGTGGTTCTGCAGGTGGGGACCACAGACCACTTCTCAGTTCCTATGCTTCCTGGCTGATGTTTTGGTCACTTTTGAATGCTGGCAGTGCTTTCACTCTAGTGGTAGCGTGAGACGGAGTATACAACCCACACAAGTGGCTCAGGTAGTGCAGCTCATCCAGGATTGCACATCAATGCGAGCTGTGGCAAGAAGGTTTGCTGTGTCTGTCAGCGTAGTGTCCAGAGAATGGTGGCGCTACGAGGACACAGGCCAGTACATCAGGAGACATGGAGGAGGTCGTAGGAGGGCAACAACCCAGCAGTAGGACCGCTACCTCCGCCTTTGTGCAAGGAGGAGCAGGAGGAGCACTGCCAGAGCCCTGCAAAATGACCTCCAGCAGGCCACAAATGTGCATGTGTCTCCTCAAATGGTCAGAAACAGACTCCATAAGGGTGGTATGAGGGTCCGACGTCCACAGGTGGGGGTTGTGCTTACAGCCCAACACCGTGCAGGACGTTTGGCATTTGCCAGAGAACACCAAGATTGGCAAATTCGCCACTGGCGCCCTGTGCTCTTCACAGATGAAAGCAGGTTCACACTGAGCACATGTGACAGACGTAACAGAGTCTGGAGACGCCGTGGAGAACGTTCTGCTGCCTGCAACATCCTCCAGCATGACCGGCTTGGCGGTGGGTCAGTCATGGTGTGGGGTGGCATTTCATTGGGGGGCCGCACAGCCCTCCATGTGCTCGCCAGAGGTAGCCTGACTGCCATCAGGTACCGAGATGAGATCCTCAGACCCCTTGTGAGACCATATGCTGGTGCGGTTGGCCCTGGGTTTCTCCTAATGCAAGACAATGCTAGATCTCATGTGGCTGGAGTGTGTCAGCAGTTCCTGCAAGAGGAAGGCATTGATGCTATGGACTGGCCCGCCCATTCCCCAGACCTGAATCCAATTGAGCACATCTGGGACATCATGTCTCGCTCCATCCACCAACGCCACGTTGCACCACAGACTGTTCAGGAGTTGGTGGATGCTTTAGTCCAGGTCTGGGAGGAGATCCCTCAGGAGACCATCCGCCACCTCATCAGGAGCATGCCCAGGCGTTGTAGGGAGGACATACAGGCACGTGGAGGCCACACACACTACTGAGCCTCATTTTGACTTGTTTTAAGGACATTACATCAAAGTTGGATCAGCCTGTAGTGTGGTTTTCCACTTTAATTTTGAGTGTGACTCCAAATCTAGACCTCCATGGGTTGATAAATTAGATTTCCATTGATTATTTTTGTGTGATTTTGTTGTTAGCACATTCAACTATGTAAAGAAAAAAGTATTTAATAAGATTATTTCTTTCATTCAGATCTAGGATGTGTTGTTTAAGTGTTCCCTTTATTTTTTTGAGCAGTATATATATACAGTACCAGTCAAAAGTTTGGACACACCTACTCCTTACCCAATTTTTCATTTTTTTATTATTTTATACATTGTAGACATTACAACTAAGAAATAACACATATGGAACCAAAACAGTGTTAAACTCATCAAAATATATTTTATATTTGAGATTCTTCAAAGTAGCCAGACCTTTGAACGTTTCTTTTAGTGCAGTCACAGAAAACATAATGCACTCTGATGAAACTGGCTCTCCTGAGGACCGCCACTGCTGAAGAGGATAAGTTCTTTAGAGTTACCAGCCTCAGAAATTGTGGACAAAATAAATGCTTCACAGAGTTCAAGTAACAGACACATCTCAACATCAACTGTTCAAAGGAATCAGGCCTTCATGGTTGAATTTCCGTCAATTTCTGCAAAGAAATAACTACTAAATGACACCAATAATAAGGAGACTTGCTTTGGCCAAGAAACACGAGCAATGGACATTAGACCAGTGGAAATCTGTCCTTTGGTCTGATGAGTCCAAATTTGATGTCGTTGTGAGACACAGAGTAGCTGAACGGATGATCTCTGCATGTGTGGTTCCTACCATGAAGCATGGAGGAGGAGGTGTGATGGTGTGGGGGTGCTTTGCTGGTGACACTGTATGTGATTTATTTAGGCATACTTAACCAGCATGGCTACCACAGCATTCTGTAGTGATACGCCATCCCATCTGGTTTGCACTTGGTAGGACTATCATATGTTTTTCAACAAGACAATGACCAAACAAACATCCAGGCTGTGTAAGGGCTATTTGACCAAGAAGGAGAGTGATGGAGTGCTGCATCAGATGACCTGGCCTCCACAATCACCCAACCTTAACCAAATTGAGATGGTTTAGGAAGAGTTGGACCGCAGAGTGATGGAAAAGCAGCCAACAAGTGCTCAGCATATGTGGGAACTCTTTCAAGACTGTTGGAAAAGTATTGCAGTTGAAGCTGGTTGAGAGAATGCCAAGAGTGTGCAACGTTGTCATCAAGGCTACTTTGAAGAATCTAAAATATATTTTGATTTGTTTAATACCTTTTTTGGTTACTACATGATTTTAAATGTGTTATTTCATAGTTTTGATGTCTTCACTATTATTCTACAATGTAGAAAATAGTAAACATAAAGAAAAACCCTTGCATGAGTAGGTGTGTCCAAACTTTTGACTGGTACTACTATATATATATAGTATAGTGCATTCAGAAAGTATTCAAACCCCTTCCCTTTTCCCATATTTTGTTACGTTACAGCCTTATTCTAAAACAGATCAAATATTTTTTTCTACACACAATAAACAATATTTAGTCTACACACAATACCCCATAATGACAAATTGAAAACAGGCTTTTAGAATTTTAGCAAATATATTAAAAAACAGAAATACCTTATTTACAAAAGTATTCAGACTAATAGACTTGAAATTAAGCTCAGGTGCATCCTGTTTCCATTGATGATCTTTGAGATGTTTCTACAACCTTGATTGGAGTCCAACTGTTGCAAATTCAACTGATTGGACATGATTTGGAAAGGCACACACCTGTCAGTAAAAGGCACATGACAGCCCACTTAGAGTTTGCCAAAAGGCACCTAAAAGACTCAGACCATTAGAAACAATTTTCTCTGGTCTGATGAAACCAAGATTCAATTATTTGGCCTGAATGCCATGCGTCATGTCTGGAGGAAACCTGGCACCATCCCTACGATGAAGCATGGTGGTGGCAGCATCATGCTGTGTGGATGTTTTTCAATGGCAGGACAACGACCGTAAACACACAGCCAAGACAACGCACGAGTGGCTTCGGAACAAGTCTCTGAACGTCCTTGAGGGGCTCAGTCAGAGCCCAGACTTGAACCTGATCAAATATCTCTGGAGAAACATGAAAATAGTTGTGCAACCAGGCTCCCCGTCCAACCTGTCAGAGCTTGATAGGATCTGCAGAGAAGACTGGGAGAAACTCCCCAAATACAGGTGTGTCAAGCTTGTGGCGTAATACCCAAGACTCAAGGCAGTAATCACTGCTAAAAGTGCTTCAACAAAGCACTGAGTAAATGGTCTGAATACTTATGTAAATTTGATATTTCAGTTTTTAATTTGTAATACTTTTGTGAAAAATTCCAAATGTGCTTTTGCTTTGGTATTATGGAGTATTGTTATTATGGGGGCTCCCGAGTGGCGCAGCAGTCTAAGGCAATGCATCTCAGTGCTAGAGGTGTCACTACAGACCCTGGTTCAATTCCTGGCTGTATCACAACTTTCCGTGATTGGGACTCCCATAGGGCGGCACAGAATTGGCCCAGCTTCGTCTGGGTTAGGGTTTATCCGGGGTAGGCCGCCATTGTAAATAAGAATTTGTTCTTAACTGACTTGCCTAGTTAAATAAAAAAAAAACATCAAACACCTTTGGGATGAATTGGAACACTGATGTTGGGCCTAATTGCCCAACATCAGTGCCTGACCTCACTAATGCTCTTGTGGCTGAATGGAAGCAAGTCCCCACAGCAATGATCAAACATCTAGTGGAAGCCTTCCCAGAAGAGTGAATGCTGTTATAGCAGCAAAGGGGGGACCAACTCCATATTAATGCCCATGATTTTGGAATGAGCTGTTTGACAAGCAGGTGTCCACATACAGTGCATTCGGAAGTATTCAGACCCCTTGACTTTTTTCACATTTTGTTAGGTCACAGCCTTTTTCTAAAATTGATTCAAATGTTTTTTTCATCAATCTACACACAATATTTATTTTAAATATTTATTCATTTAACCTTTTTAACCAGGTAAGCTAGTTGAGAATAAGTTCTCATTTACAACTGAGACCTGGCCAAGATAAAGCAAAGCTTTACAGACAGTGACAGAAACAACAACACAGAGTTACACATGGAATAAACAAGCGTACAGTCAATAACACAATATAAAAAAGAATGTCTATATACAGTGTGTGCAAATGGCATGAGGAGGTAAGGCAATAAATAGGCCATAGTAGCAAAGTAATTACAATTTTGCAGATTAACACTGGAGTGATAGATGAGCAGATGATGATGAGCAGATGATGGTGTGTAAGTAGTGATACTGGTGTGCAAAAGAGCAGCAAAGTACATAAAAACAATATGGGGATGAGGTAGGTAGATTGGGTGGGCTATTTACAGATGGACTATGTACAGCTGCAGCGATCGGTAAGCTGCTCAGATAGCTGATGTTTAAAGTTAGTGAGGGAAATGTAAGTCTCCAGCTTCAGTGATTTTTGCAATTCGTTCCAGTCACTGGCAGCAGAGAAATGGAAGGAAAGGCAGGCAAAGGAGGTGTTGGCTTTGGGGATGACCAGTGAGATATACCTGCTGGAGCATGTGGTACGGGTGGGTGTTGTGAGTTGAAATAAGGAAGAACTTTACCTAGCATAGACTTATAGTTGACCTGGAGCCAGTGGGTCTGGCGACGAATATGTAGCGAGGGCCAGCCGACTGGTCGCAGTGGTGGGTGGTACAAGGCGCTTTAGTAACAAAACGGATGGCACTGTGATAGACTACATCCAATTTGAGTACAGTATTGGAAGCTATTTTGTAGATGACATCGCTGAAGTCGAGGATCGGTAGGATAGTCAGTTTTACTAGGGTAAGTTTGGCAGCGTGAGTGAAGGAGGCTTTGTTGCGAAATAGAAAGCCGATTCTAGATTTGATTTTGGACTGGAGATGTTTGATATGAGTCTGGAAGGAGAGTTTACAGTCTAGCCAGACACCTAGGTATTTGTAGTTGTCCACGTGGGTCAGAACCGTTCAGAGTAGTGATGCTAGTCGGGCGGGCAGGTGCGGGCAGCGAACAGTTGAAAAGCATGCATTTGGTTTTGCTAGTGTTTAAGAGCAGTTGGAGGCCACCGAAGGAGTGTTGTATGGCATTGAAGCTCGTTTGGAGGTTAGTTAACACAGTGTCCAAAGAAGGGCCAGATGTATACAGAATGGTGTCGTCAGCATAGAGGTGGATCAAGGAATCACCCGCAGCAAGAGCAACATCGTTGACATATACAGCGAAAAGAGTCTGCCCGAGAATTGAACCCTGTGGTAACCCCATTGAGACTGCCAGAGGTCCAGACAACAGGCCCTCCGATTTGACACACTGAACTCTGTCTGCGAAGTAGTTGGTGAACCAGGCGAGGCAGTCATTTGAGAAACCAAGGCTATTGAGTCTGCCGATAAGAATACGGAAATTTGACAGAGTCCTAAGCCTTGGCTAGGTCGATGAAGACGCCTGCACAGTGCTGTCTTTTATCGATGGCGGTTATGATATCATTTAGTACCTTGAGCGTGGCTGAGGTGCACCCATGACCAGCTCGGAAACCGGATTGCACAGCGGAGAAGGTACGGTGGGAAATAAAATGGTCAGTGATCTATTTATTAACCTCTTGACGGTCGCCTAGTATAGGGGGCGCTACAGCGATTTTTGAAAAGAAATCGTGCCCATTTTAAACGGCCTCCTACTCAAACTCAGAAGCTAGGATATGCATATAATTAATACTTGTGGATAGAAAACACCCTAAAGTTTCTAAAACTGTTTGAATGGTGTCTGTGAGTATAACAGAACTCATATGGCAGTCAAACCCCGAGACAGATCGTAACAGGAAGTGGAATTCTGAATTGCGGACTCAAATTCATCACTTTGCCTATAAATCACACCGTGAGCAATGGTTCATTGAGCACTTCCTATTGCTTCCACTAGATGTTCCCAGTCTTTACAAAGTGGTTTGAGCCTTCTACTGTGAAAACTGACACAATGAGAGTCTGTGGAACGTGGTCACGAGGAGGGCCATCACCATTATGATGCCGGCGCCCCTGGCTACCCTCCTCTTTCGAAACGTTTTGAAAGACAATGCAATCGTCCCGCTTGAATGTTATTGGAGCTCTGGTTGAAAAAGGCCCTAAAGATTTATGTTATACAACGTTTGACATGTTTGAACGAACCTAAATTAAAAAAAAATGCATTTTATTGAAAGAGGAGTCCCGCGGCCGGAACTTTTGGAGCAGCCTTCAGAACGCGCTAACAAGAACAAGCTATTGGGACATAAAGGATTAACTTTTTTGAACGAAAATACATTTGCTGTGGACCTGGGATTTCTGGAAGTCCTTTCTGATGAAGACAACCAAAGGTAAGGGATTATTGACAATAGTATACAAGAGTAGATTTGATATGCGATTGTTCCAAGATGGCACTGACCTGTAACGGTAGCCTATTTTTCTGAGTATCGCATCCCCTTTTATCGCAAAGTGTGATTACCCAGTAAAGTTATTTTTAAATCTGGCATTACGGGTGCTTTCAAGAGATATTCATCTATAAATCTTAGAATGACAATATTACATTTTAAAAATGTTTTCGAATAGTAATTTAGTAAATTGTAGCGCTGTTTCACCGGAATCCATTTGAGGGAAAATAGTTAGTCAACGTCACGCGCCGATGTAAAATGCTGTTTTTATATATAAATATGAACTTTATCGAACAAAAGAATGCATGTATTGTGTAACATGATGTCCTAGGAGTGTCATCTGATGAAGATTGTCAAAGGTTAGTGCTGCATTTAGCTGTTTTTTGGTTATTTGTGATGCATGTGGATGGTCGGAAAATGGCTATGTGGCTAATTTTACGATATACTCCTCTAACATAATCTAATGTTTGCTTTTGCTGTAAAGCCTTTTTGAAATCGGACAACGTGGTTCGAATCAGGAGAGATGTATCTATAAAACGATATAACATAGTCCTATATTTGAACAAAAAAATTATAATAATTTTGTTATGCTAATGGTGATAGGATTTTTTGCTGGATGTGGGACGGAGCCCGCCCAGAGGTTAATTTGGCTTTCAAAGACTTTAGAAAGGCAGGGCAGGATGGATATAGGTCTATAACAGTTTGGGTCTAGAGTGTCACCCCCTTTGAAGAGGGGGATGACAGCGGCAGCTTTCCAATCTTTAGTGATCTCGGACGATACAAAAGAGAGGTTGAACAGACTGGTAATAGGGGTTGCAACAATGGAGGCGGATCATTTTAGAAAGAGAGGGTCCAGATTGTCTAGCCCAGCTGATTTGTACGGGTCCAGGTTTTGCAGCTCTTTCAGAACATCTGCGATCTGGATTTGGGTGAAGGAGAAGCTGGGGAGGCTCGGGCAAGTAGCTGTGGGGGGTGCGGAGCTGTTGGCTGGGGCTGGGGTAGCCAGGAGGAAAGCATGGCCAGCCGTAGAGAAATGCTTAACCTGTTATGGCTAGGGGGCAGTATTTTCACGGCAGGATAAAAAACGTACCCGATTTAATCTGGTTACTACTCCTGCCCAGTAACTAGAATATGCATATAATTATTGGCTTTGGATAGAGAACACTCCAAAGTTTCTAAAACTATTTGAATGGTGTCTGTGAGTATAACAGAACTCAAATGGCAGGTCAAAACCTGAGAGATTCATTTACAGGAAGTGGCCTGTCTGACCATTTCTTGAACTTCTTTGCCATCTCTATCTTTTACAAAGGATCTCTGCTCTAACGTGACACTTCCTACGTCTTCCATGGGCGCTCAGAGCCCGGGAAAAAACAGAATGTCATCATCCCAGCCCCAGGCTGAAACACATTATCGCCTTTCTCAAGTGGCCGATCAAGGGACTGTGGGCTTAGGCGTGTGCCCTGGCCGCCCCCGTCTTTGTGATTTTTCCTCTGTTTGCCGAAAAGGAGATTCCCGGTCGGAATATTATCGCTTTTTTACGAGATAAATTGCATAAAAATTGATTTTAAACAGCGGTTGACATGCTTCGAAGTACGGTAATGGAATATTTAGATTTTTTTTAGTCACCAATTGCGCCATGCGCGCGACCCTGATTTACCATTTCGGATAGTGTCTGGGACGCACGAACAAAACGCTGCTAATCGGATATAACGATGGATTATTTTGGACCAAACCAACATTTGTTATTGAAGTAGCAGTCCTGGGAGTGCATTCTGACGAAGACAACAAAAGGTAATCAAACTTTTATAATAGTAAATCTGATATTGGTGAAGGCTAAACTTGCCGGGTGTCTAAATAGCTAGCCCGTGATGGCTGGGCTATGTACTTAGAATATTGCAAAATGTGCTTTCACCAAAAAGCTATTTTAAAATCGGACATATCGAGTGCATAGAGGAGTTCTGTATCTATAATTCTTAAAATAATTGTTATGCTTTTTGTGAACGTTTATCGTGAGTAATTTAGTAAATTGTTAGCAAATTCCCCGGAAGTTTGCGGGTTGTATGCTAGTTCTGAACGTCACATGCTAATGTAACAAGCTGTTTTTGATATAAATACGAACTTGATTGAACAAAACATGCATGTATTGTATAACATAATGTCCTAGGTGTGTCATCTGATGAAGATCATCAAAGGTTAGTGCTGCATTTAGCTGTCTTCTGGGTTTTTGTGACATTACATGCTAGCTTGAAAAATGGGTGTCTGATTATTTCTGGCTTGGTACTCTGCTGACATAATCTAATGTTTTGCTTTCGCTGTAAAGCCTTTTTGAAACTGGACAGTGTGGTTAGATAAAGGAGAGTCTTGTCTTTAAAATGCTGTGAAATAGTCATATGTTTGAAAAATTGAAGTTTTTGTATTTTTGAGGAATTTGTAATTCGCGCCACGCCTATCATTGGATATTGGAGCAGGTGTTCCGCTAGCGGAACGTCTAGATGTAAGAGGTTAATGACATTTTCGATTATCATGGATTTATCGGTGGTGACCGTGTTTCCTAGCCTCAGTGCAGTGGGCAGCTGGGAGGAGGTGTTCTTGTTCTCCATGGACTTTACAGTGTCCCACATTTTTGGGGAGATAGAGCTACAGAAAAAGCTAGCCTTTGCTATCCTGACTGACTGTGTGTATTGGTTCCTGACTTCCCTGAACAGTTGCATATTGCGGAGACTATTCGATGCTATTGCAGTCCGCCACAGGATGTTTTTGTGCTGGTCAAGGGCAGTCAGGTCTGGAGTGAACCAAGGGCTATATCTGTTCTTAGTTCTACATTTTTTGAAAGGGGCATGCTTATTTAAGATGGTGAGGAAATTACTTTTACAGAACGACCAGGCATCCTCGACTGACTGCATGAGGTCAAAATCCTTCCAGGATACCTGGGCCAGGTCGATTAGAAAGGCCTGCACGCAGAAGTGTTTTAGGGAGCGTTTGGCAGTGATGAGGGGTGGTCATTTGACTGCGGACCCATAGCGGATACATGCAATGAGGCAGTGATTGCTGAGATCCTGATTGAAAACAGCAGAGGTGTATTTGGAGGGCAAGTTGGTCAAGTTAATATATATGAGGGTGTCCATGTTTACAGATTTAGGGTTGTACCTGGTGGTTTCCTTGATAATTTGTGTGAGATTGAGGGCATCTAGCTGAGATTGTAGGACTGCTAGGGTGTTAAGCATATCCCAGTTTAGGTCACCTAACAGAACGAACTCTGAAGATAGATGGGGGGTCAATGAATTCACATACGGTGTCTAGGGCACAGCTCGGATCTGAGGGTGGTCTATAACAGGTGGCAACAGTGAGAGACTTATTTCTGGAGAGATTCATTTTTAAAATTAGAAGATTGAACTGTTTGGGCATAGACCTGGAAAGTATGACAGAACTTTGCAAGCTCTCTCTGCAGTAGATTGCAACTCCCCCTCTTTGGCAGTTCTATCTTGATGGAAAATGTTGTAGTTGGGTATGGAAATCTCAGAATTTTTGGTGGCCTTCCTAAGCCAGGATTCAGACACGGCAAGGACATCAGGGTTGGCGGAGTGTGCTAAAGCAGTGAGTAAAACAAACTTAGGGAGAAGGCTTCTGATGTTAACATGCATGAAACCAAGGCTTTTTCGATTACAGAAGTCAACAAATGAGAGTCCCAGGGCCTGGGTTAGCCTCCACATCACCCGAGGAACAGAGGAGGAGTAGGATGAGGGTACGGCTAAAGGCTAGCAAAACTGATTGTCTAGTGCGTTGGGAACAGAGAATAAAAGGAGCAGATTTCTGGGAGTGGTAGAATAGATTCAGGGCATAATGTGCAGACAGGGGTATGGTGGGGTGCGGGTACAGTGGAGGTAAGCCCAGGCACTGAGTGATGATAAGAGAGATTGCATCTCTGGACATGCTGGTTATACTGGGTGAGGTCACCGCATGTACAGTGGGACTAGGGGCTCCGCAGTAAACTAAAACAATGATAATTATCCTAAACAACAGTATACAAGGCATATTGACATTTGAGAGAGACATAAAGCGAGGCATAAAGAAATCACAGGTGTTGATTGGGAGAGCTAACTAAGACAACAACAGCTAATCAGCTAAGACAACAACAACAGGTACAATGGCGATGAATGGGCAGAGAGGGTCGGTTAGCTACACACAGGGCCTGAGTTCGAGGCTAGGGCCGACAGATAAACAAAGGTAAACAAAGTGGAGTACCGTGATAAATGAACAGTCCATCAGGCATCAGCTATGTAGCCAAGTGATCATAGGGTCCAGTCTACAGCAATAGATGGAACAGGGAAGCCGCGGGGTAGTCGTTGCTACGCTGGCACACGGGAGACACTGCGTTTAAAGTTAGCAGTCCGGGGTAAGTAGAAGCGTCTGCTCCGATGTCCGGCAAAGGCCGGTTGAAGGCACAGCTGATGGAATTGCATCTGCGGACCAGTTGTGGTGGTACAGCGGGGCACGGTGTCGACGAATGGACCGGGCTAAATGGCAAAAGAGGTATTGTAGTTGTGGTAATTACGTTTGCTAGCCGGGAGATGTGCCTGGCTCAGGGCTAGCTTCGGGGCTGGGTCACTCAGTGGCAGCTAGCTAGCTGTGATGATCAATGGTCCAGGGTTTATGGCAGGAATCCGGCGTTAGGTCAGGGCTCTGTGCAGGCCAGTCAAGTTCTTCCACAATGATCTTGACAAACCATTTCTGTATGGACCTCGCTTTGTGCACAGGGGCATTGTCATGCTGAAACAGGAAAGGGCCTTCCCCAAACTGTTGCCACAAAGTTACAGGCACATAATCGTCTAGAATGTCATTGCATGCTGTTAAGATTTCCCTTCACTGGAAATAAGGGGCCTAGCCCGAACCATGAAAAACATCCCCAGACCATTATTTCTCCTCCACCATACTTTACAGTTGGCACTATGCATTTGTTCAGGTAGCATTCTCCTGGTATCCGCCAAACCCAGATTCATCCATTGGACTGCCAGATAGTGAAGCGTGATTCTTCACTCCAGAGAACACGTTTCCACTGCTCCAGAGTCCAATGGTGGCGAGCTTTACACATCTCCATCCGAAGCTAGGCATTGTGCATGGTGATCTTAGGCTTATGTGCGGCTGCTCTTCCTTGGAAACCCATTTCATGAAGCTGCAGATGAACAGTTCTTGTGCTGACGTTGCTTCCATAGGTAGTTTGGAACTCTGTAGTGAGTGTTGCAAACGAGGACAGACATTGTACATGCTACGCACTTCAGCACTCGACGGTTCCGTTCTGTCAGCTTGTGTGGCTTCCCAATTCGCGGCTGAGCCGTTGTTGCTCTTAGATGTTTCCACTTCATAATAACAGCACTTACAGTTGACTGTGGCAGCTCTAGCAGAGCAGAAATTTGATTAACTGACTTGTTGGAAAGGTGGCATCCTAAGAAGGTGCCACGTTGAAAGTCACTGAGCTCTTCAGTAAGGCCATTCTACTGCCAATTTTTGTCTATAGAGATTGCATGGCTATGTGCTCGGTTTTATACAGCTGTCAGCAATGGGTGTGGATGAAATAGACGAATCCACTAATTTGAAGTGGTGTCCACATACTTCTGTATATATACTGCTCAAAAAATGAAGGGAACACTTAAACAACACATCCTAGATCTGAATGAAAGAAATAATCTTATTAAATACTTTTTTCTTTACATTGTTGAATGTGCTGACAACAAAATCACACAAAAATAATCAATGGAAATCCAATTTATCAACCCATGGAGGTCTGGATTTGGAGTCACACTCAAAATTAAAGTGGAAAACCACACTACAGGCTGATCCAACTTTGATGTAATGTCCTTAAAACAAGTCAAAATGAGGCTCAGTAGTGTGTGTGGCCTCCACGTGCCTGTATGACCTCCCTACAACGCCTGGGCATGCTCCTGATGAGGTGGCGGATGGTCTCCTGAGGGATCTCCTCCCAGACCTGGACTAAAGCATCCGCCAACTCCTTGACAGTTTGTGGTGCAACGTGGCGTTGGTGGATGGAGCGAGACATGATGTCCCAGATGTGCTCAATTGGATTCAGGTCTGGGGAACGGGAGGTCCATAGCATCAATGCCTTCCTCTTGCAGGAACTGCTGACACACTCCAG
This sequence comes from Salmo salar, assembly GCF_965601325.2. Taxonomy (NCBI): domain Eukaryota; kingdom Metazoa; phylum Chordata; class Actinopteri; order Salmoniformes; family Salmonidae; genus Salmo; species Salmo salar. The sequence continues at coordinate 133,434,019 of NC_138291.1, read as the reverse complement.
CCACATGATGTCTAGCATTTTCTTGCATTAGGAGGAACCCAGGGACAACCGCACCAGCATATGGTCTTACAAGGGGTCTGAGGATCTCATCTCGGTACCTAATGGCAGTCAGGCTACCTCTGGCGAGCATATGGAGGGCTGTGCGGCCCCCCAAAGAAATGCCACCCCACACCATGACTGACCCACCGCCAAACCGGTCATGCTGGAGGATGTTGCAGGCAGCAGAACGTTCTCCACGGCGTCTCTAGACTCTGTCACGTCTGTCACGTGCTCAGTGTGAACCTGCTTTCATCTGTGAAGAGCACAGGGCGCCAGTGGCGAATTTGCCAATCTTGGTGTTCTCTGGCAAATGCCAAACGTCCTGCACGGTGTTGGGCTGTAAGCACAACCCCCACCTGTGGACGTCGGGCCCTCATATCACCCTCATGGAGTCTGTTTCTGACCATTTGAGCAGACACATGCACATTTGTGGCCTGCTGGAGGTCATTTTGCAGGGCTCTGGCAGTGCTTCTCCTGCTCCTCCTTGCACAAAGGCGGAGGTAGCGGTCCTGCTGCTGGGTTGTTGCCCTCCTACGGCCTCCTCCACGTCTCCTGATGTACTGGCCTGTCTCCTGGTAGCGCCTCCATGCTCTGGACACTACGCTGACAGACACAGCAAACCTTCTTGCCACAGCTCGCATTGATGTGCCATCCTGGATGAGCTGCACTACCTGAGCCACTTGTGTGGGTTGTAGACTCCGTCTCATGCTACCACTAGAGTGAAAGCACCGCCAACATTCAAAAGTGACCAAAACATCAGCCAGGAAGCATAGGAACTGAGAAGTGGTCTGTGGTCCCCACCTGCAGAACCACTCCTTTATTGGGGGTGTCTTGCTAATTGCCTATAATTTCCACCTGTTGTCTATTCCATTTTCACAACAGCATGTGAAATTTATTGTCAATCAGTGTTGCTTCCTAAGTGGACAGTTTGATTTCACAGAAGTGTGATTGACTTGGAGTTACATTGTGTTGTTTAAGTGTTCCCTTATATTCCGGACTCTTACATTGCTAGTTTTAATATTTATATATTTCTTTATTCCTTAATTTTTTTTGGGGGGGGGGGGGTGCGCATGTATTGTTAGGTACTACTGCACTGTTGGAGCTAGGAACATCTGCATTTCGCTATACCCACGATAAAATCTGCAAAATATGTGACCAATAAAATGCTAGTTGATTTTGACTTGAATAGAAGCCATGATTTCAGGAGAGGACTGTATGGCTTTTGCAAACCCAATGTTCCCTGAAGTATATTAACACAAAATAAAGCTGTGGAAATTGTTTGAAGGCCAGTGGTTGTAATGTAAATGGTATTTTTAAAGTCCTATTTGATTGTTTGCTATTCATTTAGAGCACATTCTTAGGTATCATCCTCGTAAAAATGTACTCTACTGCAAGGTTTCCCAATCTCGGTCCTTGGGACCCCAAGGGGTGAACGTCTTCGGTTTTTGCCCTAGAACTACACAGCTGATTCAACTAATAATCAAGCTTTGATCGTTTGAATCAGCTGTGTAGGGTTTAACCGGGGGTGAAACCTTAGACGTTCCTCCTGTTGGTGATGCAGCAAATCTACACAGGGCTATCATCCTGCCATGCTGTCTTATGCATCATCAATTCAAACTTGCCCAAGTCCTGGGCTAGGCTATTCTATTCTATCAGCTGTTCCATGCATCAATCTGCCTCCCTGCATTGTTACCCTTTCACACTATAGTCCCAACCTAAACCAAACTGTGCTGGCTCTGATATTTTAACATTGTCCTTTCCAGCAAATGTGGTGGATATGTAGGCCAGCTCATTACATCTTGGTTTGGCATGGCTTGACTCAGAGACAGTGGATCACTGTCACGATTCCTACCGACGGTGGCGCCCCCTCCTGCTCGGGTGGCGCTCGGCGGTCGTCGTCACCGGCCTATTAGCTACCACCGATTCCCTTTTTGTTTTTCCCTTTTTTTATGTTTTCTCACCTGCCCTGAGTTAGTCATTAAGAGGGCTATTTAGTTCAGCTGGCCCGCTCCCTATTGTGCGGGATTGTCTTTCTGTGTGTCGACTGCGTTTTGTTCGACTGTGCTTGTCGAGTGTATTTTCCCTGTTGTTGGGAAAAATTTTATTTTGTGCTTGTGGTTTATTAAAATTACCACACAGTGTTCGCTGCTTCCTGCGCTTCTTTCCGCCACACAACAGACAAGCCGTTACAATTACATGTAATGCTGCCGAGGATTCATTGCCTCTGTGGGATCTCTGATCAGAGCTGTGACTGTGAGACCGAATAGCGTGAGATAACAACACTTTAGACATATAGGTGATAGCAAGGGCATTCTCGATGATTAGTAATGTTTGCAGAGCGCCAAACAATGAAATCTTACCAATTATCTAGCTAGGTGATTCAACTGATGATATATCACAAAGTGATCGTCATTGTGTGATCTTCACCCTGGTTAGATGTACAATGCAAGGGATTACTCTGTTCTATTAGTTCTGTGCATTCTATGTGTTCTGTATGAAAATGTTCTATTTATTATATGTTCTATGGAAGTGTTTTAAAATGTTGTTTCGATATGTTCAGGATATCATTCCACAATTTTAAATGAAACATGTAGCTATGAATTAGGCAAATTAATTAATATTGCGGTAACAGTGAAATATTGCAGTATATATTGCAGTATAAAACAGTGAAAGTTATTCATCCACTGCTGAGTGTATGTGTGTTGTGTTCAATCCAGTTTGTGGGACAGCTCATTGGGTCTTACATTTTTTTATCAAATTGATGCTTTCACAACTTCCTGACATTAAATACAAACCAGATAAACAAAGTAGCCAAGATGAGGGAACGGATGGAATCGAATCTAAGCCAGGTCATTCACAGATCACAGGTGAGACTACAGTCAAAGAGAGCCACTGATGCTACAGTTACCAATCTCCCCAAAGGTTAGCACTAGAATAGATTATTATGGCTAATCAGATCACTCAAAGGTGAGCGTACTAAGAAACCTATCCAATGGTCAGCACAGATTACTATGGCTAAAGTCATAGATCACCACTGGTGCTAACTAATCTATCTAAGGGTCAGACTCAGAACAGTGGGTAGTAATGATCTAACCCTAATCCTAACCAATCTTTGCAAGGGTCAAACTGACAGATTTGTATAGGTACAGTGAGACTAGATTACATCATAAGTGTTTATAAGCCCACAGCTTCAGAAGCAAGCCCTAGCCATAACACTAGTCTAATGGATATGGGAATTGAACTCTGCTCTTTAATGCAAAAGCCCAATCATTTAGATTCTAATAGCTTATACTAAGAACTCAAAACTCATTAGCATGACTCCAGATGTTTGGTGGTCCATGATGAATAATTTCATGCAGAAATTATGTAATAGGGGAGGTTCTGTAGTCTAGATCCCCTAACAGTGTTCCCTAAAAGCACCCAAACAGAGAGGGGTAGCATCCCAAATGGCACCCTATTCCCTACATAGTGCACTACTTTTGACCAGAGCACTTGGGATGCAGACATGGTGCTACTGTAGTTCTGTCTGGGACCATTCTCATAACAGGGACAAGTGTTTTTGGTATCTGTGAGGGCTTTTCCAAATCCTCTTTCAGAGCCACCTAGCAGAACGGAGATATTATGATCTGAGACTCTGTGAGTGCAGTGCAGCACCCCTAAAATACAGGCCCAGTGTAGGCATAATCCACCTGAGAGAAATAAGCATTATGTATTGTAAAAATATATAAAAGTTTTGAAAATATTAAATCACTTACCTCATGATGGAAATGAACAACATAACATGGAACACCAGGTGCAGGAAACCGTTGAGTTGATAAATAATGATAATAAAAACAAAAGCATAATAAAAACATATGATTTTATGTTAAGTAATGGCTTACCTTCTCTTGGTACTGCCTGCGGGACGAGTCCAGTGATTGGATGAGAGCGGTGGCGTGGCCGACGAACATGGCGTAGCAGGTGGCGCCCACAATCATACTGAGCATGGTGATCCACAGGTCGGACATGCTGACGGGCGCCCGGGCGCCGTACCCGATACACAGCATGTGGCTCATGGCCTTAAAGAGAGCGTACGAGTACTGCTTACCCCACGAGTCATTCTGCAGGGGAGACGGGGAGGATGGGGGAGAAGGAGGGAGAGAGAAGGGAAAAGGGGAGAGTTACCGCGGGCTTGCAGAAGATTTACGGCACAGAGAGAGAGGAGGATCTTTCTCTTTGATGGATCACTGAACCTCCACAGAACATCCTGCCAACATACCCTTCATGCTTGGGCACGTTACACTCACAGAGTGACTAAACCACCCCTCCCTCTCCTCCCTCGCTCCCTCAGTCCTCCTTGGCCAACGAGTGTAAAACAATTGATGGCTGGAAGCGGTGCTAATCAACATTGATTACTTCCATTAGCTGTGTAAGAGTTTGTCTTTGACCTAGGGATCCTTCACTTCACTGAGCTCGACGGAGGAAGCAGAGGCGAGTGTTCTGCCTGGCTTCTGCCTTTTCTCTACTGCGTCCCAAATGGCACTCTATTCCCTGCATAGTGCACTGCTTTTGTAGTGTACTATCTAGGGAATAGGGTGCCATTTGGGACATACCCCTTCTTATGGCTGATTACCACAAGTGGGTTAATGGGATTCAGTGCAGAGAGGCAGAAATACAGTCCTATGATTCAGCCCAGATACTATAAACCCTGCTGGAGCCTAGACTAAGCATCTGGTACATTGGTTTGAATCGATGACATACAGTATTTATACAACCGCATTCTTCAGCATTGATTCTCAACATAGTCTCCTGATGATCCTTACTGTTGCTGTAAATGTCAATCAATCAAATGTATTTATAATGCCCTTTTTTCATCAGCAGTTGTCACAAAGTTCTTGTACACTAAATGCAAGTGCTTATACAGTGTGGAAATTGAATCTCTAAATGTAAAATTTTACTGAAATGAAATCTTGATGATGGATGCTCTGATTTTGAAAAGCAATAGGGAGCCTGCAGCGACAGCACTGGTAGGTGTGGCATACAAGAACAGACAACTCCGATAAAAGACAGGGCATGTTCATCAACCAACCTGCTAAGTTCCTCAAGAGAAATCAGATCTTGCAGTTCTAGCATACAGGTTTCAAAGGCTTCCATGTAGGGAGCTGAGTAATTGACAGACTGGATGTGGCATACAAGACAGCAGCAGAGAAAAAAAGACCTGGGTAAAGTACAATAGTTGCAGGCACTACAGCAACGGTATAAGACAGAACACTTGAGGTGGCTTCCAAGAGAGCGGCAGCAAAAAACCTAGTAGGAATTTGTTATAAAGTATAACAGTATGGTGTGTGATGTATCAGACACTGGAGGTGGCAGGCACTACAGCAACAGTAAAAGAGAGCAAGGAGTTGGCATACATGTGGCAGACAAACAGCAGTAAAAGACAGAACATACAATGAATGTAATAAAGTACAACAGCACAGTATGATGTACAACAGCACAGTATGATGAAGCCTTTCCTGAGGATGGCTCACCTCTCACAGTTCTGGGTGACTTTAACCTCCCCACGTCTACCTTCGACTCATTCCTCTCTGCCTCCTTCTTTCCACTCCTCTCCTCTTTCGACCTCACCCTCTCACCTTCCCCCCCTACTCACAAGGCAGGCAATATGCTTGACCTCATCTTTACTAGATGCTGTTCTTCCACTAATCTCATTGCAACTCCCCTCCAAGTCTCCGACCACTACCTTGTATCCTTTTCCCTCTCGCTCTCATCCAACACTTCTCACTCTCCCCCTACTCGGATGGTATTGCGCCGTCCCAACCTTCGCTCTCTCTCTCCCGCTACTCTCTCCTCTTCCATCCTATCATCTCTTCCCCCTGCTCAAACCTTCTCCAACCTATCTCCTGATTCTGCCTCCTCAACCCTCCTCTCCTCCCTCTCTGCATCCTTTGATTTCCTCTGTCCCCTATCCTCCAGGCCGGCTTGGTCCTCCCCTCCTGCTCCGTGGCTCGACGACTCACTGCGAGCTCACAGAACAGGGCTCCGGGCAGCCGAGCGGAAATGGAGGAAAACTCGCCTCCCTGCGGACCTGGCATCCTTTCACTCCCTCCTCTCTACATTTTCCTCTTCTGTCTCTGCTGCTAAAGCCACTTTCTACCACTCTAAACTCCAAGCATCTGCCTCTAACCCTAGGAAGCTCTTTGCTACCTTCTCCTCCCTGCTGAATCCTCCTCCCCCTCCCCCCCCCCCTCCTCCCTCTCTGCGGATGACTTCGTCAACCATTTTGAAAAGAAGGTTGACGACATCCGATCCTCGTTTGCTAAGTCAAACGACACTGCTGGTCCTGCTCACACTGCCCTACCCTGTGCTTTGACCTCTTTCTCCCCTCTCTCTCCAGATGAAATCTCGCGTCTTGTGACGGCGGGCCGCCCAACAACCTGCCCACTTGACCCTATCCCCTCCTCTCTTCTCCAGACCATTTCCGGAGACCTTCTCCCCTACCTCACCTCGCTCATCAACGCATCCTTGACCGCTGGCTACGTCCCTTCCGTCTTCAAGAGAGCGAGAGTTGCACCCCTTCTGAAAAAACCTACACTCGATCCCTCCGATGTCAACAACTACAGACCAGTATCCCTTCTTTCCTTTCTCTCCAAAACTCTTGAACGCGCCGTCCTTGGCCAGCTCTCTTGCTATCTCTCTCAGAATTACCTTCTTGATCCTAATCAGTCAGGTTTCAAGACTGGGCATTCAACTGAGACTGCTCTTCTCTGTGTCACGGAGGCTCTCCGCACTGCTAAAGCTAACTCTCTCTCCTCTGCTCTCATCCTTCTAGACCTATCTGCTGCCTTTGATACCGTGAACCATCAGATCCTCCTCTCCACCCTCTCCGAGCTGGGCATCTCCGGCACCGCGCACGCTTGGATTGCGTCCTACCTGACAGGTCGCTCCTACCAGGTGGCGTGGCGAGAATCTGTCTCCGCACCACGTGCTCTCACCACTGGTGTCCCCCAGGGCTCTGTTCTTGGCCCAATCCTATTCTCGCTATACACCAAGTGACTTGGCTCTGTCATATCCTCACATGGTCTCTCATATCATTGCTATGCAGATGACACACAATTCATCTTCTCCTTTCCCCATTCTGACAACCGGGTGGCGAATCGCATCTCTGCATGTCTGGCAGACATATCAGTGTGGATGACGGATCACCACCTCAAGCTGAACCTCGGCAAGACGGAGCTGCTCTTCCTCCCGGGGAAGGACTGCCCGTTCCATGATCTCGCCATCACGGTTGACAACTCCCTTGTGTCCTCCTCCCAGAGTGCTAAGAGCCTTGGCGTGACCCTGGACAACACCCTGTCGTTCTCCACCAACATCAAGGCGGTGACCCGATCCTGTAGGTTCATGCTCTACAACATTCGCAGAGTACGACCCTGCCTCACACAGGAAGCGGCGCAGGTCCTAATCCAGGCACTTGTCATCTCCCGTCTGGATTATTGCAACTCGCTGTTGGCTGGGCTCCCTGCCTGTGCCATTAAACCCCTACAACTCATCCAGAACGCCGCAGCCCGTCTGGTGTTCAACCTTCCCAAGTTCTCTCACGTCACCCCGCTCCTCCGCTCTCTCCACTGGCTTCCAGTCGAAGCTCGCATCCGCTACAAGACCATGGTGCTTGCCTACGGAGCTGTGAGGGGAACGGCACCTCCGTACCTTCAGGCTCTGATCAGGCCCTACACCCAAACAAGGGCACTCCGTTCATCCACCTCTGGCCTGCTCGCCTCCCTACCTCTGAGGAAGCACAGTTCCCGCTCAGCCCAGTCAAAACTGTTCGCTGCTCTGGCACCCCAATGGTGGAACAAGCTCCCTCACGACGCCAGGACAGCGGAGTCAATCACCACCTTCCGGAGACACCTGAAACCCCACCTCTTCAAGGAATACCTGGGATAGGATAAAGTAATCCTTCTAACCCCCCCCTTAAAAGATTTAGATGCACTATTGTAAAGTGGTTGTTCCACTGGATATTATAGGTGAATGCACCAATTTGTAAGTCGCTCTGGATAAGAGCGTCTGCTAAATGACTAAAATGTAAAATGTAAAATGTAGCACACACTGGAGGTGGAACAGCAGGAAAAGAAAGAACATAAAATGTGACACAGGTGATGCATCAACACCAGTTAAAGACAGAGCACAGGAGGAAGCATTCTAGAAAACACCAATAAAAGACAGAACATAGAACAAATGTTATATTTAGTACAACAGTGTTTGAGACAGTGGGGTTTGAGAGTGACAGTGTTCTAGAGGTGCATGAGTAGTTCTTTCTATGAAGTGTTCTGCTGGAGTACTTCCTCAGCACTTTTAGTTCACAAAAAGAGAGGAACAGGAGAGACAATTGGAGGAGTCAGACACTCGGGAAGAGCAACTACAAGAGACTGTATCAGGGAGCTGTCACATCCGTCTTTCCAAATTGAGCTTATGTGCCTTGCCGGGAGTCATAGTGTGCATCCCAGATGGCACCCTATTCCCTTTGTAGTGCCTATAGAGGCCTAAAGGGCTCTGGTCAAAAGTAATATACTATATAGGGAATAGGGTGCCATTTTGGACGTAGTCACAGATGTAGGGGCCTGTTTGGTGGCTTGCTAGCCATATTATAAGACTCTGCTCTCTTTTTTTATGTTTTATTTCTTTTATAAAATCGACATTGAAGTCTTCAAGACTAGTGGCTTGCAGGAGGATGGAATTTATGCCACTAGGAAGTGGGTTAGCAGATCAGGAGTTGTACAGAATATCCTGACCTGGAGGCTTGTGACATTTGTGACATTTATTAAGATGAGTAATGTAACAGTTCACTGGGTTCAGGTTTTGGTTGTGTGATTGCAGCCAAAAAAACAAAGGGGTCAAATAGGCATACAGTTTGAATAAGATGGATTTGCCTTGAAAAAAAAAGTTTGAAGGCTTATTTTTATTTTCCTATACAGTGCATTCGGAAAGTATTCAGACCCCTTGACTTTTTCAAAATTCTGTTACGTTACAGCCTTATACCTAAAATGGATTAAATAGTTTTTTCCCCTCATCAATCTAACCACAGTATTCCATAATGACAAAGCATAAAACCGTTTTTTAGAATTTTTTGCAAATGTATATAAAAAAATATATATATATTACTCAGTAATTTGCTGAAGCACCTTTGGCAGCGATTACAGCCTCACGTCTTCTTGGGTATGACACTACAAGCTTGGCACACCTGTATTTGGGGAGTTTCTAAAATTCTTTCAAGCTATGTCAGGTTGGATGGGGAGCGTCGCTGCATAGCTATTTTCAGGTCTTTCCAGAGATGTTTGATCAGGTTCAAGTCTGGGTTCTGACTGGACCACTCAAGGACATTCAGAGACTTGTCCCAAAGCCAACTATGAGTTCTCTTGGCTATGTTCTTAGAGTCGTTGTCTTTCGCCCCAGTCTCAGGTCCTGAGCTCTCTGGAGCAAGTTTTCATCAAGGATCTCGCATACTTTGCGCCGTTCATCTTTCCCTCGATCCTGACTAGTTTTCGAGTCCCTGTCACTGAAAAACATCCCCACAGCATGATGCTGCCACCCGCATGCTTCACCCTAGGGATGGTGCCAGGTTTCCTCCAGACATGACGCTTGGCATTCAGGCCAAAGTGTTCAATCTTGGTTTCATCAGACCAGAGAATCTTCTTTATCATGGTCTGAGATTCCTTTATGTGCCTTTTGTCAATCTCCAAGCGGGATGTCATGTGCCTTTTTACTGAGGAGTGGCTTCCGTCTGGCCACTCTACCATAAAGGCCTGATTGGTGGAGTGCAGCAGAGATGGTTGTCCTTCTGGAAGGTTCTACCATCTCCACAGAGGAACTCTTGAGCTCTGTCAGAGTGACCATTGTGGTGGCTAATTTCTGCATTACCAAATGAGGAGAGTTACAACCTTCACACACCAGTCAGAGTTATACTTAAAACTACATCTTTAATAATTAAGATGCTTTTGCAAAAGCACTTGACTTTCAATGATGCGCTATCTCTAATGAACCATTGAAAAGTGACTACACAAAAGTACAAAGAGCTTTTATAGCCAAGATGCACCCCTTCAACGTACATGACGAAACACAGATCTTAGGAACAGTTCACAAAGGTTAAGTTTTGTATGAAAGATATCTATAAAACATAGCAGACAGCAACTGCTATATCAACAGTGTTCATTGTATAGACCAGTGTCTGGTCCTCCTACCCCAAACTGGAACCGTCTCTCCCTGGTACGGTATAGAACAGAACCATTAGCTCATCCAATGGCATAAATCAATTGACAACTCTAGATACCCCCATCTCAAGTAAACCCCCTCTTGACTCCACTCCTGGACAAGCTCACTGAGGGGAGTGAGCCTCTAGGTCATACACTATCCCAGGATAAGTGCAAGATCTAAGAGAGGACACACACATACATGGTTCCAGACACTGCCATACACCTCCCCACAAAATGGAAAAGGAGGGAGTCACTTGTGCACAGACATTGTGGAGACAAGTAATTGGTTCCCCATTAATCACGCCATCTCTTCACATGGTTTAACAGATACATTCACATATGACAAGTATCTCACATAAGCTGTAAGTGTTGTTACATAGATGCTGTGTTCACGATGCATGATTAATACATAATTCAAGGTTTATTTGATGTAGTAAATAAATAAATGATTTATTGATGTATAGATAAGAATTGAAATGTGATGTAACAGGTAAATTAACGTTAGGCCATTGTTTGTGTTTTTATGTTCCATCCCGGAACTAACGTTCTCTGTTGTGTTACTGCTACGGAATTTGTTTTATTGACTGTGTGCAATCTAACTTAAGCAGATCTTAGTCTGAGTCATAATTGTTGCTGGCAGAGGCTAAGAAAGACAGTAAAGGGACTTTCAAGGGACTTTAAGGATTCAATAACCTCTTTTCAGAACAAGCAGCCAACGAGTTCTCACGGCGTGACGTGGATGCATCGGAGAAAAAGACGTGCAATGCAATAAACGCCCGTTTCAAGGAATCAACCTGTGTCTGTTGTCGTGAAGAGAGCTACAGTGAGAACTCGCCTGCTCAACACGGGTAGGAGATACAACAAGATCGCCGCGGGTAACGACGCAACGAAGATCCAGCAGATCAGATAAGCAAAGCCCATGACATTGTCGGCTTAGCGACAGCAAGCAACGGTGATTGGACTGTGTTGAAAGCGCAACTTTTCAGACCAAAAGCACTCTACCACCACATTCAAGTTAACCTCTCTAGGGTAGGTGGCACCAAATCGTCCCACCTACGCAACAGCCAGTCTAATCCCGTGGCGCGATATTCAAATACCTTAAAAATGCTATTACTTCAATTTCTCAAACATATAACTATTTTACACCATTTTAACCTGTTAGGGCTAGGGGGCAGCATTGACACGGCTGGATAAAAAACATACCCGATTTAATCTGGTTACCACTCCTACTCAGTAACTAGAATATGCATATACTTATTACATATGGATAGAAAACACCCTAAATTTTCTAAAACTGTTTGAATGGTGTCTGTGAGTATAACAGAACTCAAATGGCAGGTCAAAACCTGAGAGATTCCTTTACAGGGAGTGGCCTGTCTGACCATTTGTTGAACTTCTTTTCCATCTCTATCATTTACTAAGGATCTCTGCTCTAACGTGACACTTCCCACGTCGTCCATAGGCGCTCAGAGCCCGGGAAAAAACAGAATGTCGTCATTCCAGCCCCAGGCTGAAACACATTATCGCCTTTCTCAAGTGGCCCATCAAGAGACACTAGCTTATGCGCGTGACCCCGACCGCCCCCGCCTTTGGGATTTTTTCCTCTGTTTGCCGAAAAGGAGATTCCCTGTCGGAATATTATCGCTTTTCTACGAGAAAAAAAGTCGTAAAAATTGATTTTAAACAGCGGTTGACATGCTTCGAAGTACGGTCATGGAATACTTAGAATTTTATTGTCACGAATTGCGCCATGCGCGCGACACTTCTTTACTATTTCGGATAGTGTCTGGAACGCACGAACAAAACGCCGCTATTCGGATATAACGATGGATTATTTTGGACCAAACCAACATTTGTTATTGAAGTAGCTGTCCTGGGTGTGTATTCTGACGAAGACAACAAAAGGTAATGACATTTTTATAATAGTAAATATGATTATGGTGAGTGCTAAACTTGCCGGGTGTCTAAATAGCGAGCCCGTGATGCCTGGGCTATGTACTTAGAATATTGCAAAATGTGCTTTCACCAAAAAGCTATTTTAAAATCGGACATATCGAGTGCATAGAGGAGGTCTGTATCTATAATTCTTAAAATAATTGTTATGTGTGCAGCTTTGAAGGTCCCCAAGACAGTGGACTCCATCATTGTTAAATGGAAGAAGTTTGGAACCACCAAGACTGTTCCTAGAACTGGTCGCCAGGCCAAACTGAGCAATCGGGGAAAGGGCCTTGGTCACGAAGGTGACCAAAACCTGATGGTCACTTTGACAGAGCTCCAGAGTTCCTCTGTGGAGAGGTGAGAAACTTCCAGAAGGACAACCATCTCAGCAGCACTCCACCAATCAGGCCTTTATTGTAGATTGGCCAGATGGAAGCCACTCCTCATTAAAAAGCACATGACAGCCCGCTTGGAGTTAGCCAAAAGGCACCTCTCAGACCATGAGAAACAAGATTCTCTGGTCTGATGAAATCAAGATTGAACTCTTTGCCTGAATGCCAAGCGTCACATCTGTAGGAAACCAGGCACCACACATCACATCGCCAATACCATCCCTACAGTGAAGCATGGTGGTGGCAGCATCATGCTGTGGGTGTAACGGTCGTCGTAGGTAGTGGACCAAAATGCAGCGGGTTGAGTGCTCATCTTAACTTTATTGAACACGTAAACAAACAAAACAAGAAAACGATTGAACGAACAGGATTACAGGCTAAACACAGCTATGCAACCACAACTTCCCACAAAACCCAAACAAAACACACCCCTCTATATAGGACCTTCAATCAAAGGCAACGAGGAACAGCTGCCTCCAATTGAAGGCCAAATCAATAAACTAAACATACAACTAAAAGATTAGACTAGAACATAGAAATATACTAACATAGAACATAGCCCAAAACCCCTGGAAAACACTACATGAACACACACCCCGAAACACATAAAACAAATACCCTCCTGCCACGTCCTGACCAAACTACAATAACAAATAACCCCTTTACTGGTCAGAACGTGACAGTACCCCCCCCCCCCCAAAGGTGCAGACCCCGGATGCACCTCACACAAAAAAATAAACACAAAATAAACCCCCCAAACTAAAGGGAGGGAAGGGAGGGTGGCTGCCGTCACCAACGGTTCCCGTGCTACACCACCCCTTCCCCAATCCTCCTACTGTGGAGGTGGCTCAGGCTCTGGCCTTAGTCCCCCACCTAACCTGTCCACCCCCGCTGAATGCCTCTGGCTGAAGCGCATCGCTGTAGACCTCGGGCTGATGCACTTCGCTGTAGACCTCGGGCAGACGGACGATTCTGGAAGCTCCAGACTGTAGGTCGACTCTGGCTGCGCCGATTCCGGACTGTATGCCGTCTCACTCGGTTCCGGACTGTAGGCCGTCTCACTCGGTTCCGGACTGTGGGCCGTCTCACTCGGTTCCGGACTGCGGGCCGTCTCACTCGGTTCCGGACTGTGGTGCGTCTCTAGATGGGGCACTGTCGCCGGACACTCTGGACGGGGCACTGTTTCCGGACACTCTGGACGGGGTACTGTCGTCGGAAGCTCTGGACGGGGTACTGTCGTCGGAAGCTCTGGACGGGGACTGCGCACTGAAAGCCTGATGCGTGGGGCTGGTAGTGGAGGTACCAGACTGGAGACACGCACCCCAAGGCTAGTGCGGGGAGCAGGAACAGAACGAGTTGGACTGGGCTGACGCACTGGAAGCCTACATAATTCCTCTGTTGCTCCTTTCCCCGCTGCTTGGTCCGTTGTTGGTGGGAAGTCAGAGGCAACGAGGAACAGCTGCCTCCAATTGAAGGCCAAATCAATAAACTAAACATACAACTAAAAGACTAGACTAGAACATAGAAATATACTAACATAGAACATAGCCCAAAAACCCCGGAAAACACTAACCAAACACCCCTCTACATAAACAGACATCCCGAACCACATAACACAAATACCACCCTGCCACGTCCTGACCAAACTACAATAACAAATAACCCCTTTACTGGTCAGAACAAGACAGTGGGGATGTTTTTCAGCGACAGGGACTGGGAGACTAGTCAGGATCGAGGGAAAGATGAACGGAGCAAAGTATGGAGAGATCCTTGATAAAATCCAGAGTGTTCAGGACATCAGACTGGGGCAAAGGTTCAACTTCCAACAGGACAACGACCGTAAGCAAACAGCCAAGACAATGCAGGAGTGGCTTCGGGACAAGTCTCTGAATGCCCTTGAGTCTGGCTCTGGCTGAGACCTGAAAATAGCTGTGCAGCGACGCTCCCCGTCCAACCAGACAGAGCTTGAGAGGATCTGCAGAGAAGAATGGGAGAAACTCTCCAAATACAGGTGTGCAAAGCTTGTAGTGTCATACCTAACTTATTCTTTACAGAGTCAAGTATATTTGTCCAGGCCTCAATTATTCCTTGACTTGCACCTTCTCGCTGTCGATAATTCTAAAGTTATAACTTCTAATAGTAACAAATTGTGAGAGAGTGAGGTGATTGCCATCTAAGAGCCAACATTTTTTTTACGACAGTGCTGCCTGACAGCAGTAATCGTCTCTGATTGATTAAGAGATTTAAGGAGCTTTCATCGTTAAGTAACATAATGTAATATGTTAAAAATGTAATGTAATAACTCAAAAAATAGAACAGAGGTTTGCATTTGGGACTTTTGATGTGTATACTAATGCAAATCCATATGTTATATGTGGTTACCTTTTATGCTACCTACCTTTTTAAAGGAATTCCAACTTGTACCAATGTTTTAACATTTCCAACTATGAAAGAAACAAACAAGATGTAGGGTATAATACTTACAACCATACCATTTAGCGACACCCAGCAATCTTGGGGGAAATCTTGTAGGAGGGGAACCAGGAACTGTAGACAACCATCCCAGTGGCAGAGCAGTAGCATCATCCCTATCAGATTAAATATTCTTACCACAGCACTGGCCAGGTCGTAGGTCATATGGAAGATCTGGAGACAGAGAAAAGAGAAGGGGGGAAAAATATGTTAAGATACAATGATTCAAATATTAATAGTTCTCGGACAAAGATTATTGCTCTGAAACGCGACATTATTAACAATTATTGAAAGGAATTAAGTTACTAACCTGAAGCTCAGTATTTCAGTTTTACATTCCAAAGACTGAGCACCCTTTGAACAGTCCAGAAAATACTTCAAATTGTGGATAGAGCGCAAGCATACTACAACTATCCAAAAATCTAATTTTAAAGCAGTAGTAGAGAGGAGAGCCGCAGCCTTTTTGGCCACAGAAGAATTTCAATTACTGTACAATACGGTGTAAAACTGTAATTAACATATGTTGGGGTATTCATTATTTGTCATGGACATCGTCCAAAGCAAACAGACCACAGTGAAATGGCAAAAAATATAAGGTTGCTGTACGCAGGGGGAATAAGTTCAGAAGAGGGCATAGCCAAGCCAATGCACTAGCCACAATAATAGCACATTTCAAAGCTTGTAATGATCAAACAACTGTTTATTTAAAGTTAACAGTAATGTTGAGTTCACGATTTCTAACACTTCCAGTTTAACACTTCCAGTCAGACATGTGTTATTAAATTAACACGTAAAGCATTTTCCTTTAAAAACATTTTTTTTGTTACAGTTGAACCCCCATCCACACTACGTAGCGGGGTGCGTAATCAGCGGCAGAGAAGTGAGGCGCAGGAGAGCAGAACTGGGTAATAACCAGAGATTAATTAAGCAAAACCAATGGCATCCAGAACAACAAGATAAATGGGCACAAAAATAACCTGTTGTGCGCTCACGGGGAACATGCACTAGCACTACAATAAACAATCCCACACAAAGACGTGTGTGTGTGTGTGTGTGTGTGTGTGTGTGTGTGTGTGTGTGTGTGTGTGTGTGTGTGTGTGTGTGTGTGTGTGTGTGTGTTAGGGTTTGGCGGTATCCAGATTATCATACCGTCATACTGTTTCTGTACCATAACGGGATATACGGTATTACCGCTGGTGTGTTTTTTTGACACACAAAACAATTTAGGCAACAGGGATGTTGTTCCAGGAGGGGATTTAATGTCTCTGCTGTAACCAAGGAGCTTGATCTTGACATCTAGCCAATTACTTTAGCTATCAAGTTAGCAAACCAAATGCATAGCGGGAGCCCTGAGCTAGATATCATTTATTTGACACATCTTAGATTTCTTATAGCTATACTTAACTTAGCTGTTGGAGCTAGGAACACAAGCATTTCGCTACACCCACAATAACATCTTCTAAATGTGTGTATGTGAACAATACACTTTGATTTGATTAAGCAGTGGTGCAGCGCGCACACATATTACAATTGTCACTTTCTCACTCTCCCACTCAAAGTGCTGCCCTCCCCTTTATTTTCTACTGACTTCATGATGACTCCATGATGTACTGAATAAAAAGCATGTGGATGTATTGAAGCCAAGACATACTGGAGCTCTACTGCCAATAGCCCTTCCATTGACCTCATAAGACATGTCTCACACACACACACACACACACACACACACACACACACACACACACACACACACACACACACACACACACACACACACACACACACACACACACACACACACACACACACACACACACACACACACACACACACACACACACACACGGGCCAGATATACTCTCTTCTGCCAATGACCCTCTCATTGACCTTCCAGGACCTGTCACAAACATGTAATCATCACACCCATGTCTGTGAGGGAATGTGATTGGACATCCTCCGTGTTACTCAGTCACTCAGGCCCTATGCCATTTAGGTGTTGTCATTTGCGCTATGCCAAGTGGACACAACATTTCTAGCTGAAGGTTTTGTAACACTCCCAAGTAGCGCAGTGGTCTAAGGCCCTGCATCTCAGTGCTAGAGGTGTCACTACAGACTGGTTCGATTCCAGGCTGTATCACAACCGGCTGTGATTGGGAGTCCCATAGGGCGGCGCCCAATTGTCCCAGCATCGTCCGGGTTAGGTGCTTGGCTGGGGTAGGCCATCATTGTAAATAATACATTTGTTCTTAAATTACTTGCCTATTTTAAAAACAACACTGCACCATCCTTAACAGAACCCACCTGAGCCTTCCCTCCCTCTCATGCTGTACATCCACCCCCCTCAATGTCAAGGACAAAGCAGGCCATGCTAGGAAGCAGAACCGAAGAGAGATGAAGGCGTCCAAATACAGACTGATAGATCTCAGTAATGAGTTGGGTCTCTGGATCTCAGTGATCCAACTCAATCTGTGGGGAGACTCAGTGGCAGTACAAGGGAAGGCTAAAACTTGCCAGCAGAGCTAGCTCAAAGGATGGCTGCTTGTCTCACCGTCTCAGTGCTCTGCTCTCTCCTGCTACCTACCACTGCGTTCTCTTTACTTGCTCTGTTAGCGTTACTTTGTGTCACTGTGTGTTTTATTACACACAGTAAGAGAGAGAGAAACAGCACATGTATTAAAACCTCTTGGCGCTAGGGGGCAGTATTGAGAATTTTGAAAAAAATATGTTATTTTTAACTGCCTCCTGCACCAACTCAGAAGCTAGAATATGCATATTATTGTTCAGGTTTGGATAGAAAACACTCTGAATTTTCTAAAACTGTTTGAATGGTGTCTGTAAGTATAACAGAACTCATATGGCAGTCAAAACCCTGAGACAAATTCTGACAGGAAGTGGATACCTGATGTGTTGAATTACCTTTAAGCCTATGCCATTGAAACACACAGGGGCTTATTAATTGTTGAGCACTTCCTATGGCTTCCACTAGATGTCACCAGTCTTTAGAAAGTGTTTTGAGTCTTATACTGTGACAACTGAACGAACAAGAGCCTTGGAACGGTGGTGGCCGATTAGACTCTGGCGCGCGAGTTCATGTTTGGGTACTCTCGTTCCAAAACGTTTTAACCTGTTAGGGCTAGGGGGCAGTATTGACACGGCTGGATAAAAAACATACCCGATTTAATCTGGTTACCACTCCTACCCAGTAACTAGAATATGCATATACTTATTACATATGGATAGAAAACACCCTAAAGTTTCTAAAACTGTTTGAATGGTGTCTGTGAGTATAACAGAACTCAAAAGGCAGGTCAAAACCTGAGAGATTCCTTTACAGGAAGTGGCCTGTCTGACCATTTCTTGAACTTCTTTTCCATCTCTATCTTTTACTAAGGATCTCTGCTCTAACGTGACACTTCCTACGTCGTCCATAAGCGCTCAGAGCCCGGGAAAAAACAGAATGTCGTCATCCCAGCCCCAGGCTGAAACACATTATCGCCTTTCTCAAGTGGCCGATCAAGGGACTCTGGGCTTAGGCGCGTGACCCGACCGCCCCCGCCTTTGTGATTTTTTCCTCTGTTTGCCGAAAAGGAGATTCCTTGTCGGAATATTATCGCTTTTCTACGAGAAAAATGGCGTAAAAATTTATTTTAAACAGCGGTTGACATGCTTCGAAGTACGGTAATGGAATATTTAGATTTTTTTTGTCACGAATTGCGCAATGCGCGCGACCCTTCTTTACCATTTCGGATAGTGTCTGGAACGCACGAACAAAACGCCGCTATTCGGATATAACGATGGATTATTTTGGACCAAACCAACATTTGTTATTGAAGTAGCAGTCCTGGGAGTGCATTCTGACGAAGACAACAAAAGGTAATCAAACTTTTATAATAGTAAATATGATTATGGTGAGTGCTAAACTTGCCGGGTGTCTAAATAGCTAGCCCGTGATGCCTGGGCTATGTACTTAGAATATTGCAAAATGTGCTTTCACCAAAAAGCTATTTTAAAATTGGACATATCGAGTGCATAGAGGAGGTCTGTATCTATCATTCTTAAAATAACTGTTGTGCTTTTTGTGAACGTTTATCGTGAGTAATTTAGTAAAATGTTAGCGAATTCCCCGGAAGTTTGCGGGGGGTATGCTAGTTCTGAACGTCACATGCTAATGTAAAAAGCTGGTTTTTGATATAAATATGAACTTGATTGAACAAAACATGCATGTATTGTATAACATAATGTCCTAGGGTTGTCATCTGATGAAGATCATCAAAGGTGAGTGCTGCATTTAGCTGTCTTCTGGGTTTTGGTGACATTATATGCTGGCTTGAAAAATGAGTGTCTGATTATTTCTGGCTTGGTACTCTGCTGACATAATCTAATGTTTTTCTTTCGTTGTAAAGCCTTTTTGAAATCGGACAGTGTGGTTAGATTAACGAGAGTCTTGTCTTTAAATAGCTGTAACATAGTCATATGTTTGAGAAATTGAAGTAATAGGATTTTTAAGGTTTTGAAAATCGCGCCACAGGCTTCATGTGGCTGTTACGTAGGTGGGACGAATTCGTCCCGCCTAGCCCATAGAGGTTAAAAGAGAATGCAAACGTCCGCCTTGAATATTATTCATGTTCTGGTTAAAAAAGGCACTAATGATTTATGCTATACAACGTTTGACATGTTTGAACGAACGTAAATATTTTTTTTCCCCTCGTTCATGACGAGAAGTCCGGCTGGCACAGATCATGTGCTAACAACACGGAGCTTTTTGGACATAAATTATGAGCTTTTTCGAACAAAACTACATTTGTTATGGACCTGGCATGCCTGGAAGTGACATCTGATGAAGAGAATCAAAGGTAATGGATTATTTACATAGCTCGGGGGCAGTATTGAGACATTTTGAAAAAAATATGTGCCCATTTTTAACTGCCTCCTACACCAACTCAGAAGCTAGGATATGCATATTATTAACACATTCGGATAGAAAACACTCTGAATTTTCTAAAACAGTTTGAATGGTGTCTGTAAGTATAACAAAACTCATATTGCAGGCAAAAACCTGTGAAAAATAGATCAAAAAAAATGTGAATTTTGTGACTGTACTATTTAGAGTCATTGTTTTATAGATACCATAGTGAGAAATGATTCATTTCGCAACACCTACGGCTTCCACTAGATGTCAACGATCTTTATAAAGTTGTTTGAAGCGTCTATGATAAACAGAGAGCAAATTAGAATCCAAGGAAGTTGACATGTCATCACTTCATTTTTTTGCGCCTGTGCATAAATCTGAGAAACGTGAGTTTGTCATCATTTTTTATCTAGACATAGGATAGGTTGTGTGAAAATATTACTGATGTTTAACGTTAAAAATGGACCAAAAGATTAATGCTAAACAACATTTGACATGTTTGAACGAACATAAATAGATTATTTACTAGGTTTTTTTTAGCTTTTCGGCGTGATTTTACCAGCCCCCCACCACGTTTTGTGGGAGCATAATGAACGCTAAGTACTTGGTGTTATTTGGACATAAATTATGAACTTTGTCAAAAGAAACCACATTTGTTCCGGACCTGGAATGCCTTCCGGACCTGGGATCCTGCCTTCTGATGGAGATAATCAAAGTTAAGGGGGTATTTACAATGTTATTATCGATTTTAGATGATGCTAACTGTATAGCATAGCCTGTTGTTCTTAGCATAGCACCCCGTTTATTGCAAAATGTGATTTCCCAGTAAAGTTATTTTGAGATCTGGCCATTCGGTAGCAATTACGAGATGATAATATATTATTCTTTGAATGACAATATTATAATTTACCAATGTTTTTGAATAGTAATTTTGTTATGTTCACCGGAAGCATTTCAGAGAAGAAAAAAAATCTGAATTTCACGCTACTGTAAAATGCTGTTTTTGGATATAAATATGAACTTGATGGAACAAAAAATGCATGTATTGTATAACATAATGTCCTAGGAGTGTCATCTGATGGAGATTGACAAAAGTTAGTGCATAATTCAAGCTGGTTTCTGCTTTTGGTGACGCCTGACCTTGAATTGAAAATGGATGTTTGTACTTTTGTGGCTATGTACTGTCCTAACATAATCTAACTTTATGCTTTTGCCGTAAAGCCTCTTTGAAAATCGAACAATGTGGTTAGATTAAGGAGATGTTTATCATTTAAATTGTGTAAAATAGTTGATTGTTTGAGAAATTGAAATTATTAGATTTTTGATGTTTTGAATTTCCAGCCTTGTTAGCAATCCCGGCTCGGGGTTCATTGCTAACCTGTAGCCCCAACAGGTTAAATAGCTGTAAAATAGTCATATGTTTGAGAAATTGAAGTAATAGGATTTTTAAGGTTTTGAAAATCGCGCCACAGGCTTCAAGTGGCTGTTACGTAGGTGGGACGAATTCGTCCCGCCTAGCCCATAGAGGTTAAAAGAGAATGCAAACGTCAGCCTTGAATATTATTCATGTTCTGGTTAAAAAAGGCACTAATGATTTATGCTATACAACGTTTGACATGTTTGAACGAACGTAAATATTTTTTTTCCCCTCGTTCATGACGAGAAGTCCGGCTGGCACAGATCATGTGCTAACAACACGGAGCTTTTTGGACATAAATTATGAGCTTTTTCGAACAAAACTACATTTGTTATGGACCTGGGATGCCTGGAAGTGACATCTGATGAAGAGAATCAAAGGTAATGGATTATTTACATAGTATTTTCGATCTCTCCAACATGGCGTTAGTCTGTATCGCAAAGCGTATTTTTCTGGGCGCAGTGCTCAGATTATTGCAAAGTGTGATTTCCCAGTAAGGTTATTTTTAAATCTGGCAATCCGGTTGCGTTCAAGAGATGTAAATCTATAATTCTTTGAATGACATTATAATATTTTACCAATGTTTTCGAATAGTAATTATTTAATTTGTTGTGCTGCTTGACTGGCGGTTATTGGAGGGAAACGATTTCCTCAACATCAACGCCATAGTAAAACGCTGTTTTTGGATATAAATATGAACTTGATAGAACAAAAAATGCATGCATTGTCTAACTTAATGTCCTAGGAGTGTAATCTGATGGAGATTGTCAAAGGTTAGTGCATCATTTTAGCTGGTTTTCTGCTTTTGGTGACGCCTGTCTTTGAATTGACAAAACATTACACACAGCTATTGTCAATGTACTCTCCTAACATAATCTAACATTATGCTTTTGCCGTAAAGCCTTTTTGAAATCGGACAACGTGGTTAGATTAAGGAGATGTTTATCTTTCAAAGGGTGTAAGATAGTTGTATGTTTGAGAAATTTGAATTATGACATTTAATTGTTTTCAAATTTGGCGCTCTTGATATTTCACCTGTTGTTGATTGGGTGTACCAGGGGTGGGACGCTTGCGTCCCACATAGCCCATAGAGGTTAAGCAACATACTCCTGCATACTCCTGCAGGAGAGGAAAAATGGTCGAGAGGATGGTCGAGAGGACGGGAAAAACAGGAAGCAGCAACTTTGGCCTATTTGAATTGGTAATGTCTCCCTCACACCCTGCGTGGCAAAAACAAAGATGTCTTCACAGCTTTTCTACGCTGTCCTCGTCAACGACATTTAATTGAAAACAAAACAAAAGTGGTCGGGGAGGTGACTAAGAACCCACTCACTACTCTGACAGAACTACAGAGTTTGTTGGCTGAGATGGGAGACCCTGCCAGAAGGACAACAGTCCCTACAGCACTTCACCAATCTGGGCTTTATGGTTGAGTCGCCAGACGGAAGCCACTCCTGAGAAAAATGCACATGACAGCATGCCTGGAGCTTGCAAAAGGCACATAAAAGACTCTGAGAACATAAGGCAAAAGATTCTGTGGTCTGATGAGACAAAAAGGTAACTATTTGGCATGAATGCAAAGCGCTATGTCTGGAGAAAAACAACACCAACCCTACCGTAAAGCATGTTGGTGGCAGCATCATGCTATGGGGATGTTCTCAGCGTCCTAATAGCATGATACATTTGTAAATTGCAAAGACTTTGAAAAACATGTTTTTACTTTGTCATTATGGGGTATTGTGTATAGATGGGTGGGCAAAAAATTGTTGAATCAATTTTGAATTCAGGCTGTAACAAAACAAAATGTGGAAGTCAAGGGAGTCAAGGGGTATCAAATTAAATGAAATATTATATGTCACATGCGCCTAATACAACAGTGAATGCTTACTTACAAGCCCTTAACCAACATTGCAGTTTTAAGAAAAATAAGTGTTAAGTAAAAAATAGATAAATAACAAATAGTTAAAGAACAACAATAAAATAACAGTAGTGAGACTATATACAGGGGGTACCGGTACAGAGTCAATGTGCGGGGGCACTGGTTAGTCGAGGTTATTGAGGTAATATATACATGTAGGTAGAGTTAAAATGACTATGCATAGATAATAGCCAGAGAGTTGCAGCAGTGTAAAAATGGGGGTGGGGGATGCAAATAGTCTGGGTAGACATTTGATTAGCTGTTCAGGAGTCTTAAGGCTTGGGGATAGAAGCTGTTAAGAAGCCTTTTGGATCTAGACTTGGCACTCCGGTACCATTTGCCATGCGGTAGCAGAGAGAACAGTCTATGACTAGGGTGGCTGGAGTCTTTGACAATGTTTAGGGCCTTCCTCTGACACATGCTGGTGTAGAGGTCCTGGATGGCAGGAAGCTTGGCCCTGGTGATGTACTGGGCTGTACGCACTACCCTCTGTAGTGCCTTGCAGTCAGAGGCCGAGCAGTTGCCATACCAGGCAGTGATGTAACCAGTTAGGATGCTCTCGATGGTGCAGCTGTAGAACGTTTTGAGGATCTGAAGGCCCATGCCAAATCGTTCTATTCCCCATCAGTCTCCTCAACGTTCAGCACAATGGTGCCATCAAAGCTCATCACTAAGCTAAGGACCCTGGGACTAAACACATCCCTTTGGACCATGATAGTTTGTTGGTGACGTGGACACCAAGGAACTTGAAGCTCTCAACCTAATCCACTACGGCCTTGTCGATGAGAATGGGGGTATTCTCGGTCCTCCTTTTCCTGTAGTCCACAATCATCTCCTTTGTCTTGATCACGTTGAGGGAGAGGTTGTTATCCTGGCACCACACGGCCAGGTCTCTGACCTCCCTATAGGCTGTTTCATTGTTGTCGGTGATCAGGCCTACCACTGTTGTGTCATCGGAAAACTTAATGATGGTGTTGAAGTCGTGCCTGGCCATGCAGTCACGGGTGAACAGGGAGTACAGGAGGGGACTGAACACGCACCCCTGAGGGGCCCTTGTGTTGAGGATCAGCATGGCAGATGTGTTGTTACCTACCCCTACCACCTGGGGGAAGCCCGTCAGGAAGTCCAGTTGCAGAGGGAGGTGTTTAGTCCCAGGGTCCTTAGCTTAGTGATGCGCTTTGATGGCACTATGGTAATGAACATTGAGCTGTAGTCAGTGAATAGCATTCTCACGTAGGTGTTCCTTTGGGAAAGGACAGTGTGGAGTGCAATAGCGATTGCATCATCTGTGGATCTGTTGGGGCAGTATGCAAATTGGAGTGGTTCTAGGGTTTCTGGGATAGTGTTGATGTGAGCCATTACCACCCTTTCAAAGCACTTCATGGCTACAGACGTAAGTACTACGAGTCAGTGGTCATTTGGGAAGGTTACCTTAGTGTTCTTGAGCACAGGCACTATGGTGGGCTGCTTGAAACATGTTGCTGTTACAAACTCAGTCAGGGACAGGTTGAAAATGTCAGTGAAGACCCTTGCCAGTTGGTCAGTGCATGCTCAGTGTACACGCCCTGGTAATCCGTCTGGCCCCGCGGCCTTGTGAATGTTAACCTTTTTAAAGGGGCGGCAGCATAGCCTAGTGGTTAGAGCGTTGGACTAGTAACCGAAAGGTTGCAAGATCGAATCCCCGAGCTGACAAGGTACAAAAATCTGGCGTTCTGCCCCTGAACAAGGCAGTTAACCCACTGTTCCTAGGCCATCATTGAAAATAAGAATTTGTTCTTAACTGACTTGCCTAGTTAAATAAAGGTTTTCCTCTGGTTGCACATTTAACATGCTGGTAGAAATGAGGTAAAACAGATTTGTTTCCCTGCATTAAAGTCCACTAGGAACGCCGCCTCTGGATGAGCAGTTTCCTGTTAGCTTATGGCCTAATACAGCTCATTGAGTGCAGACTTAATGCCAGCATCGGTTTGTGGTGGTTAATAGACAGCTAAGAAAAATATAGATAAACTCTCTTGGGAAATATTGTGGTCTACAGCTTATCATGAGATACACTACGTCAGGCGAACAAAACCTAGAGACTTCTTTAATGTTAGATCTCGTTCACCAGACCGCTATCCCTTGTCATACCGGAGGCAACTGTTTTATCTTGGCGATGCAGCGTAAACCCCGCCAGCTGTATTTTATCCATATCGTCGTTCAGCCACGACTTGGTGAAACACAAGTTATTACAGTTTTTAATGTCCCGTTGATAGGATATTTGTGATCGTAGCTTGTCTATTTTGTTATCTAATGATTGTACATTGACTAATAGGATTGATGGTAGATTACCCACTCGCCGATGGATCCTTACAAGGCACCCCGACCTACGTCCCTGATATCTCTTTCTCATGCGAATGACGGGGAAGTAGGCCTTGTCGGGTGTCTAAAGTAAATCCTCTGCGTCCGCCTCTTTAAAGAAAAAACCTTCATCCAGTACGAGTTGAGTAATCGCTGTCCTGATATCCAGAAGCTCTTTTTGGCCATAAGAGACTGTAGCAGAAACATTATGTACAAAATAAGTTACCAATAATGTGAAAAAACACACACACTAGCACAATTGGTTGAGCCCATAAAACATCAGCCATCTCCTCCAGCGCCACTATATTTGGATGAAGTATGAATACTTTCTGAAGGCACTGCCGAGGTGGGGAATGAAAATAACCTACATAATAAATGCAGGAAATAAATGCTTTCTGTGAGGTTTTGGAGCCTAGGCAAATTATATTTCACTAGTTTATGACAAATGGACTGAAAGCTCAGGAGCTAATCTGAACTGAGCTGAACCAACAGTAAAGAGGTGGGGAATGAACTCATAATGGTGACTCATGGCATGAGATCTGTGAGAGATTTTAGGTAGAAGAGTCTGGGTACATGAAACATAATTTCACTTATTTAAATGGCAAAGGTGTCAAAACATTGCAATTTAATTTGAAACAAAGTATGGTTCTGAATGAAAGTGCTATTATCATCCATAATTTATGAGCATGTATGATATACATCAAGGACGGGAAACTTTGATGGAGGTGAGGGCCACAATAAATCTGAACTCATCATGAGGGGCCCAAGTTGCTTGTAGGTCTGCGTACCCACATCCATTCTCCCCCGCCCTCTTGACAGCGGAGATAAATGTTTTTAGTTTTAGAGTTAATTTCATGCCATTCTACAAATGTTGTCATGGTGTGTAGAGAAAGTGTTGCAGTTGTATAAATCATTTCATGGAATTCTACTAATTTTTCCATTGGGCAGAGATGAACTGACTTGTTGGAAAGGTGGCATCGTAGGGACGATATGACATTGACATTCAGATAGCTCTTCAGTAAGATCTAGAAAAAAGAAACCCACACCTATAAAGGCGAGGTGCTGGGTAGCGGAGTAGAAAACTAGAAAATAAGGGAAAGCCGCACCCTCTAAGAGCTCAGATGCAAAAATTTAATAACCAACGTTTCGACAGCAAAGCTGTCTTCATCAGGGTATCATCACAAACACTGCGAGATGAGTCATTTATATAGTGTCAAGAGACACACAGGTGTTTGTAATCATGGCCAAGTGTGGCCTAATATCATTGGTTAACTCAAATATTTAAAAAAATGGCATACAAAGAACATACAAAAAGACAAACAAATGGATAGCATACGATCATAGCATTTGTAGTCTAAAATGTATCTAACAAACAATTACAATGGCAAAATCACAATAATCACAAGAATGGCTTCAGATCAAAGTCTATGTTGAGACCGAAGGGTGCAAGGGTCTTTAAATTAAAGATCCAGGCAGCCTCTCCTTTTAACAATTAATTATCAAGGTCACCCCCTCTCCTCGGGAGGGTGACATGTTCGATGCCAATATAATATAATATAAGCTCTTCAGTAAGGCCATTCTACTGCCAATGTTTGTCTACGAAGATTGCATGACTGTGTGCTCGATTTAATACACCTGTCAGCAACGGGTGTGGCTGAAATAGCCAACTCCACTAATTTGAGGGGGTGTCCACATACTTTATTACACACTATATATATATATATATATATATATATATATATATATATATATATATAGTGCATTTGGAAAGTTTTCAGACCCCTTGACTTTTTCAACATTTTGATGTTATAGCCTTATTTTAAAATGAATTAAATCATGTTTTTCCTTCATCAATCTACACACAATACCTCATAATGACAAAGCAAAAACAGGTTTTTAGATTTTTGGGCAAATGTATAAAAATTGAAATAAGTATTCAGTATTCAGACCCTTTACTCAGTACTTTGTTGAAGCACCTTTGGCAGTGATTACAGCCTTGAGTCTTCTTGGGTATGACGCTACAAGTGTGGCACACCTTGGGGAGTTTCTCCCATTCTTCTCTGCAGATCCTGTCAAGCTCTGTCGGTTGGATAGAGAGCGTCGCTGCACAGCTATTTTCAGGTCTCTCCAGAGATGTTTGATCGGGTTCAAGTCCAGGCTCTGGCTGGGCCATTCAAGGATATTCAGAGACTTGTCCTGAAGCCACTCCTGCATTGTCTTGTCTGTGTGCTTAGGGTCATTGTCGTGTTGGAAGGTGAACCTTCACCCCAGTCTAACGTCTTGAGCGCTCTTGAATAGGTTTTCATCAAGGATCTCTCGGTACTTTGCTCCGTTCATCTTTACCTCAATCCTGACTAGTCTCCCAGTCCCTGCTGCTGAAAAACATACCCATAGCATGATACTGCCACCACCATGCTTCACTGTAGAGATGGTACCAGGTTTCCTCCAGATGTGACACTTGGCATTCAGGCCAAAGAGTTCAATCTTGGTTTCTACAGACCAGAGAATCTTGTTTCTCATGGTCTGAGAGTCCTTTAGGTGCCTTTTGGCTAAATCCAAGCAGGCTGTCATGTGCCTTTTACTGAGGAGTGGCTTCCGTCTGGTCACTCTTCCATAAAGGCCTGATTGGTGGAGTGCTGCAGAGATGGTTGTCCTTCTGGAAGGTTCTCCTATCGGGTTCTTGGTCACCTCCCTTCTCCCCCGATTGCTCAGTTTGGCCTGGCGGCCAGCTCTAGGAAGAGTGTTGGTGGTTCCAAACTTCTTCATTTAAGAATGAAGGCCACTGTGTTCTTGGGGAGGTTCAATGCTGCAGACATTTTTTGGTACCCTTCCCCAGATCTGTGCCTCGACACAATCCTGTCTTGGAGCTCTATAGACCATTCCTTCAACTTCATGGCTTGGTTTTTGCTCTGACATTCACTGTCATCTGTGGGACCTTATATAGACAGGTGTGTGCCTTTCCAAATCATGTCCAATCAATTTAATTTATGACAGGTGGACTCCAATCAAGTTGTAGAAACATCTCAAGGATGATCTATGAAAACAAGATGCACCTAAAGCAAAGGGTCTGAAAATGGCCAGAAACAAAGCACTTTCTTCTGAAACTCGTCAGTCTATTATTTCTCAGAACAATGAAGGCTATTCCATACCTAGAAGGCCAGCATCCCGGAGTCACCTCTTCACTGTTGACGTTGAGACTGGTTTTTTGTGGGTACTATTTAATGAAGCTGCCAGTTGAGGACTTGTGAGGCGTCTGTTTCTAAAACTAGACACTAATGTACTTGTCCTCTTGCTCAGCTGTGCACCGGGGCCTCCCACTCTTTCTATTCTGGTTAGAGCCAGTTTACGCTGTTCTGTGAAGGGAGTAGTACACAGCGTTGTACCAGATCTTCAGATTCTTGGCAATTTCTCGCATGGAATAGCCTTCATTTCCCAGAACAAGAATAGACTGACGAGCTTCAGAAGAAAGGTCTTTGTTTCTGTCCATTTTGAGCCTGTAATCGAACCCACGGATGCTGATTCTCCAGATACTCAACTCGTCTAAAAAAGGCCAGTTTTATTGCTTCTTTAATCAGGGGAACAGTTTTCAGCTGTGCTAACATAATTGGAAAAGGGTTTTCTAATGATCAATTAGCCTTTTAAAATGATAAACTTGGATTAGCTAACACAACGTGCCATTGGAACACAGTACTGATGGTTGCTGATAATGGGTTAGGGTTAGGGTTACGCCTATGTAGATATTCCATAAAAAATCTACTGTTTAAAGCTACAATAGTCCTTTACAACATTAACAACGTCAACACTGTATTTCTGATAAATTTGATGTTATTTTATTGGACAAAAAATGTGCTTTTCTTTCAAAAACAAGGACATTTCTAAGTGACCCCAAACCTTTGAACGGTAGTGTACATATGTATTATGCAACAATTTCAAAGATTTTACTGAGTTACAGTTCATATAAGGACATCAGTCAATTGAAATAAATTCATTATGTCCTAATCTATGGATTTCACATGAATGGGAATACAGAAATGCATCAGTTGGTCACAGATATCAGAAAAACCAGTCAGTATCTGTTGTGACCACCATTTTCCTCATGCAGCACGACACTTCTCCTTTGCATAGAATTGATCGGGCTGTTGATTGTGGAATGTTGTCCCACTCCTCTTCAACAGCTGTATGAAGTTACTGGATATTGGCAGGAACTGGAACACAACCTCCAGAGCATCCTAAACATGCTCAATGGGTTGCATGTCTTGTGCTAGTAAAGGAACAATTGAGGCTTGACTATGCAGACCATGGAAGAACTGGGTGTCATGACGTTGGCCTCTTTGAGTACAGGGAGGACAGTTGACCCCCTCCCCCCTTGCACCATCCCCCAACCTACCTCCCCCCACCCAGGCCCTGGGTGAAAGGGTTGTAAAACTCTAAGAGGGAATCTCTTGCCACATGTCCCATAGAGAGACACAGGAAATTCTTCCAACTCACATAATTGGGGAACCGAATGACATTTGTGTTCTGGAGAAGGTATGGAAGATTGGTGAAGAATCCAGCTACGAACTGGTCCGCTTGGTACAATTTTGTGATACTCAGAAGAGACAATATAGCCATATTACCATAAAACAGTTTATATAATAGCCTCAGACTTGAGACTTGCATTCACATGGTTGTATAGAATGTATTAATAAGGATAAAGCTATTTGTAATACATTGAGATGCTATGTACTGATGTTAATGTGATAGAATTAAATTTCTGTACCAAGCTTAACTCAGTCATCGGCACGGCCCAAAGGGACACAGACAGGACCAGGCGTCATGTGACATGTCACTATAAAACTATAACCTGATTTACATTTCTCCAGACCCCGGCCTCCACTCCATTGAGAGTTGGCCAATAGGTTTGACCATCCAAGTACTCTACTGAAAGTGAACTATACCACATGGTTAACTTTTAGACTATTGATACTGATAGAATAAGAACAAGTCTTTGATATTAATTATTAGTCTGCAGCTAAGTAAATTATATCATTGAACGCGAAGACCAACGAAACATCCATTCTATGACGACATTAATGAATGTCGCTTTGAAAGATCCATTCTAACCGAGAGAGAGAGAGACAAAACTCTCCACAGAACGACGCTCCAACAAGGATCCCGACGACACACTGAGCGTAAATATATATTGATTGCAATTGTTCCCGAATGAGTGAGCGTTCAATTGTCAATTGTTAATATTAATGAACTCTGTAGGGTCTTCTCAGCTGCCCTTTATGACCCATTGTCTAACAGACCAGCCATGCCTGTTTAGACCACTAGGGCACATTACTCTACCAATTCTTTGTGAGGATAATTACTGTTTGTATACTTTCTGTGAATTAATTAGTTTAGTAAATAAATGATTTTAAGACAATTGATGTATGGATGACTCTTAGTAAAGACTGGGTTCGTGCAGATACAACAATTTACGACGTTTGGAATGAGACTGGACGCGAGGTAAAATACACCATTTAAACCAGAAGATAATCGGCCTATACTATAATAGAATATAATATATAATGTTATAATATAGGAAAGTTATATTAGGAAAATTATAACTTTGTAATCTGAATATTTTCCTTGGTGCCCCGATCTCCTAGTTAATTACAATTAAACGATTAATCAGTTTAATCGCGTGATAATAATTACAGGGAGTTAATTGATAAACATGTCTTCAGTTTAACCTGTTATGGATAGGGGGCAGTATTTTCACAGCCGGATAAAAAACGTACCCGATTTAATCTGATTATTACTCCTGCCCAGAAACTAGAATATGCATATAATTATTAGCTTTGGATAGAAAACACTCCAAAGTTTCTAAAACTGTTTGAATGGTGTCTGTGAGTATAAAATAACTCATTTGGCAGGCCAAAACCTGAGAAGATTCTGTACAGGAAGTACCCTGTCTGACCATTTCTTGGTCTTCTTTGCCATCTCTATCCATTACGCGGGATCTCTGCTGTTACGTGACACTTCCTACGGCTCATATGGGCTCTCAGAAGGCGGCAAAAAGCTGAATCGTGGCTTTGCAGGCTCTGGTTGAAACAAAGTAGCGCGTTTGGGTAGTGGCTGGTTACAGTACTGTGAGACTCAGGCTCGTGCCCGCATCGACCGAAAGCTTTGTTTTCTTTCCTCTGTTCACCTAAAAGGAGATTCCCGGTCGGAATATTAGCGCTTTTTTACGAGAAAAATGGCATAAAAATGGATTTTAAACAGCGGTTGACATGCTTCGAAGTACGGTAATGGAATATTTAGAAATCTTTTGTCACGAATTGCGCCATGCTCGTAACCCTGATTTACCATTTCGGTTAGTGTCTAGAACGCACGAACAAAACGCCGCTATTTGGATATAACGATGGATTATTTTGGACCAAACCAACATTTGTTATTGAAGTAGCAGTCCTGGGAGTGCATTCTGACGAAGACAACAAAGGTAATCAAACTTTTGTAATAGTAAATCTGAGTTTGGTCAGGGCTAAACTTGGTGGGTGTCTAAATGGCTAGCCGTGATGGCTGGGCTATCTACTGAGAATATTGCAAAATGTGCTTTCACCGAAAAGCTATTTTAAAATCGGACATATCGAGTGCATAGAGGAGTTCTGTATCTATAATTCTTAAAATAATTGTTATGTTTTTTGTGAACGTTTATCGTGAGTAATTTAGTAAATTCACCGGAAGTTTGCGGGGGGTATGCTAGTTCTGAACGTCACATGCTAATGTAAAAAAGCTGGTTTTTGATATAAATATGAACTTGATTGAACAAAACATGCATGCATTGTATAACATAATGTCCTAGGGTTGTCATCTGATGAAGATCATCAAAGGTTAGTGCTGCATTTAGCTGTGGTTTTGTTTTTTGTGACATTATATGCTAGCTTGAAAAATGGGTGTCTGATTATTTCTGGCTGGGTACTCTGCTGACATAATGTAATGTTTTGCTTTCGATGTAAAGCCTTTTTGAAATCGGACAGTGTGGTTAGATTAACGAGAGTCTTGTCTTTAAAATGCTGTAAAATAGTCATATGTTTGAAAAATGGAAGTTTTCGGATTTTAGAGGAATTTCTATTTCGCGCCACGCCCATCATTGGATATTGGAGCAGGTGTTCCGCTAGCGGAACATCTAGATGTAAGAGGTTAATGGTATCCCAAAGACATGACATGGGACATGTACAGCTTCCTGGAATTGTTTACAGATCCTTGTAACATTATCAAGCTGAAACATGGTGGTGATGGTGGCGGATGAATGGCACGACAATGAGCCTCAGGATCTCGTCACGGTATCACTGTGCATTCAAATTGTCATCGATAAAATGCAATTGTGTTCGTTGTCCATAGCTTAGGCCTGCCCATACCATAACCCCACCGCCACCATGGGACACTCTGTTCACAACGTTGACATCAACAAACCGCACAACTCTCCCACACAACTTCATACACGTGGTCTGCGGTTGTGAGGCCAGTTGGACGTACTGCCAAATTCTCTAAACTGACGTTGGAGTCAGCTTATGTTAGATACATTAAACTCTCTGGCAACAGGTCTGGTGGACATTCCTGCAGTCAGAATACCAATTGCACTGGACGTACTACCAAATTCTCTAAAACAACGTTGGCGGCTTATGGTAGAGATATTAACATTTTAATTCTGGCAACAGATCTAGTGGGCATTCTTGCAGTCAGCATGCCTATTACTTGCTCCCTCAAAACTTGAGACGTCTGTGGCATTGTGTTTTGTGACACAACTGCATATTTTAGAGTGGCCTTTTATTGTCCCCAGCACAAGGTGCACCTGTGTAATGATCATGCTGTTTAATCAGCTTCTTGATATGCCACACCTGTCAGGTGGATGGATTATCTTGGCAAAGGAGAAATGCTCACTAACAGAGACGTAAACAAATTTGTGCACACAATTTGAGAGAAATAAGCTTTTTGTCCATATGGAAAATTTCAGGAATCTTTTATTCCAGCCATGATACATGGAACAAACACTGTTGCATTTTTGTTGTTCAGTGTATCCGAGGGCCTTCAAAAGGAGTGGCCAGTTGCCCATCCCTCATATAGCTCATATATGCAGAACTCACTTGTCGAGCTAGTTGGCCTTTAAAATGCCTTCTATAAACACATCATTTAATTGTAATTGTCACAAAGAATTAAATTGAGACGCCAAACATACTGTATCTGGGACCAAGCCAATGTTAGGAACATACAATATCTGTAATTGAAATTGTTTTGAATCTATTTCATAGAATAGATTATGTTGTCTTCCACAAA
Organism: Salmo salar; assembly: GCF_965601325.2. Taxonomy (NCBI): domain Eukaryota; kingdom Metazoa; phylum Chordata; class Actinopteri; order Salmoniformes; family Salmonidae; genus Salmo; species Salmo salar. The sequence goes on along the minus strand of NC_138291.1, from coordinate 133,400,067 downwards.
CATATAATTCAATCCCCTGCTGTTGTTACAATACCCACTGGGCACAGATGTCTATTCCACATTGGTT
>NC_138291.1:132765000-132777500 GCF_965601325.2 Salmo salar | reverse complement strand
CACACACACACACGTGTATACACACACACACACACACACACGTGTATACACACACACACGTGTATACACACACACACGTGTATACACACACACGTGTATACATACACACACACACACACACACACAAACACGTGTATACATACACACACACACACACACACACACGTGTATACACACACACACACACGTGTATACATACACACACGTGTATACATACACACACACACACACAAACACGTGTATACATACACACACACACACACACGTGTATACATACACACACACACACACAAACACGTGTATACACACACACACACACACACACACACACACGTGTATACATACACACACACACACACACGTGTATACATACACACACACACACACACACACGTGTATACATACACATACACACACACGTGTATACACACACACACACACACGTGTATACATACACACACACACACACACGTGTATACACACACACACACACGTGTATACATACACACACACACACACACACACACACACGTGTATACATACACATACACACACACGTGTATACACACGCACACACACGTGTATACATACACACACACACACACACACTCGTGTATACACACACACGTGTATACACACACACATACACACACACGTGTATACACACACACGTGTATACACACACACGTGTATACACACACGTGTATACACACACACACACGTGTATACACACACACACACACGTGTATACACACACACACACACACGTGTATACACACACACACACGTGTATACATACACACGTGTATACACACACACACACACGTGTATACACACACACACACGTGTATACATACACACACACACACGTGTATACATACACACACACACACGTGTATACATACACACACACACGTGTATACATACACACACACACACACACGTGTATACATACACACAGACACACACACGTGTATACATACACACACACACGTGTATACATACACACACACACGTGTATACACACACGTGTATACATACACGTGTATACACACACACACACACGTGTATACACACACACACACACACGTGTATACACACACATACAGACACACACACACACACACGTGTATACACACACACACACACACGTGTATACACACACACACACGTGTATACACACACACACACACACATACACACACACACACACACGTGTATACACACACACACACACGTGTATACATACACACACACACACACACACACGTGTATACATACACACACACACACACACGTGTATACATACACACACACACACACACACACGTGTATACACACACACACACACACGTGTATACACACACACACACGTGTATACACACACACACACACACACACGTGTATACATACACACACGTGTATACATACACACACACACACACACACAAACACGTGTATACATACACACACACACACACACGTGTATACATACACACACACACACGTGTATACATACACACACACACGTGTATACATACACACACACACACACACACGTGTATACACACACACACACACACACGTGTATACATACACACACACGTGTATACACACACATACAGACACACACACACACACACGTGTATACACACACACACACACACGTGTATACACACACACGTGTATACACACACACACACACACACGTGTATACACACACACACACACGTGTATACATACACACACACACACACACACACACGTGTATACATACACACACACACACACACGTGTATACATACACACACACACACACGTGTATACACACACACACACACACGTGTATACACACACACACACACGTGTATACACACACACACACACACACACGTGTATACATACACACACACACACACACACACACACGTGTATACATACACATACCCACACACGTGTATACACACGCACACACACGTGTATACATACACACACACACACACACACTCGTGTATACACACACACGTGTATACACACACACACACACGTGTATACACACACACATACACACACACGTGTATACACACACACGTGTATACACACACACACGTGTATACACACACGTGTATACACACACACGTGTATACACACACACACACACACACGTGTATACACACACACACACGTGTATACATACACACGTGTATACACACACACACACACGTGTATACACACACACACACGTGTATACATACACACACACACACGTGTATACATACACACACACACACGTGTATACATACACACACACACGTGTATACATACACACACACACACACACGTGTATACATACACACACACACACACACGTGTATACATACACACACACACACACGTGTATACATACACACACACACGTGTATACATACACACACACACGTGTATACACACACGTGTATACATACACGTGTATACACACACACACACACGTGTATACACACACACACACACGTGTATACACACACATACAGACACACACACACACACGTGTATACACACACACACACGTGTATACACACACACACACACACACGTGTATACACACACACACACACGTGTATACATACACACACGTGTATACATACACACACACACACACAAACACGTGTATACATACACACACACACACACACGTGTATACATACACACACACACACACACGTGTATACATACACACACACACACACACGTGTATACATACACACACACACACACACACACGTGTATACATACACATACACACACACGTGTATACACACACACACACACACACACGTGTATACATACACACACACACACACACGTGTATACACACACACACACACACACACACACACACACGTGTATACATACACACACACACACACACACACACACACACACACGTGTATACATACACATACACACACACGTGTATACACACGCACACACACGTGTATACATACACACACACACACACACACTCGTGTATACACACACACGTGTATACACACACACATACACACACACGTGTATACACACACACGTGTATACACACACACGTGTATACACACACGTGTATACACACACACACACGTGTATACACACACACACACACGTGTATACACACACACACACACACGTGTATACACACACACACACGTGTATACATACACACGTGTATACACACACACACACACGTGTATACACACACACACACGTGTATACATACACACACACACACGTGTATACATACACACACACACGTGTATACATACACACACACACACACACGTGTATACATACACACAGACACACACACGTGTATACATACACACACACACGTGTATACATACACACACACACACGTGTATACACACACGTGTATACATACACGTGTATACACACACACACACACGTGTATACACACACACACACACACGTGTATACACACACATACAGACACACACACACACACACGTGTATACACACACACACACACACGTGTATACACACACACACACGTGTATACACACACACACACACGTGTATACACACACACACACACGTGTATACATACACACACACACACACACACACGTGTATACATACACACACACACACACACGTGTATACATACACACACACACACACACACACGTGTATACACACACACACACACGTGTATACACACACACACACGTGTATACACACACACACACACACACACGTGTATACATACACACACGTGTATACATACACACACACACACACACACAAACACGTGTATACATACACACACACACACACACACGTGTATACATACACACACACACACGTGTATACATACACACACACACGTGTATACATACACACACACACACACACACGTGTATACACACACACACACACACACACGTGTATACATACACACACACGTGTATACACACACATACAGACACACACACACACACACGTGTATACACACACACACACACACGTGTATACACACACACGTGTATACACACACACACACACACACGTGTATACACACACACACACACGTGTATACATACACACACACACACACACACACACGTGTATACATACACACACACACACACACGTGTATACATACACACACACACACACACACGTGTATACACACACACACACACACGTGTATACACACACACACACACGTGTATACACACACACACACACACACACGTGTATACATACACACACACACACACACACACACACACGTGTATACATACACATACACACACACGTGTATACACACGCACACACACGTGTATACATACACACACACACACACACACTCGTGTATACACACACACGTGTATACACACACACACACACGTGTATACACACACACATACACACACACGTGTATACACACACACGTGTATACACACACACGTGTATACACACACGTGTATACACACACACACACACACGTGTATACACACACACACACACACGTGTATACACACACACACACGTGTATACATACACACGTGTATACACACACACACACACGTGTATACACACACACACACGTGTATACATACACACACACACACGTGTATACATACACACACACACACGTGTATACATACACACACACACGTGTATACATACACACACACACACACACGTGTATACATACACACACACACACACACGTGTATACATACACACACACACACGTGTATACATACACACACACACGTGTATACATACACACACACACGTGTATACACACACGTGTATACATACACGTGTATACACACACACACACACGTGTATACACACACACACACACACACGTGTATACACACACATACAGACACACACACACACACACGTGTATACACACACACACACACACACGTGTATACACACACACACACGTGTATACACACACACACACACACACGTGTATACACACACACACACACGTGTATACATACACACACACACGTGTATACATACACACACACACACACACGTGTATACATACACACACACACACACACACGTGTATACACACACACACACACACGTGTATACACACACACACACGTGTATACACACACACACACACACACACACGTGTATACATACACACACGTGTATACATACACACACACACACACACACAAACACGTGTATACACACACACACACACACACACACACACACACACGTGTATACATACACACACACACACGTGTATACATACACACACACACGTGTATACATACACACACACACACACACACGTGTATACACACACACACACACGTGTATACATACACACACACGTGTATACACACACATACAGACACACACACACACACACGTGTATACACACACACACACACACGTGTATACACACACACGTGTATACACACACACACACACACACGTGTATACACACACACACACACGTGTATACATACACACACACACACACACACACACACGTGTATACATACACACACACACACACACGTGTATACATACACACACACACACACACACGTGTATACACACACACACACACACGTGTATACACACACACACACACGTGTATACACACACACACACACACACGTGTATACATACACACACGTGTATACATACACACACACACACACACACAAACACGTGTATACATACACACACACACACACACACACGTGTATACACACACACACACACGTGTATACACACACACACATACACACGTGTACACACACACGTGTACACACACACACGTGTACACACACACGTGTACACACACACACACACACGTGTATACACAGACACACACACACGTGTATACACACACACACACGTGTATACATACACACACACACGTGTATACACACACACACACACACACACACACACGTGTATACACACACACACACACACACACACGTGTATACACACACACACACACACACGTGTATACACACACACACACACACACACACACACACACGTGTATACATACACACACACACACACACGTGTATACATACACACACACACACACGTGTATACATACACACACACACACACACACACGTGTATACATACACACACACACGTGTATACACACACACACACACACACGTGTATACATACACACATATACACACACACACACACACACAAACACGTGTATACATACACACACACACACACACACAAACACGTGTATACATACACACACACACACACACACACACGTGTATACATACACACACACACACACACGTGTATACATACACACACACACACACACGTGTATACATACACACACACACACACACACACGTGTATACATACACACACACACACGTGTATACATACACACACACACACACGTGTATAAATACACACACACGTATACATACACACACACACACGTATACATACACACACACACACACACACACACACACGTGTATACATACACACACACACACACACGTGTATACATACACACACACACACACACGTGTATACATACACACACACACGTGTATACACACACACACACACACACACGTGTATACACACACACGTGTATACATACACACACGTGTATACATACACACACACACACACACAAACACGTGTATACATACACACACACACACACACACACGTGTATACACACACACACACACACACACGTATATACATACACACACACACGTGTATACATACACACACACACACACACGTGTATACACACACACACACACACAAACACGTGTATACACACACACACACACACACACACACACACACGTGTATACATACACACACACACACACACACACACGTGTATACATACACACACACACACACACACACGTGTATACATACACATACACACACACGTGTATACACACACACACACACGTGTATACATACACACACACACACACGTGTATACACACACACACACACACACACACACACGTGTATACATACACACACACACACACGCACACACGTGTATACATACACATACACACACACGTGTATACACACGCACACACACGTGTATACATACACACACACACACACACACACACGTGTATACACACACACGTGTATACACACACACACACACGTGTATACACACACACATACACACACACGTGTATACACACACGTGTATACACACACACGTGTATACACACACACGTGTATACACACACGTGTATACACACACACACACGTGTATACACACACACACACACACACGTGTATACACACACACACACACACACGTGTATACACACACACACACGTGTATACATACACACACACACACGTGTATACATACACACACACACACGTGTATACATACACACACACACGTGTATACATACACACACACACACACACGTGTATACATACACACACACACACACGTGTATACATACACACACACACGTGTATACATACACACACACACGTGTATACACACACGTGTATACATACACGTGTATACACACACACACACACGTGTATACACACACACACACACACACGTGTATACACACACATACAGACACACACACACACACACGTGTATACACACACACACACACACGTGTATACACACACACACACACGTGTATACACACACACACACACACACGTGTATACACACACACACACACGTGTATACATACACACACACACACACACACACACACACATGTATACATACACACACACACACACACGTGTATACATACACACACACACACACACACACGTGTATACACACACACACACACGTGTATACACACACACACACGTGTATACACACACACACACACACACACACGTGTATACATACACACACGTGTATACATACACACACACACACACACACAAACACGTGTATACATACACACACACACACACACACACACACACACACACGTGTATACATACACACACACACACGTGTATACATACACACACACACACGTGTATACATACACACACACACACACACACGTGTATACACACACACACACACACACACGTGTATACATACACACACACGTGTATACACACACATACAGACACACACACACACACACGTGTATACACACACACACACACACGTGTATACACACACACACACGTGTATACACACACACACACACACACGTGTATACACACACACACGTGTATACATACACACACACACACACACACACACACACACGTGTATACATACACACACACACACACACGTGTATACATACACACACACACACACGTGTATACACACACACACACACACGTGTATACACACACACACACACGTGTATACACACACACACACACACACATGTGTATACATACACACACGTGTATACATACACACACACACACACACACACGTGTATACATACACACACACACACACACACACACGTGTATACATACACACACACACACGTGTATACATACACACACACGTGTATACATACACACACACACACACACACGTGTATACACACACACACACACACACGTGTATACATACACACACACACACACACGTGTATACATACACACACACACACAAACACGTGTATACACACACACACACACACACGTGTATACATACACACACACACACACACACACACGTGTATACATACACACACACACACACACACACGTGTATACATACACATACACACACACGTGTATACATACACACACACACACACACACACACACGTGTATACATACACACACACACACACGTGTATACACACACACACACACACACACACACACACACGTGTATACACACACACACACGTGTATACACACACACATACACACACACGTGTATACACACACACGTGTATACACACACACGTGTATACACACACACACACACACACACGTGTATACACACACACACGTGTATACACACACACACACGTGTATACACACACACACACGTGTATACACACACACACACACGTGTATACACACACACACACACGTGTATACACACACACACACGTGTATACACACACACACACGTGTATACATACACACACACACACGTGTATACATACACACACACACACATGTATACATACACACACACACACACACGTGTATACATACACACACACACACACGTGTATACATACACACACACACGTGTATACATACACACACACACGTGTATACATACACACACACACGTGTATACACACACGTGTATACATACACGTGTATACACACACACACACACGTGTATACACACACACACACACACACACACGTGTATACACACACACACACGTGTATACACACACACACACACACACGTGTATACACACACACACACACGTGTATACACACACACACACGTGTATACACACACACACGTGTATACACACACACACACACACGTGTACACACACACACGTGTACACACACACACACACACACACACACGTGTATACACACACACACACACACACACGTGTATACACACACACACACGTGTATACACACACACACACGTGTATACACACACACACACGTGTATACACACACACACACGTGTATACACACACACACACACACACACGTGTATACACACACACACGTGTATACACACACACACGTGTATACACACACACGTGTATACATACACACACACACACACACACAAACACGTGTATACATACACACACACACACACACACACACGTGTATACACACACACACACACGTGTATACATACACACACGTGTATACATACACACACACACACACAAACACGTGTATACATACACACACACACACACACACGTGTATACATACACACACACACACACAAACACGTGTATACACACACACACACACACACACACGTGTATACATACACACACACACACACACACACGTGTATACATACACACACACACACACACACACACGTGTATACATACACACACACACACACACACGTGTATACATACACATACACACACACGTGTATACACACACACACACACGTGTATACATACACACACACACACACACACACGTGTATACACACACACACACACACACACACACACACACACACACGTGTATACATACACACACACACACACACACACACACACACGTGTATACATACACATACACACACACGTGTATACACACGCACACACACGTGTATACATACACACACACACACACACGTGTATACATACACACACGTGTATACATACACACACACACACACACACAAACACGTGTATACATACACACACACACACACACACACACACGTGTATACATACACACACACACACGTGTATACATACACACACACGTGTATACATACACACACACACACACACGTGTATACACACACACACACACACACACACACGTGTATACATACACACACACACACACACGTGTATACATACACACACACACACAAACACGTGTATACACACACACACACACACACACGTGTATACATACACACACACACACACACACACACACGTGTATACATACACACACACACACACACACACACACGTGTATACATACACATACACACACACGTGTATACACACACACACACACACACACACACGTGTATACACACACACACACACACACACACACACACACACACGTGTATACACACACACACACACGTGTATACACACACACATACACACACACGTGTATACACACACACGTGTATACACACACACGTGTATACACACACACACACACACACGTGTATACACACACACGTGTATACACACACACACACGTGTATACACACACACACACGTGTATACATACACACGTGTATACACACACACACACACGTGTATACACACACACACACGTGTATACACACACACACACGTGTATACATACACACACACACACGTGTATACATACACACACACACGTGTATACATACACACACACACACACACGTGTATACATACACACACACACACACGTGTATACATACACACACACACGTGTATACATACACACACACACGTGTATACACACACGTGTATACATACACGTGTATACACACACACACACACGTGTATACACACACACACACACACACACGTGTATACACACACACACACACACGTGTATACACACACACACACACACGTGTATACACACACACACACGTGTATACACACACACACACGTGTATACACACACACACGTGTATACACACACACACACACACGTGTACACACACACACGTGTACACACACACACACACACACACACACACACGTGTATACACACACACACACACACACACACGTGTATACACACACACACACGTGTATACACACACACACACGTGTATACACACACACACACGTGTATACACACACACACACACACACGTGTATACACACACACACGTGTATACACACACACACGTGTATACACACACACACGTGTATACATACACACACACACACACACAAACACGTGTATACATACACACACACACACACACACACACACGTGTATACACACACACACACACACACGTGTATACATACACACACGTGTATACATACACACACACACACACAAACACGTGTATACATACACACACACACACATGTGTATACATACACACACACACACACACACACGTGTATACACACACACACACACACACACACGTGTATACATACACACACACACACACACGTGTATACATACACACACACACACACAAACACGTGTATACACACACACACACACACACACACACGTGTATACATACACACACACACACACACACACACGTGTATACATACACACACACACACACACACGTGTATACATACACATACACACACACGTGTATACACACACACACACACGTGTATACATACACACACACACACACACACGTGTATACACACACACACACACACACGTGTATACATACACACACACACACACACACACACACACACACGTGTATACATACACATACACACACACGTGTATACACACGCACACACACGTGTATACATACACACACACACACACACACTCGTGTATACACACACACACGTGTATACACACACACACACACGTGTATACACACACACATACACACACACGTGTATACACACACGTGTATACACACACACGTGTATACACACACACACACGTGTATACACACACGTGTATACACACACACACACGTGTATACACACACACACACACACACGTGTATACACACACACACACGTGTATACACACACACACACGTGTATACATACACACGTGTATACACACACACGTGTATA
>NC_138291.1:132742500-132755000 GCF_965601325.2 Salmo salar | reverse complement strand
CATACACACACACACACACACACACGTGTATACATACACATACACACACACGTGTATACACACACACACACACACACACACACGTGTATACATACACACACACACACACGTGTATACACACACACACACACACACACGTGTACACACACACACACACACACACGTGTATACACACACACACACACACACGTGTATACACACACACACACGTGTATACACACACACACACGTGTATACATACACACGTGTATACACACACACACACACGTGTATACACACACACACACACGTGTATACACACACACACACGTGTATACATACATACACACACACGTGTATACATACACACACACACACACACGTGTATACATACACACACACACACACGTGTATACATACACACACACACGTGTATACACACACACACACACGTGTATACACACACACACACACGTGTATACACACACACGTGTATACACACACACACGTGTATACACACACACACATACACACGTGTACACACACACACATACACACGTGTACACACACACACACACACACGTGTACACACACACACGTGTACACACACACACACACACACACGTGTATACACACACACACACACACGTGTATACACACACACACGTGTATACACACACACACACGTGTACACACACACACACGTGTATACACACACACACACACGTGTATACATACACACACACACACACACACGTGTATACACACACACGTGTGTACACACACACGCGTACGCGTGTACACACACACGCGTACGCGTGTACACACACACGCGTACGCGTGTACACACACACACACACACGTACGCGTACATACACACGCGTACACACACGCGTACACACACGCGCGTACACACACGCGCGTACACACACGCGCGTACACACACGCGCACACACACACGCGTACACACACACGCGTACACACACACACACACGTGTATACATACACACACACACGTGTATACATACACACACACACGTGTATACATACACACACACACACACACACGTGTATACATACACACACACACACACACGTGTATACATACACACACACACGTGTATACATACACACACACACACACGTGTATACACACACATGTATACACACACACACACGTGTATACACACACACACACACACACACGTACATACACACACACACACGTGTATACACACACACACACACACGTGTATACACACACACACACACGTGTATACACACACACACGTGTATACACACACACACATACACACGTGTACACACACACACGTGTACACACACACGTGTATACACACACACACACACACACACGTGTATACACACACACACACGTGTATACACACACACACACGTGTATACACACACACACACGTGTACACACACACACGTGTATACACACACACACACACGTGTATACACACACGTGTATACACACACACGTGTATACACACACACACACACGTGTATACACACACACACACACGTGTATACACACACACACACGTGTATACACACACGTGTATACACACACACACACACGTGTATACACACACACACACACGTGTATACACACACACACGTGTATACACACACACACGTGTATACACACACACACACACACACACACGTGTATACACGTGTATACACACACACACACATGTATACACACACACACGTGTATACACACACACACGTGTATACACGTGTACACACACACACACGTGTACACACACACACACGTGTACACACGTGTACACACACACACGTGTACACACGTGTACACACACACACGTGTACACACGTGTACACACACACACACGTGTACACACACACACACGTGTACACACGTGTACACACACACACGTGTACACACACACACACGTGTACACACACACACACGTGTACACACACACACGTGTATACACGTGTACACACACACACGTGTATACACGTGTACACACGTGTATACACGTGTACACACACACACGTGTATACACACACACACACGTGTATACACGTGTACACACACACACGTGTATACACACACACACACGTGTACACACACACACGTGTATACACACACACACGTGTATACACACACACACGTGTATACACACACACACACACACACGTGTATACACACACACACACGTGTACACACACACACACACGTGTACACACACACACACACGTGTATACACACACACGTGTATACACACACACGTGTACACACACACGTGTACACACACACGTGTACACACACACGTGTACACACACACGCACGCGTATACACACGCACGCGTATACACACGCACGTGTACACACACACGCACATGTATACACACACGCACGTGTATACACACACACACACGTGTATACACACACACACGTGTACACAAACGCGCGTACACACACACGTGTACACACACACACACGCGCGTACACACACACACACGCGTACACACACACACACGCGTACACACACACACACGCGCGTACACACACACGCGCGTACACACACGTGTATACACACACGTGTATACACACACGTGTATACACACACACGTACACACGTATACACACACACGTGTACGTACACACACACGTACACACACACGTGTACGTACACACACACACGCACACACACACGTGTATACACACACACGTGTATACACACACACACACACACACACGTGTACACACACACACGCGTACGTGTGCGCACACACACACACACGCGTACGTGTGCGCACACACGCGTACATGTGCGCGCACACACACACACACACGCGTACGTGTGCGCGCACACACACACACACACACGCGTACGCGCACACACGCGTACGCGCACACACGCGTACGCGCACACACGTATACACACACGTATACACACACGTATACACACGTATACACACACGTATACACACACGTATACACACACGAATACACACACACACGTGTACACACACACACGTGTACACGTGTACACACACACACACGTGTACACACACACACGTGTACACGTGTACACACACACACACGTGTACACACACACACACACGTGTACACACACACACACACGTGTACACACACACACACACGTGTACACACACACACACACGTGTACACACACACACACACACGTGTACACACACACACACACGTGTACACACACACACACACACGTGTACACACACACACACACACGTGTACACACACACACGTGTATACACACACACGTGTACACACACACACACACACGTGTACACACACACGTGTATACACACACACGTGTACACACACACACACACACGTGTATACACACACACACACGTGTATACACACACACACACACGTGTATACACACACACACACACACGTGTATACACACACACACACATGTATACACACAGACACGTGTATACACACACACACACACACACACGTGTATACACACACACACGTGTATACACACACACACACGTGTATACACGTGTATACACACACACACACGTGTATACACGTGTATACACACACACACACATGTATACACACACACACGTGTATACACGTGTATACACACACACACGTGTATACACACACACACGTGTATACACGTGTATACACACACACACGTGTATACACGTGTATACACACACACACGTGTATACACGTGTATACACACACACACGTGTATACACGTGTATACACACACACACGTGTATACACGTGTATACACACACACACGTGTATACACGTGTATACACACACACACGTGTATACACGTGTATACACACACGTGTATACACACACACACGTGTATACACACACGTGTATACACACACACGTGTATACACACACACACGTGTATACACACACACACGTGTATACACACACACACACACACACACGTGTATACACGTGTATACACACACACACACATGTATACACACACACACGTGTATACACGTGTACACACACACACACGTGTACACACACACACGTGTACACACGTGTACACACACACACGTGTACACACGTGTACACACACACACACGTGTGCACACGTGTACACACACACACGTGTGCACACGTGTACACACACACACACGTGTACACACACACACACGTGTACACACACACACACGTGTACACACGTGTACACACACACACACGTGTACACACGTGTACACACACACACACGTGTACACACGTGTACACACACACGTGTATACACGTGTACACACACACACGTGTACACACACGTACACATGTGTACACACACACACGTGTACACACACACACGTGTACACACACACACACGTGTACACACACACACGTGTACACACACACACACGTGTACACACACACACACGTGTACACACACACACACACGTGTATACACGTGTACACACACACACGTGTATACACGTGTACACACGTGTATACACGTGTACACACACACACGTGTATACACACACACACGTGTACACACACACACGTGTATACACACACACACGTGTATACACACACACGTGTATACACACACACACACACACACGTGTACACACACACACACACGTGTACACACACACACACACGTGTACACACACACACACACGTGTACACACACACACACACGTGTATACACACACACGTGTATACACACACACGTGTACACACACACGTGTACACACACACGTGTACACACACGCACGCGTATACACACGCACGTGTATACACACACACGCACGTGTATACACACACGTGTATACACACACACACACGTGTATACACACACGTGTATACACACACGTGTATACACACACACACGTGTATACACACACACACGTGTATACACACACACGTGTATACACACACACGTGTATACACACACACGTGTGTATACACACTATACACACACACGTGTATACACACACACACGTGTATACACACTATACACACACACGTGTATACACACACACACGTGTATACACACACACGTGTATACACACACACACGTGTATACACACACACGTGTATACACACACACGTGTATACACACACGTGTATACACACACGTGTATACACACACACACACACGTGTACACACACACACACATGTGTACACACGTGTATACACACACACACGTGTACACACGTGTATACACACACGTGTATACACACACACACGTACACACGTGTATACACACACGTGTATACACACACGTGTATACACACACGTGTATACACACACACACACACACGTGTACACACACACACACACGTGTACACACGTGTATACACACACACACGTGTACACACGTGTATACACACACGTGTATACACACACACACACACACACGTGTATACACACACGTGTACACACACACACACCTGTATACACACGTGTACACACACACGTGTATACACACACACGTGTACACACACACGTGTACACACACACGTGTATACACACACACGTGTATACACACACACACACGTGTATACACACACACACGTGTATACACACACACACACACGTGTATACACACACACACACGTGTATACACACACACACACGTGTATACACACACACACACGTATACACACACACACACGTGTATACACACACACACACGTGTATACACACACACACACGTGTATACACACACACACACGTGTATACACACACACACGTGTATACACACACACACGTGTATACACACACACACGTGTATACACACACACACACGTGTATACACACACACACACGTGTATACACACACACACACACGTGTATACACACACACACGTGTATACACACACACACGCGTATACACACACACACACACGTATACACACACGTGTACACACACACGTATACACACACACGTGTACACACACACACACGTGTACACACGTGTACACACACACACACGTGTACACACGTGTACACACACACACACACGTGTACACACGTGTACACACACACACACGTGTACACACGTGTACACACACACACGTGTACACACGTGTACACACACACACACGTGTATACACACACACACGTGTACACACACACGTGTACACACACACACACGTGTACACACGTGTACACACACACACGTGTACACACGTGTACACACACACACGTGTACACACGTGTACACACACACGTGTACACACACACACGTACACACACGTGTACACACACACACACGTGTACACACGTGTACACACACACACACACACGTGTACACACGTGTACACACACACACACGTGTACACACGTGTACACACACACGTGTACACACACACACACACACACGTGTACACACACACGTGTACACACGTCTACACACACACACACGTGTACACACGTGTACACACACACACACGTGTACACACGTGTGTGTGTGTGTGTGTGTACACGTGTGTACACGTGTGTGTGTGTGTGTACACGTGTGTACACGTGTGTGTGTGTACACGTGTGTACACGTGTGTGTGTGTGTGTACACGTGTGTACGTGTGTGTGTGTGTACATGTGTACACACGTGTACACACACACACACACGTGTACACACGTGTACACACACACACGTACACACGTGTACACACACACACACGTACACACACACACACGTACACACACACACACGTGTACACACACGTGTACACGTGTACACACACGTGTATACACGTGTACACACACGTGTATACACGTGTACACACACGTGTATACACGTGTACACACACGTGTATACACGTGTACACACACGTGTATACACGTGTACACACACACGTGTATACACGTGTACACACACACACGTGTATACACACACACACACGTGTATACACACACACACACACGTGTATACACGTGTATACACACACACACACACGTGTATACACGTGTATACACACACACGTGTACACACACACACACACACACGTGTACACACGTGTACACACACACACGTGTATACACGTGTACACACACACACACGTGTACACACACACACACGTGTACACACACACACACGTGTACACACGTGTACACACACACACACGTGTACACACGTGTACACACACACACACGTGTACACACGTGTACACACACACGTGTATACACGTGTACACACACACACGTGTACACACACGTACACATGTGTACACACACACACGTGTACACACACACACGTGTACACACACACACACGTGTACACACACACACGTGTACACACACACACACGTGTACACACACACACACGTGTACACACACACACACACGTGTATACACGTGTACACACACACACGTGTATACACGTGTACACACACACACACGTGTACACACACACACACGTGTACACACACACACACGTGTACACACGTGTACACACACACACACGTGTACACACGTGTACACACACACACACGTGTACACACGTGTACACACACACGTGTATACACGTGTACACACACACACGTGTACACACACGTACACATGTGTACACACACACACGTGTACACACACACACGTGTACACACACACACACGTGTACACACACACACACACGTGTACACACACACACACACGTGTACACACACACACACACGTGTACACACACACACACACACGTGTACACACACACACACACGTGTACACACACACACACACACGTGTACACACACACACACACACGTGTACACACACACACGTGTATACACACACACGTGTACACACACACACACACACGTGTACACACACACGTGTATACACACACACGTGTACACACACACACACACACGTGTATACACACACACACACGTGTATACACACACACACACACGTGTATACACACACACACACACACGTGTATACACACACACACACATGTATACACACAGACACGTGTATACACACACACACACACACACACGTGTATACACACACACACGTGTATACACACACACACACGTGTATACACGTGTATACACACACACACACGTGTATACACGTGTATACACACACACACGTGTGTATACACACACACACGTGTATACACGTGTATACACACACACACGTGTATACACACACACACGTGTATACACGTGTATACACACACACACGTGTATACACGTGTATACACACACACACGTGTATACACGTGTATACACACACACACGTGTATACACGTGTATACACACACACACGTGTATACACGTGTATACACACACACACGTGTATACACGTGTATACACACACACACGTGTATACACGTGTATACACACACGTGTATACACACACACACACACACGTGTATACACGTGTATACACACACACGTGTACACACACACACACACACACGTGTACACACGTGTACACACACACACGTGTATACACGTGTACACACACACACACGTGTACACACACACACACGTGTACACACACACACACGTGTACACACGTGTACACACACACACACGTGTACACACACGTGTACACGTGTACACACACGTGTATACACGTGTACACACACGTGTATACACGTGTACACACACGTGTATACACGTGTACACACACGTGTATACACGTGTACACACACGTGTATACACGTGTACACACACACGTGTATACACGTGTACACACACACACGTGTATACACACACACACACGTGTATACACACACACACACACGTGTATACACGTGTATACACACACACACACACGTGTATACACGTGTATACACACACACGTGTACACACACACACACACACACGTGTACACACGTGTACACACACACACGTGTATACACGTGTATACACACACACACGTGTATACACGTGTATACACACACACACGTGTATACACGTGTATACACACACACACGTGTATACACGTGTATACACACACGTGTATACACACACACACACACACGTGTATACACGTGTATACACACACACGTGTACACACACACACACACACACGTGTACACACGTGTACACACACACACGTGTATACACGTGTACACACACACACACGTGTACACACACACACACGTGTACACACACACACACGTGTACACACGTGTACACACACACACACGTGTACACACACGTGTACACGTGTACACACACGTGTATACACGTGTACACACACGTGTATACACGTGTACACACACGTGTATACACGTGTACACACACACACACGTGTATACACGTGTATACACACACACACGTGTATACACGTGTATACACACACACACGTGTATACACGTGTATACACACACACACGTGTATACACGTGTATACACACACGTGTATACACACACACACACACACGTGTATACACGTGTATACACACACACGTGTACACACACACACACACACACGTGTACACACGTGTACACACACACACGTGTATACACGTGTACACACACACACACGTGTACACACACACACACGTGTACACACACACACACGTGTACACACGTGTACACACACACACGTACACACGTGTACACACACGTGTACACACACACACACGTGTACACACGTACACACACACACACGTACACACACACACACGTGTACACACACGTGTACACGTGTACACACACGTGTATACACGTGTACACACACGTGTATACACGTGTACACACACGTGTATACACGTGTACACACACGTGTATACACGTGTACACACACGTGTATACACGTGTACACACACGTGTATACACGTGTACACACACACGTGTATACACGTGTACACACACACACGTGTATACACACACACACACGTGTATACACACACACACACACGTGTATACACGTGTATACACACACACACACACGTGTATACACGTGTATACACACACACGTGTACACACACACACACACACACGTGTACACACGTGTACACACACACACGTGTATACACGTGTACACACACACACACACGTGTATACACACACACACACACACGTGTATACACACACACACACGTGTATACACACACACACACACACACGTGTATACACACACACACACACACGTGTATACACACACACACACACGTGTATACACACACACACACACACACGTGTATACACACACACACACACGTGTATACACACACACACACGTATACACACACACACACACGTGTATACACACACACACGTGTATACACACACACACACGTGTATACACACACACACACGTGTATACACACACACACACGTGTATACACACACACACACGTGTATACACACACACACGTGTATACACACACACACACGTGTATACACACACACGTGTATACACACACACACACGTGTGTATACACACACACACGTGTATACACACACGTGTGTGTGTGTATACACGTGTATACACACACGTGTATACACGTATACACACACACACACACGTGTATACACACACACACACACGTGTACACACACACACGTGTACACACACACACGTGTACACACACACACACGTGTACACACACGTGTACACACACACACACACGTGTGCACACACGCGTACACACACACACGCGTGCGCACACACGCGTACACACACACACGCGTGCACGCACACACGCGTACACACACACACGCGTACACACGTGTACACACACACACATGCGTACACACGTGTACACACACACACACGCGTACACACGTGTACACACACACGTGTACACACGTGTACACACACGTGTACACACGTGTACACACACACGTGTACACACACACGTGTACACACACACACACGTGTACACACGTGTACACACACGTGTACACACACGTGTACACACACGTGTACACACACGTGTACACACACGTGTACACACACGTGTACACACGTGTACACACACACACACGTGTACACACGTGTACACACACACACGTGTACACACGTGTACACACACACACGTGTACACACGTGTACACACACACACGTGTACACACGTGTACACACACACACGTGTACACACGTGTACACACACACACGTGTACACACGTGTACACACACACACGTGTACACACGTGTACACACACACACGTGTACACACGTGTACACACACACACGTGTACACACACACACGTGTACACACACACACACGTGTACACACACACACGTGTACACACACACACGTGTACACACGTGTACACACACACACGTGTACACACACACACGTGTACACACGTGTACACACACACACGTGTACACACACACACACACGTGTACACACACACACACACGTGTATACACACACACACACGTGTATACACACACACACACACGTGTATACACACACACACACGTGTATACACACACACACACGTGTATACACACACACACACGTGTATACACACACACACACGTGTATACACACACACACACGTGTATACACACACACACACACACACGTGTATACACACACACACGTGTACACACACGTGTACACACACACACGTGTACACACACACACGTGTACACACACACACGTGTATACACACACACACACACACGTGTACACACACACACGTGTACACACACACACGTGTACACACACACACGTGTACACACACACACGTGTACACACACGTGTACACACACGTGTACACACACACACGTGTACACACACACACGTGTACACACACGTGTACACACACACGTGTACACACACACACACACGTGTACACACACACACACGTGTACACACGTGTACACACACACACGTGTACACACACACACGTGTACACACGTGTACACACACACACGTGTACACACGTGTACACACACACACGTGTACACACGTGTACACACACACACGTGTACACACGTGTACACACACACACGTGTACACACGTGTACACACGTGTACACACACACACGTGTACACACGTGTACACACACACACATGTACACACGTGTACACACACACATACACGTGTATACACACACACACACACGTGTATACACACACACACACACGTGTACACACACATACACGTATACACACACACACGTATACACACACACGTGTATACACACACACACACACGTGTACACACACACACACACGTGTATACACACACACACACACACACGTGTACACACACACACACACACGTGTACACACACACACACACACGTGTACACACACACACACGTGTACACACACACACGTGTACACACACACGTGTGTACACACGTGTACACACATGTACACACACACGTGTGTACACACATGTACACACACACACGTGTACACACGTGTACACACACACACGTGTACACACGTGTACACACACACACGTGTACACACGTGTACACACACACACGTGTACACACGTGTACACACACACACGTGTACACACGTGTACACACGTGTACACACGTGTACACACGTGTACACACACACACGTGTACACACG